>NC_083235.1:63932268-64246554 GCF_032191835.1 Heteronotia binoei
CACCCCTGTTACAGACTGGTGACTTGGCCACAAATTACAGTTCAGCCCTAGTAAAAGGGAAATAGTAGTTACCCATGATTGCATAGTGATGCCAGAACAAATAGTCCAGATATTTATCGTGGCGGGTATTTTTTAAAAATCACAGAAACAGTCCACTTTAACAAAAGCCAGATTGTTTCCATATGTTACCTCTAACTCTTCTGATGCGTCTCAAAATCTTTTGGAATCCAAGAGCTTCGCCAAACAGAATGATATGATCCAGTATATGATCACTGACTCTTATTTTGCTTCTGTCCAACAATGCACACACAAACCATGCAATCCTAAGCAGAGCTACACCCCTCTAAATTCACCAAGGTCAATGGGTTTAAAAGGGGGTAGCCATCTTAGGACCGCACAGAAAAATCACTAGACATGCATCTAGCCATGCTCCCCAAGACGTTTATGATGAAAAATGTATTTGTCTAGCCATTCGCATATTTATACCTGTCATGTTGATTCTAATTGTGAGTGCACAACTAGTAATTTATTCCAAGCTACTATAAACTCCGAATGCAAAGGTAAAGTTCTTTGTGCATGGTTTTAATTACTGGAGAGGATCTTATCAAGGAAAAGCCACTTTTAAAAATATGATCAACCCCCCCCCCCACACACACACACATTGGTGAACAGATTAAAAACCTAAAATCAGTTTGAAAGGATTAAAATTAAATTATAACACAGCAATGACTGGCACTATAATTCTAAGCACAGTGCACAGCAAAAATGTTAACTTTCAGACCCCTCACCATCTTGTGTTGCCCTTTGTTAACTTTCTGATCTTGAATACAACCCACACCTCTACACTTCTCACCGTCTGCATCTAAGATGCTCACTCTTGGTAGCGGCTCCTATATGCTGGAATTGCATCCCCACCCCCCAAGGATGCTTGGCACCAAACTTACACTCTTTTAGGTATCAGGTGAGGATGTTTTTAGACTTTCAAGCTTTTTAAAGCTTCCCCCAGCTGAATTTAACCACCCCATACTTTCTTAACGTTTTAGACTGTGGTTGTGGAGTGCAGATTTCAGAATACTTACGATGCTTTCAACTTGACTATGTTCTATTGCTGATTTAAAAACTGAATCTTTTAACAAGCATATCGGTTTATTACCTATGTTGTAAGTTTCTTCAGATACATGGAGAGGGAAGATATACATTGTTTTAAAGAAAGGAAAGAGACACTGGTCTACATCTTTGCACCAAGCATATTCACAATGCAGTCCTAAGCAGAAGACACCCACTTAAGTCTGTTGAAAATCAATGGGTTTAGAAGCATATAACTCTTATGAGGACTGCAGCTGTTAGTGTCACATGTGGCTGTTCAAAATATTTTTATTCCATCATACTTTACAGTTTCTTGATGTCCCATTGTTGACTGAAAACACTCTCATCCATTCGCCATTGCCTCCAACTATTCTTTCATTCTTCTTCATCTTTTGTATGTACCATTAATGTATTTGACAAATAGCAACCAGTTCCTAATTCTGTGGTCATTCCATTTACATACTTTCATTGATCATATCTATGATACCCACAAACAGATCATGGCTTAGCAGCTGATCCCTGATGACAGTGAACCTTTACTGCAAATTCTTCTGACTTCCCCCCTTACCCCAGGCAATAAGTTCACCACTGACGTCAATGCAGCTGCAGCTGTCAGCGATGTTGAATTACTCCTTATTCCCCTCTTGCCCTCCCATAGCAACCTGAATAAACCTGGGAGCTGACTGCAAGTGATACATGCTAACCCATCTCTCTTTATTCGGAGGAACTAGGACAAAATGATTTACTTCCTCGTCTGAAATTTTGCATTTTGAATCCTCGTTGAGAACAATTACCCAAGCATTAGCAACTCTCTTTGTGGACTTTTCTGGATATTAAATATGTTCCTTGAGGCACTGTTTTTAATCAGAGGGCTGCTTGCTTCTGGGAAGCTCTATTCCAGAGGGAACCTCTGGGAGCCAGTGTGGGTAGGATACTGGATCTGGACATGTGAGAAAGTTCTGTACAGCAGCCATGAATCAAACTTTGGGGGCAAGTTATTATTGATGACTATTATATTAGTATTGCATGTTTCCTCCAAAAGAGTTCAGGGTGGCACACGTGACTTCTGCATTAGATCTCTGTCCCTACGTAAAGGAAGAGGGGAAGAATAGTTCCTGGTGCTGGTTATGACCTTTAAAGCCCTTTATGGTCTGGGACCTGCCTACCTTAGGGACCGTCTCTCCCCACATGTCCCCCAGAGAGTGCTGAGGTCGGGGTCTCAGAACCTCCTTATAATCCCTGGGCCAAAGGAGGCCCGTCTGAAAGCGACCAGGGACAGGGCCTTCTCGATTGCAGCTCCCTGTTGGTGGAATCAGCTCCCGGAGGAGGTGAGGGCCCTGCGGAACCTTGAACAGTTCCGCAGGGCCTGTAAAACAACCCTCTTCCGGTTGGCATATAATTAACTGTGAGCAGAATGCCTGAATATTAAATCTTAAACATCAGATTACTGAATATTGGAAATTTGAAGGACTGATTTAAGGAATAGTAGCATAGTGTATATCGATGTGAGTTTTATGTATTTTTAGGCTTTTATGTATTTTATTGTATAATTTTAATTGTATTTAAATCGACCTTTGTTAGCTTTTATTGTTGTAAGCCGCCCTGAGCCCACCTCGGTGGGGTAGGACGGGATATAAATCGAATAAAGTAAAGTAAAGTAAAGTAAAGAATAGCCTTTAAAAAAACAGGGTCAAAGCACTTTTTGCTTGTTGAAAGCCCAAGCTAACAGGTGCCTGTGACATAAACTCAGCTGTGATCTTGCAACACTGATGTGTTCGCAGATGTAAAGAGGGCCCTTTCCTAATAACACAAGATTGCAATTGAGACAGCTGCTATTTTTCTGGAATAGCAACCACCTCCCAATCTCCCCTACCTTATTTAGAAAGGTGCTAAAAAACAAGCAGCATAACTACCAGAAACTAATTTAGCAATTTCAAAAAGTAATTCCACTGAGCCCTTATGACTGTATATTTGATTCTTCCCCCTAAGTGGCAAAATAGCTACCTTGACACAATGATCCTCTGGGGTGCGGGGGGGGGGGGGGGGACTTAACATTTTTATTTGTGTGCTTAAAGCTAGCACAGATGCAATTCTTCATGTCACACATAGGACTCATGTTTTTTTCCCCTTCCTGCAGGGCACTGATAATAATACCCCTGTAAAATATGGCTTCAGCAGGATATGAAAGCTGAACCTTAATAATCCATTCATATACCAGTGTGCCCCTCTCATGGATTGCTGCCTTGTCGTGGTGAGAGGGCTTGCGCGGTTCAGTGAGGCTGTGGGCTATGCCATGCAGGGCCACCCAAGATGGACAGGCCACAGCTGAGAACCAGACAAAATGTGATCCACTGGAGAAGGAAATGGCAACCCACTCCAGTATCCTTGCCAAGAAAACCCCCTGGACAGTAACAAAAGGCTAAAATATATGGTGCTGGACGATGAGCCCCCTCAGGTCAGAAGGTGCCCTATATGCTACTGGGGAAGATCGGAGGGCAAGTCCAAGTAACCACAAAAAGAGTGAAGCATCTGGGCCAAAGCCGAAAAGACGCTCAACTGTGGATGTGTCTGATGGTGAAAGAACAATCCGATGCTGCAAAGAAAAATACTGCATTGAAACATGGAATGTAAGATCTATGAATCAAGGTAAGCTAGATGTAGTTGAACAAGAGATGGCAAGACTGAACATCGACATCTTGGGAATCAGTGAACTAAAATGGACGGAAATGGGTGAAAAGATCACTGCAGATGATGACTGTAGCCATGAAATTAAAAGACGTTTGCTCCTTGGGAGGACAGCTATGGCGAACCTGGGCAGTATAATAAAAAGTAGAGACATCACCCTGCCAACAAAAATCTGTATAGTCAAAGCGATGGTATTCCCAGTAGCAATGTATGGCTGTGAGAGCTGGACCATAAGGAAGGCCAAGCGCAGAAGAATAGATGCTTTCGAGCTGTGGTTCTGGAGAAGAATTTTGAGAGTCCCTTGGACTGCAAGAAGATCAAATCAGTCAGTCCTAAGGGAAATCAACTTAAGACTGTTCCCTGGAAGGTCAGATGCTGAAGCTGAAGCTCAAATACTTTGGCCACCAAATGAGAAGGGAGCACTCCTTGGAGAAGATCCTGATGCTAGGAAAAACAGAAGGCAAAAGAAGAAGGGGACGGCAAAAGATGAGACGGCTGGACAGCGTTACTGATGTAACAAACACGAATTTGAGCAGACTTCGGAGGATTTTGGAAGACAGGAGGGTCTGGTGTGACTTTGTCCATGGGGTCGCAAAGAGTCAGGCTCGACTGTGCGACTGAACAACAAACACCAGTGTGCAAGTTATTCACAGCGTAAACCATTATTTGAAAACTTCTGATTAAGCACACAATATCACACATATAAGTTTGCCAGTCTCTTGCATTTTTTACACTATGGCTTTGAAAAGCAGTTTATACTTTGTCCAGGGCTTTTTTTTTTTTAAGAAAAAGCCCAGCAGGATCTTATTTGCATATTAGGCCACACCCCCTGACATCAGCATTGTTTTGCACAGGGCTTCTTTGTAGAAAAAGTCCAGCAGGAACTCATTCACGTATTAGGCCACACCCCCGATGCCAAGCCAGCCAGAACTGCATTCCTGTGTGTTCGTGCTCAAAAAACCCCCTGCTTTGTCCACCTCTAACACAAGTATGTATCAATCGTATCTATTTTTACTGAAAAGGAAGTCAACTAATTTCAATGAGTTTTTCTTCCATGAAAGCATGCCTTAGTCTTTTTCTATATTTTACCTCAACTGGCACACAGTATTCTGAGGGAGAGGGCTGGGAGAGAGAATGAATGCCCCCCCAAATTGTTGTATTGAACAAGAATGTAGCAAAGCGACCAAGACCACAAGGGGAATCCTTTTATGCTAGCAGAATTCTGATATTTTTAGCTACAATACAGAGGTTAATTAATATCTACTCTGACTGGCAGAAGCTCTCCAGGATTTCAGACAAAATAGGGTGTTTCCAACATCTGCTACTTAACACCTAGTCTACAGAATCAGGTGGTAGGGTATCACTTCACACTGCAGGTAAACAGATCACATTAATTGAAGAAATTCCTGTAAATAATAATAAAAAAACAGCACAAAATTGACACAGGTTATATCCTAGTCTTTTGCATGCTGTGCTGGTTTTCCACTTACAGGGAATTTTTACGGATGGGCAGGGTTCCTCACAAGGTGCACTAGCCTGTGCGGCTGCACTGATTTCTGGACCCCAGTGTACAGATCCTGGACCCAGTGCACTGATTTCTGGCCCATAGCCCTGCCCTCCCACTTAGCCTCCACTTGCACTTTAAAGGGTGCCCATTCCTAGCAGCCAGGTGGCTTGAGTGAGCTGGGAGCTGCTTCCCTAGCTGCTGTCCAAGTTTCCTTCCCTCTGTTACTGTAACTAGCTATCTTGCAGAAAGAGCTGCCTCATCTGAGGCCTTTACTGGCAATGAAACCTGGTGTTCCTCCTTGGGCCTCCCAATGGGAGGATGAAAAGCCATGTCAGGGGGGCGGGGTAGCAGAGCGTTAAATGCATTCTCCAAGCTCGCTTCACCACCATGCATTTCAGCTTGGAAAAGGCATCTCTTTAAATGCCCTCTCCAAGCTAAGCCAGCCCATGCAGTTAAATTAAATGTGTTCTCCAAGCCACCTCCCCCCCCACCCAGGCCAGCTTGGCTCAGAGAAGGCATTTCTTTAAATCCCTTCCACCTCTCCCCTTCTTTCTCCCTCTTTCCCTCCTTCCTTCCACTCATCTCTCCCCTTCTTCCTCCCTCCCTAAAAAATGTAGGCTTCCTCATCGCTTTAATCCTAGTAGGTCTTTTAGCTCACTGCAGCTTAAAGGGAACATTGCTGATGGGGAACTACAAATGTGAGTCCTTCCCACTTACAGTATGAGGAGATACAATCCATTCCACCAATCCAGTGTTCTCCTACCTCATCACTACTTCACATAAGTTGACAGGCCCTGAGATTCTTTTACTGGAGGTGCCAGGGACTGAGCTCAGGATCTTTATCTTGCAATCCACCAAGCTTCTGCCCTCCAAAAAAAAGGCTATTTTAATTGACAGTAGCTCTCCAGGTTCACAGGCAGATGTGAAGAACTGGTCAGGGTCAGCTTGGGAGGGTGACCACTATAAATTTTTTCCCAGTCACCTTCCCTCAGGCACCCACACAGAAATCCTGCCATAACTAAAGTAAACTGGGCACCAGACAGTTTTTGAATTTCAAAACCACAAAGAATATCTATTGGTTCACAAAGATAAGTGAGAGGGGGTAAAATAATATTAATTAGTTGATCAATAACAAATCAGTTGGCAGCAGATGGTTATTAAAATAATCAATATCTAAACAACAGAGATTTATCAGGCTGAGATGATATCAAAACAGGCAGAAGATTCTTAAATTACCAAACAGGCAGGCTTTAGAATTATTCAAAACTTTGGACAGGCAGGCAGTAGGGACACTTATGCAGTCCTACAAGGCACTAGGAACACTTATGCAGTCATGATAGTATAGCCCTATTATCAGGCTTCTCAAATCATCAAAATAATAAACTGACACTCACTCTTTTCCACACACACTGAGGACTCATGACTTGTGCCAGATCAATTCTCCCTCACAGACATACACATCCAGGACTCACACTTTTTTGAGTGCTCTAACCAGCCCCGCAACTCTATGTGTCTCAGTGCCAGCTAGATTCCTAGTTTTACTCTTGGGATCTCTTGCTAACCACAAGAATCCAGTCACAGTATTTGTGAATTGGAGTGTTCTCAATTTTACTAGTCTGCCTTGTTGAGCTGACAGAACTCCACAAAGAGCTTCCCTCACAGAAGGTGCCTGATTTTGCCTCCTTCTTGCTAAAAACTTTCTCCCAGACAGAAGCTTAGCACAACTCTGTCTACCAAAGGAACTCAGCCCCACCGGCTGTTCTCAGCTCCTTTTTCAGTTGCTTCACACAGCAGCTCTTCAGCTTCAGTACCCAGTCTCCACTCCACTGTTCAGTACTCAAGCTCCAACTGAAGACTAAACTAAACTCTGAGGCATTTTTTCTTCTGCAAGCCTCCTCAATTTCTTACATTTTAGTTACCATGGCTGCATCCCAGCCAATCGTTGCAAGGCTGTTCCCAGCTTCTCAGGCTAAGTTCCTGAGTCCATTTCAGCAGAGAAAGGTGTTTTTCCCCAAATCTGCTACCTGAGATCATTTTATCTCTTAAGGACTGCAATTTGGTCCTATTGCTTTCAAAGCATGGGCTTTGCTATTAAATCACAAGGTCACAAAGCAAAACAAAAAACAACCTTAGAAGAACATACTTACCCAGTGAACCACCAAAATGTCATCTTTGAAAGAAAGCTGGAATTTAACTCTGGACAAGGTTTCTACAATAAGAGTTGGATAAAAATTAGTTTTTAATCAAAGATTATTATTATTACTTTTTTTGCAAATATTGTTTTGAAAGACCACCATCCACCTGAAACTAGTTGGAGGGTATGGTTAGGAATGTATATATTAAATGATGGATGTACCCAACACTTCATTCTCTACAGCTGTTGGACTCCCTGCACACCTTGACCTTAGTAAATTCTGTTAATAGCAGACAAGAAGCAAAGAGAGGAAGCCCATTTTTGGAAGGGTAATGTAAGGCCTCTCTATTCTTGTTGCCAGCATAATTCACTAAGACATGGTATAAGTAAAGGAAAGGTTCTGCTCTTAGCACTGTTTTTGTCTCTTTCCAGGTCATGTGTGTGTGTGTGGGGGGGGGAGATGTCCCAAATCATCAGTTTTTCCATGTGATCATCTAGCAATCAGCACACAAAGAGGAACTACATGTCCTAACATCTTGTGATCTTCTACTCTTTGTTCCCAGATTTAACACTGAACTGCTAGTTTTACATATGAAAGACGCTGCGCGTGTTCAAGAAATACATGTTAGTAGCCTGGATAAAGTCTTCTGCTGTTCCTTTCCTAGTCATTATTTCAGCTGCCATCCTTCAACTGAAGTCCCACCCAGATTTTGGGGTTCATTTGGCCAGTGCAGACTGGCCAGGGTGTCAGCTTGCCTGATGGCAAGTGGGCCCCGTGGGCCCCTGATGAAGTGGGCCCCCTTAAACATTGGACAGTATGTTAAAAATGTTAATGACCTTTTAGTAGCTTGAAAATATAACAGAAGTTCCAATATTATTATTGTAACGCAACTAAAATTTACGTTGCATTACTATTTCAATGGGGAAAAAATAAAATCATTTTTGAGGATACTTTATATTTAAGAATATAATAAATAATTCTGGAAAAAAAATCTGATTTGGGTTATGTGAGGCCGACACATATGTTATATAGGCTCTGATCTTTACTGCAGTGACTGTGCAATGAAGCTTAGCTGGGATAGTCAACTTATTGAGCTACTGCATACATTGCAAAGACAGCAAAAAAAAAAAATGCATTGTGTCTCCACTCCTGCCTTTCCCCCCACTCTTAGATAGTGTGTGTGTTTTCCCCATGTGCTATGTATGTATGTTTTTACCCTTTGTTCTTTTTCTTAATAAAATACCTTTCTGGTTATCCAGTAGGCTGCCCAGTCCCCAGGTCCCAGCGGGGGATCCCCCCATTTTACAGGCTTCTCCCTGCCCCCAGCCAGCTGGCCGGTGGGGGGAAACCCAACCCCACAGCCAACATGTACCTCTAGCGCTCCGGCAGGTTTAGAAACTTGGAAACAGGTCCTGTTTTAAAGTGTGTGTGTGTTTCTATGTTTGTATGCCTTTAAAGTTGAACAGGAAGCAGGAAACAGGAAGCACTTCATGGGGAAGGGTCAGCAGCAGCTTCCGTTTGTTTTGCTTTCATTTTCAGAGCAAGTAACCAGACCCAGTAAGTGTGTGTGTGAGAGAGAGGGAGGGTTGCCAATCCACAGGAGGGGGCAGGGGATTCCCTGGTTTGGAGGCCCTCCCCCCGCTTTAGAAAGCGGGGGAGAGGAGGAAATGCCTACTGGGCACTCTATTATTCCCTACGGAGAACAATTCCCATAGGGAATAATGGGAAATTGATCCACGGGTGTCTGGGGCTCGGGGTGTGTGTGTGTGATCTTTGAGGTAGAGGCACCAAATTTGTAGCATCGCATCTGATGCCTCTCCTCAAAACACCCTCCAAGTTTCAAAAGGATTGGACCAGGGGGGCCAATTCTATGAGCCCCCAAAGAAGGTGCCCCTATCCTCCATTATTTCTAATGGAGGGAAGGCATTGAAAAGGTGTGCAGTCCCTTTCAATGTGATGGCCAGAACTCCCATTGGAGTTCAATTTTACTTGTTCCAACCTTGCTCATGGCTCCACCCCCAATGTCTCCTGGCCCCACTCACAGAGTCCCCAGATATTTCTTGAATTGTCCAGACTGATTTATTTGAGTATTCTCAGGGAACAATCCCTGTAAAATATTGGTGGAGATCTCCTAGTTACCCTCCCATCTCACTAGTCTCCAATTATGCTAATTCTCCCAATTAATTAGGAGACATCCCATTTGGGTAAAATTTTATCCTTATGAAACATGCCTTTCAAAAAAATTCACCTAGTCAATATGGCTTTTGATATTCTTATCTGTAATAAATGGTGCATTTTTCTTCTTGGCCATATTGATCTCCTGTGCCCCTGAATTAGTTGTACAGGTTAATTATACAAAAGACAATATTTCCTCCTTTGGGTTCTGTCTACAGTTGGGCCTAAAGGCCAAGGAATGGCCTGCCTAGTGAGGCCTTGAGGGCCTGGGGAAGCCTACCTCAATTGGCTAGTGGGCCAACATCTGCCATGATCCCTTCTCTTCCTCTGATTGGGTGAAAGCAGTTTCGGAGGGAAATCGACCCAGAGTAGGATGGGATTTGGGTGGAAAGGATAAATAGGCCTGACCAGAGAGGGAGGCTGGTTTTCTTTAGGATGCTGAGCTGGAGGGAGCTTCAGCAAGAGAGTTTTTCCTCTCATCTGGAACTGGGGTGAGTTAATACGATGTTAATAGAAGTAGGGAATGCTAAGATAGCCATGTTAGGGCTGTTCATTTGATTTCTGCCACCTGTACTGTTTTTCATCTTTCACCATCACACCAAAATTATTGCTTATAGCCCACTCTTCGTTTGAGCACTAGGAATAAAACTGTTGTTGAACTGCCTGGGTCCTCACATCTCTTTGCTCACAAATAAAAGATTCTGCTGATAAGGAAGGCACAAGGGTTGGGCGGATGCTTTGGGCCCTCCCAGACAGATCTTTACCAGAGTGGTGGCAGCCAGTAGAAAAGAAACCCTCCCCGTTTCCTGCCAGGGTGTGACATGAGGTCACACAGAAGTCCAAAGTTCAAGTGCCAAAACAACAGAGGCTAGCCCAGATGACCATAACCTTGAACATATGAAGCTGCCTTATACTGAATCAGTCCTTTGGTCCATCAAAGTCAGTATTGTCTACTCAGACTGGCAGCAGCTCTCCAGGGTCTCAAGCTGAGGTTTTTCATGCCTATTTGCCTGGACCCTTTTTTTGGAGATGCCGGGGATTGAACCTGGGACCTTCTGCTTCCCAAGCAGATGCTCTACCACTGAGCCACCATCCCTCCCAATAACCTCGAGGGATATTGCCAGGGCAAAAGCATCAAGTGTAAAATTGCAACAAATGTAAAATTTGTAGCACTTGCCCATCCTGTATCCATTCTGGTATCCAACAGACTTAATGACAAGACATATTGGACTCATAACCTTTATGAACTTTATAAAGTCATCTGCACACTATCAGTTATTCAAGTCCAATGTGAGAGGACATATTCAAAGCTAAAGATCATAAAGACAAGGCTAAGAAATTCACTGTCTTGAGGAGAACTTGGAATCATACATGTTGCTACCCATTGAAAGGGAACTGTTAGATGAATTAGATGCAGAAGCAATTATTGACAGATTTGCAGAAATCTAGTGAATTAAAACGATTGCTCTTAATATAGTGGACTGCATAAAATATGCTTTTGAACTAGCTCTTAATGTGTAAAATGTTCAGTACAAGCAAACTTATTTAAAATATCCACCATTTATTTAAAATTTAAAAAATTAAAAATTCAATTATAACAATCAGTATTTACATTTACATTTAGTATCTACTATATACTGCCAGTAATATGTGCAATATATGTACACTGTAATTACTAAAAATATACATTTCACAAACATTTTAATTGTACCTTTTTTCCACATGTATTTTTTAAAATTTGTATTTATTTCTTACAAATGATAGCCTTATAGTTGTGGGTGGGCCCCCTTTGTCCCCTGGCAACCAATATTTTTAGACCCATCACTGCCCTATTGTCCCCTTTCACTTCTGCTTCATACTTCCCTCTCACACACAGCACTGTGAAAGAACACTGGTTTAAAACTGGTTATCTGGATGTACAAACAGAGGCACTTGGCTTAAGTGGAGTTAGTTCATCCCCTACAAATCAGAATTCTAAACCAGAGCTGAGTCCAGGTTTGGAATCCCAGTTTGTAGAAGGAGAACTAGTTTTAGTTAGGTAGCACACCTGCATTCATATGTCACAGGCTGCAACCTTTGTTTCCTCTAAGCTTCAGAGTCTTGTGAGCAAACATTCTACTTTGTGAGCTATTGGTATTAAAGTTGTGAGCTACTGGTATTAAAGTTGTGAGCTACTGCATAAATTAGTGTGCTCTGGGGCCATTTTTCCTTATCTAAGACAAAAATGTCTGAGCTGGAGGCTAAAAATCTGTGAGCTAGCTCACGCTAACAGCTTGGAAAGAACACTGGTTGAGACTCAACAAAGTTAGTTTGAAACCAGGATTCCTTCACTTTGTTCTATGCAAGAAAGTAGGGAAACAGGGGAGGAAAGTATGAGAACCCAACAACAAACTGAGTTTGTGGACAGTCAGGCTTAATATGATGTTGGAATGTCTTATTCTTTATATATAATTATAAATAATCCTCAGTGTGCTCCGATCTGTGGATACATAAATCTAGAGCCTGGAGCTAAGAATAAACAAGACGGATCATTTAACAAACTTATTAAAAGCCTCAGAATTGCAGAAAAACCTGAAATCTAAAAAAAAAAACCCAAAACAAAAAAAACCCCTGGGGAATTGTTCAGTTGCACAGTTGAGTCCACACTTTGTGACCCCAGAGACAAGGTCACGCCAGGCCCTCCTGTCTTCTACCATCCCCCGAGGTCTGCTCAAATTCGTGGTAGTTACATCAGTAACAACATTGAAAATCACTTCATTTCTTTGTAATATGGTATAGTCCTGGTCAGCAATATGTTTTACAGGACAGCCATCTTGAAGAGGAGATAGAGAGTTGGTGGACCCTTTTCTTTCACAAAGCAAATCCTGATATAACAGCTTCCCCACCCCCTTTTTTTTGCCTCTGGATTGATAGTGCGGGGGTGGGGGGCAGTGAGTGCTCCAGGAGAGGGTGTCTGGATTTGGCAGTAGGATTTTCAGTTGCTCATTTCTATCATAGATACTACTCTGAAACAACACCTAGAAGTGAAGTCCTAATCCAGGACACTACTAGGGTGGAGTTTGCACCAGTTATTCCCAGTGGGTTCTGTGATTACAAAGAACTATATAAATCAGTCACTGTAATACTTACAGGGTCTGAATTAACCGGAGAGAAAAATGGAGGCTTTTCTTTAAAACATGAAAGGATCAACTCAACGAGGATGAGTGCAAAGTAGATATAAAATGTGATGAACCTGAATCTGCCTTCCTTTGGATCCTAGGAAGAGAAATCCATTAGAGCCAATAAACAAGAGAATTTCACTGAAGGGGCAGGAAGGTTAATGAGATCAAGTGACAAGGGGAGTAAAGTTACAAACCAATATAATGGCTAGCTGTATACTTACATGCTTCCCCACCCTGACTTCCATCTTGTCCTTCCAGCCTAATATGGATCCCTGGACTAAGATCAACTATTACAGTGCTCCTTGGGACAATGATAATGGTAAAGATAACCAGAACAATCACCTATCTAATAGCAAAGTGTGGTGGCCTGCCCAGGTAGGTCAACAGATCCACAGTGGGATCATCCAGGATAAGAAGGGTGAAAGAAACAGCAACTGGGCAGGTTGTGTAAGGGGAAAGAAATGGGGCAAACAAGCAGATTGGAGAGTGGGAAGCAATTAGATGACAAGGTGAGTAGTGTGCAGGAGAGGACAGAAGTAAAACAAGAGAAGAGGAAGTAGGGACTCACAAGTTACGGGAAGTAAAACAAGAGAAGGGAAGTAGGGACTCACAAGTTACGGAATAAATAAATAAATAGAGGATTGGATTTCCCTTTCCCTGAAAAGCCTTATGGGTCTTCTGTTTGTAGAATACTGTTCTACAGAATGTTCAATATTTAGATGAATATTCAAAAAGATTAATAAAAATTATGAAAGGTACTATGTGGTGCCTTATGAAAGGTACTGGGTGCCTTAGTAATGAAACTGGTAAAGGGAATTTTTTCCCCTTTCAGAGGGAGCTCAGACAAATAAGCAGTGACCTAAACAGGGCTCTAGGCACTAACCAAACTGGTGGAAATTAATCTCTAATGCAGAGGTATGCTTTCATCAAGACTTACCTTTTGATTAAAACTTGATCTTGTCTCACACCCATGTAAAAAGTACCACCTCCCTCTTTCCCTAGCTTTAAAAAATGTCCAAGCCCCATATGACTTTCTTCTTTCTTTCTATTGAAAAGAGGAACTCCTCATTAGCTTGCTCAGATCTTCATTAAGCACCACTCCATGCTTCACCCACATTTGATGCTGTTGGGGATTCAGGCAGCATCGGCTTAGCCCAACATATTCCTCTTCTACCCCACCCACCCCTGGCACATCTTTTCCCCATACAGCTGCAAATGCACATACAACTAATTACCTGAGTTGAAGAATTAATGATTTTGGACCGCAAAGGACCCAAGGCGCACAGGAGACACACAAACCAGAAGATGATGAGAACCCCCGAGGACTGGACTCCATGAAGCCTCTCATATTGGATGAGCAACATCGCCAACAGCTGCAGACAGTGAATGTAGAACACATGGAAAATAGCTGCGAATACACGCCCTCTAGCCCCCAGACTCTTTTAAAAGCTATTTCGTTCCTGTTCGCTATTTTTTTGGAGGGGTTTGCTTTCTGTCATCTTTTTTTCCCTTCCAGCCTCAATGCTAGGCAACAGTGCATTTATAAAATTAATACATGCAAGTGACAAAATAGCTCTCCCTCCATGCCCTGTGGAACTATAGTCTGACTCAGATCTCCCTTTTTTTTTTTTCAAATTACTCCTTATTATGCAAACACGCAAGACTTTTAGCAGTTTGCTGAAAATATTACTGGCTTTCTTGCCGTAAGGCCAACTGAACTCAAAGGAAACACACTATGCACATAAATATTTCTTCAAAATTAGAGTTTAAAACATGCACAGGAATCGACATGGTTAACTGAGTGGAATGCGCTTTAAAAATTCAGCCGCTTCTCATTCCTACCCAAAAGCTGAAATCTTAATCTGTTTATAAATATTTACATTTTAAAAAATACATAGCCAAGACCCATTTGGCTGCTATTTCAAAACTACAAATGGTGCACAATCCATGCAAGCACATAGCTGCAAAACATCCACCAGGAAGACTCAACAGCAGCTGCAGACACACCAAGGAAATGAGGCCAGCTATTATAGGACATCTGGCCAAGGAACAGCAGAGCAGCTTGCAACTCACATCCCCTACTATAGGGCTCCCCACATGGCATCTCTAGGTACCACGGGGCCCATTGACACCCTTCCTAGCATCCACTGTGTTTTGTAGAGAATGGGTGCGACCAAGTGGAGCTTCCAATTAGCTGTGTACAGAACTTTAAGAAGTTGCTTCAGCAGCAGCTGCAACCGCTGTATTGGTTTTATACTTTCTCGCTCTTCTTTCCTGGTGTAATTTTAAAAACTTCATGTCTTTTGTCCTCTGCTGCACACAGGTGTGACTCTGCCTCCTGTGATGTCCATTTTGTGGTTATACCAATTATCCTGTGTCAGAATTCTAAAGGTGCCTGCAGGTTGGGGACCCCCGCTTTACTATTTCCTCTATATAGCGTTTGAAGCAGTTCTCCTATCCAATCCCCCAGTCCTTCTTAATTGGATAATGAAGACCATAAATTAGTTACCCACAATCCAATTAATTTCCTCTGCTCTCTCTGCTAATCTTAATCAATTCCTGACAACTAACTAAGCATCCAGTTTTAGATTTCCAGAAAACTGTGATGCTTGGTATCATCTTCATGTCAACGTCTTTATAATCAACACTGTCCCATTTAATTAGGGTCAACAGAAATCCATACCAACCATTGTGATGCCAACAAGTAAGGGTGTTACAAAATACACAGGCGCTGGGTCCCAGCTTTGAACGATTCCATGGAAGGAATAGAAGAGATTGGCCCAGCAGACGCACCAGAGTGCAAAAGCAAAGAACTTTAATTTTAAAAGAGAGAGAGAAACAGTAAATTTCTGTGTCAAGAATGTGTTCAACAAACAGTTTTATTTCAGCGTGCTCTTAAAACATACTTGCAAATAATCCATAAAAGATACTCACCTGCCTCCCTCATATACCTAAGCCTATTTATTATGCTGTATTAACTACCAGGGGGAGCCCTTACTTCTCCAGTTTATAGAACCTGCTTTCTGCTTAGTCACCAAGAAGCAATTTGTACTCATTACAGGGCTACCAGGCAAGCAATTATTTACAGGCAAGTCTTAATGTACCAGAATCCTTTGGAGAGATTGCTTCACGTAAGTTTCCGGACATGGGTGCAATGAGTAGGAGCATATGCCTATAAAGGAAAATTATAATTGAGGAAGAAGTGTAGACTCTGATAAACGAGAAGGAAATATGCATTAAGAGCAAAAAAACCCGACTTGTGGGAAGGCTATTCATGCCGCAGAGAAGGCTGAATTCATGGTCAATGCAGTTAAAGCAAGTCCTGACTTTTCTTGTCCTTGTTTTATGATCACAGAAGCTGGATCTGGTTGGTGACTTCGGGCATGACCTAAGCAACATTAAGCACTATTCAATTTCATGTTCCAATTCATTTCTACTAAGGAGTTGTGCAAGGAGGAGTCCATGGCTGAGGGAGTACCCTAAAGCTAAAGGGTAGAGCACATTTTTGCATGTATAAAGCAGCACCTTCAGATAAAAAGATCTCAAGCAATACAACTGGAAACACTCTCTGGTTGAGACCTTTTCCTTCATAAAATTCTAAAGTTACTGAATGATTTTTTTTTTTAAAAGCCCTGTTCCAAAGGAGCAGCTGTATTAATTGCTTAGTAATTTAAGAAGCCTCACATTGTTTATGCTAACAGATTTACTGTGGTATAAATTTTCATGGCCTACTTCAGCAGAGGCATGAAGTATACATGCACCAGCTGAGGATACATCACACGTATGAACAGTACATGGGTACGAACAAAAAAGTTCTAAGCAAGAGACCATAAAACGCAAGAGATTCTACCCATGACATTGCTGTGCAACGCTCAAATGTATCTAGGGTTGCCAAGTCCAATTCAAGAAATAGCTGGGGACTTTGGGGATGGAGGCAGGAGACTTTGGGGGTGGAGCCAAGATCAAGGCTGTGACAAGCGTAATTGAACTCCATCGGGAGTTCTGGCCATCACATTGAAAGGGACGGCACACCTTTTCATTTCCTTCCTTCCATAGGAAATCATGAAGGATAGGGGCACCTTCTTTTGGGGCTCATAGAATTGGACCCCCTGGTCCAATCTTTTTGAAACTTGGGGGGTGTCTTGGGGAGAGGCACTAGATGCTATACTGAAAATGTGGTGCCTCTACCCCGAAAAACAGCCCCCCCAGAGCCCCAGATACCCGCAGATCAATTCTCCATGATTTTCTATGGGAATAAATCTCTATAGGGAATAACAGAGTTCCTTCCCCTCCCTCCGCTTTCTGACGACCCTGAAGCGGGGGGAGGGCCTCCAACCGGATGATCCCCTGCCCCCACCTGGGGATTGGCAACCCTAAATGTATCTCCAGTATAGTTACTCAGTAGAGGAGACTTCTGCGCATTAGTTCCTCTTTTGTTTTTGCTAGACTAAGAGAGCAATCTTGATTCATTTGCTTTTTTTCTCATTGAGACTCAAGACAGATAACAGAGTTATAAAAGCCATGTATAATACATGCAAAGGACCAATATAATACATACAGAGGACAATGCAATAAAACTGGGTTACACAACTCAAGATCAATTAAGTAAAAATAGTATAATTGCAGGCCTACTCAGAATCCTACTCAGGTCTATTCACTGGGACTTACCCCTACGAAAGTGTTATTAGGATTGCACCATAAATAATCTAAAGAAATTATAGGGTTGGCACACATCCACAGCTCAGCACATTCATGAAAACTTTATCTAACAAATCAGGGCTTTCTTTGTAGCAGGAACTCCTTTGCCTATTAGGCTGCATGCCCCTGTTGTAGCCAATCCTCCTGGAGCTTACAGTAGGCCCTGTACTAAGAGCCCTGTAAGCTCTTGGAGGGTTGGCTACATCAAAGGCGTGGCCTAATATGCAAAGAAGTTCCTGCTACAAAAAAGCCCTGCCTAACATTATTAAAAGTTATAATTCATTTCAATGCTTTACAAAGTTGTTTCAGAACAGCAGTTAATGAATTTGTTTTGAAATCAGCATCTGTACCAAACGTTGAATATTAAAGTTATTTTTATTTCTCTAACAATATTTATGCTTTGAACAATACTGGTTAATATTTTACCACAGATTGACCTTTCTAAATCTATGGAAGTCAATGAGTTTAGAAGGGAATGACTGCTTCAGATGGCATTGAGCATCTGCCTGTAAGGAAAGAAGCCTAGAGACAATTCATCCTTCATAAGCTTATGTGTTGAAATTATGTCTTCGTTGACGTTATGAAATAAAATTATAATCCTGTACCTGAGGAAATTTATGAAACAGGAAGTGGAGTGCCTGCTGTCTTGTTGCACACACATTTTTTTCAGGGGATCTGATGACATTGGAACATGACTGCGTACATTGAATCTACCAGAATCTACATGATTAATATGAACTGAGTATTTTATTATTAAGGAGTCCTATGGTGCAGAGTGGTAAAGCTGCAGTACTGCAGTCCAAGCTCTCTGCTTATGACCTGAGTTTGATCCCGGCAGAAGCTGGGTTCAGGTAGCTGGCTCAAGGTTGACTCAGCCTTCCATGCTTCTGAGGTCGGTAAAATGAGTGCCCAGTTTGCTGGTGGGAAAGTGTAGATGACTGGGGAAGGCAATGGCAAACCACGCCGTAAAAAGGTCTGCCGTGAAAACGTGATGCAACGTCATCCCAGAGCTGGAAACTCTTGCACAGGGGACTAACTTTACCTTTTTATTTTATTATTAGACTGAGTTTCAATGACTATATATTGAGGACTGTAGTATCTGCCTGTCTTTCTTATAATAAATGTATGTTTAGTAATTTGGGTCATAGGAACCCTTGTTAATCTTTTTACCCAGTCATATTGCTAACTCCAGTTTTCCCAAAAGAAACATCCAGCCTAATTCAAGATCGTAATTTTAAAAAATTAACAACAATGCCACTGACACAGCACACTTTTGCAGGGGGCAGCCACTATTAAAATCCAATTAAAATTCATAACCCCTATCATATGATCCATTGTTTCCAACCTTTAAAGGACCTTTAGAGTGGAATCCTAAGTAAACCCCACTGAGTAGACTAGACTAGAATTCTGACTGGACCAGTTTAGAATTACTCTTAGTTGCTAAAACTACTAGATAGATGTACACAACAGGGAAAAGACAGAGGAGTGAAAGAAGGCCTACCAAAGGGTGCAGTAAATGTGCAGAGCCTGAGGAATGAGCCCTTTGAAGCCATTGTGGTATAGAGATTAGAGTTACAGATTAGGATCTGGGAGACCCAGGTTCAAATCCCCACTCTGTCATGGAAGCTCGCTGGGTGACATTGGGCCAATCACGTATTCTCAGCCTAACCTTCCTCACAGGTTGCTCTGAGGATAAAATGGAGGAAAGCAGAATGCTGTAAGCCACTATAGGGAGAAAGGCAGGGTATAAATGAAATAAATAGTGAATTCAGTTACTGTGAAAGATGCAGAAGCATCCCAATTTCTCCAGGTCTTCCCTGCCACCAACTTCCTTGCTGATCCTTTAGCAGGGACAACTCATACCTTATGAAAGTTGATCCTTGGCTTCATGATAGCTAGGGATATTTTTTTTTCTTCAAACTAAGGCAAGATTCCCGCAGCTCATGTAAAACTGAAATTCCAGTCCTCAGACTGTTTTAATACTTCTAGGAATTCTTGCAAATAATCACAGCCACACAGATCCATAACCCTTTACACACAAGGCCCATGATCAGCCACTCTAGCCCTCATTTGACCCAGATCTCTCCCCTTATTTGTACAATAATATTTCCAAGGGGAGGTTTGTGTGTCTATTTTCATTAAAATTAGGTAGGAAGGTTCACACCGCTTTTTAAGGTGTCTCGATGAACTGTACGTCTTACCGTTTTAAACCTGCTCAGCACAGAGAGAATAATATAGCCTCGTTTGTTGGATTTTAGATACAGGAGGTAAAAAGGTAAGATGATCCAAAGGTAGAAACATGGGATCCATGCCAGGACAGTATTTTGGAAACATAGTGTTAGGTCAGGGTTGTCGGTGTACAGTGTGATGTTGGAATCCTGTAGGGAAAAACATGCAAAAGATTAGTGGGTACACTGGCTCTTTAAAGAAATACTCCAAAGTTCCATCATAAATCAGAAAAAAAATCCAACTTCACATGTTTTTCTAAAGGAAATGCAAGGACAAACAGTGAAACACTTATAGCTCTTTGATCTTTCCCATAATGCAAAAATTCACAGGGGCAAACCACACTATCTAACTTAATACAATACACCCATACATCTCACCCAAACCAGGGCGATAACTTTTTGCCTTTTCATACCTCAGAGTAAAACTAGTTCCAGGAGGAAAAGAGCATTTAGAACCAACTAGTACAGCACTGCTACTTAATAACTACTAATACAATGTAAACTTGGAGGCAGAGTAGCCTCAAAAATCTCTATGAATGTTACAGATCTTTGGTAAGCAGAGGGCTGAAGACCTAGGAAAATTATCAGTTAATGCTTTATGGTATTCAACCTGACTCCACATCATGAAAGGCCCTCTCTTTGATTTTCCCATAGATTCATATCTGTTATTTATTTATAAAATGTGTATCCCCTGCCTTTTTGACTCTTTGGGCATAACAAGGTGGCCAAAAGTTAAAATAGCACTATAAACACACATCATAAAAGCAATTAAAAGCAACACTAAAGTGGATATTTAAAACTAGACAAACATAAGGCAGTAGACATTCAGGAGGGTAGCCGTGTTAATCTGAAGCAGGAGGGCAAAGTTTGAGTGCAGTGCCACCTTTAAGACCAGAGAAGTTTAATACAAGGTATCAGCTTTTGAGCGCATCTGTATCTGAAGAAGTGTGTGTGCACACAAAATCTTTATCTTAAAGAAAACTTTGTTGATCTTAAAGGTGCCACTGGACTCAAACTCTGTTCTATGGGGCAGTAAAGAGGGATCACTGAAGGAACACCAGATGGAAAAAAGAAGTCTTCACCTGCTGGCAAAAGTAAGAAAAGTGGACAGACAAATATCCCTAGGAAGTGAGTTCCATAGTTTTGGTGCCATAGCCAAGAAGGCCCTGTCTCACACTGAAACCTATCTAGCCTCAGAAAGTAGGGGGGTATCTGAAGCAGGGACTCAGAAGATAACCATAGCAGGTTTGTATGGGAGTAGCCAGTCCTTCAGGTATGTTGGTCCCAAACCACATAGAGCTTTATAAGTCAACAGCATCACCTTGAATTTGGTCCGGAAACAAACTGGAAGCCACTGTGAATGGACCAAGACTGGAGTGACACGATCCCTATGACTGACTCCTGTCAACACCCTCATTGTAGCATTCTGTACCAACTGAAGTTTCCAAATACTTTTCAAGGGCAGTCCCACATACAGCAGATTATACTAACTGAATCTTTATATTACTAGGACAGATGTTTTCTGCTCAGAAAGGCCACAGTTGGGTAACCAGTCAAAGATGGCAACAGGCACATCATTTGAACACAACACATTTTAAACTCTTTTGGGGAGGGTGCAGTATCATCTGAGGCGTAGCTTACCCATCCCACTTCATCCTTCAGTTCTGCTTTGTTACCAGCACACGGGAAACTATAGAAGCTTCAGCAACAGGTCTCTTTATTGTTTCCAAAGGGAGGAGATTACTTACAAATGGACAACACTAAATCACATAGACTGAAACGCTATAGCCAAAACCAGGATCTAAGTGAGGCCCTTCTAATACAGAATGGGGGGTTGGGAGCAGAATCTAGTTCTTGAGAGCTCAGTTAAAGATGCACACATCCATTTGTCCATCACAAAGGGAAACAGCCAGTGGAGAAACACCAGTAAAAGGCTAGTTCAGTTGAGTGGCCATGTTGCTTGGCAGCACCTTAAAGACCAACAAGATTTCCAGAGAATAAGTTTTCAAGAGCAAAGCTATTAGATGAAGGGAAATTTGACTAGGACACATGAAAGCTTATACCATGGAAATCTTGACGGTCTTTAGTATTGAATCTTGCTCTACCAGTGAAAGGATTAGCCAATACATATGACCTGCCGCTTCTGTGCTCCTAAATGTTCCCTCCCAAAGTAGCTTTATAGGTTTTCTTTTCTTTTTTTTTTTTAAAAAGGGGTGCTATTGTGGTACTGGTATGTGAGTAAGTATTACATTGTAATCTGGCTCCAAATTAGAGATTTAAGAGAGAAGCTAAATCTGTGTACAGGAGACCTCGAAGTGCTCTTGTGGCTGAAAAAAAGAAACGATCTTACTTTCATGCCCTCCAATCAGCGGAAGGTGAAAGAAGTGAAAGCAGGGCAGGCAATGGGTCAGCCTTTTTCTTATCGAAGTATGGAATCCTAAACCGAACAAGTGGCACAGGGTGCTGTCCTCGCCCCCATTTCTCTGTCATCTCGGGAATGCCCATATCCCAAACTGTAAAGTGAGAAATATCCCTGTTTGCCTTCTGCCTGAAAGGGTAAAATAGGAGAGGCAAAATTTTACCCTAATCAGTTTACTTCCCTGCATAATTAACAAAGTTTATATAACACTGTCACTGAGGTAATGTTTCCCAGGTAATGTTGCGCACGGAGAGCTTTCATTTTTAAAATGCCTCTTCAGTATGTAAGCTATGTGCAAGACTGTGTGTAGCTTTGAGACAGAGTGTGCTGTAGTAGGTAAAGGGTTAAAGGGTTGGTCATTCATTCATTCATTCATTGAATTTATATCCCACTCTTCCCATGAGCAGGCTCAGGGTGGGTCACTGTCACTGAGGTAATGTTTCCCAGTGTTGCACATGGAGAGCTTTCATTTTTAAAATGCCTCTTCAATATGTAAGCGACGTGCAAGACTGTGTGTAGCTTTGAGACAGAGTGTGCTGTAGTAGGTAAAGGGTTAAAGGGTTGGTCATTCATTCATTCATTCATTGAATTTATATCCCACTCTTCCCATGAGCAGGCTCAGGGTGGGTCACTGTCACTGAGGTAATGTTTCCCAGTGTTGCACATGGAGAGCTTTCATTTTTAAAATGCCTCTTCAATATGTAAGCGACGTGCAAGACTGTGTGTAGCTTTGAGACAGAGTGTGCTGTAGTAGGTAAAGGGTTAAAGGGTTGGTTATTCATTCATTCATTGAATTTATATCCCACCCTTCCCATGAGCAGGCTCAGGGTGGGTTACATCATATATGTACAACTATAAAAGCACAGCATTTAAATTCCACATTAAAACATCCAGAAATTCAGCAACCATGATTCATGAGTCAACAGATACAGTTGTAGTTGATCAGTCAGGGCTAAGGTTGCCAGGTCAGTGTTGGAAAATACCTGGAGATTTTGGGGGTGGAGCTGGGAGAAGGTGGGGATTGAGGAGGGGAGGGGCCTCAGCATGGTACAATGCCATAAAGTCTACCCTTCAAAGCACCATTTTCTCCAGGGGAGCTGATCTCTGCCAGCTGGAGATCAGTTGTAAAAGTGGGGGGTCTCCAGGCCCCACCTGGAGGCTGGCAACCCTAATTGGGGCCTAGGGGAAGCCTAAGAACAAGGAGACATCCACTGTCTCAGCTGAAGGCCTGGTGGAAGAGCTCTGTTTTGCAGGTCCTGAGGAACTGTAGTAGCTCACAGGGCTCTGATCTCTGATGGAGGCTCATTCCACCAGGTGGGCACCAGGGCTGAAAAGGCCCTGGCCCTTGTTGAGGCAAGTGGCACAGGGTGGATCTGACCTCTCCCCCGTTTCTCTGTCATTTGGGGAATTCAAAGACATCAAATATTCCTCAAGTAGTAGTAGGATTGCCAGGTCCAATTCAAGAAATAGTTGGGACTTTGGGAGTGGAGCCAGGAGACTTTGGGGGTGGAGCCAGAAGACATTGCGCTGGAGCCAGGAGCAAGGTTGTGACAAGCATAACTGAACTCCAAAGGAAGTTCTGGCCATCATATTTAAAGGGACTGCACACCTTTTAAATGCCTTCCCTCCATTGGAAATAATGAAGGATTGGAGCACCTTCTTTTGGGACTCATAAAATTGGACCCCCTGGTCCAATCTTTTTGAAACTTGGAGGGTATTTTGAGGAGGGGCATCAGATGCTGCACTGTAAATGTGGTATCTCTACCTCAAAAAACAACCCCGAGCCCCAGATACCCACAGATCAATTCTCCATTATACCCTATGAGAATCAGTCTCCATAGGGAATAATGAAGTGCCCAGCATACATTTCCCCCCCCCCACTTTCTAATGACCCTGAAGTGGGGGGAGGGTCTCCAAACTGGGGGATCCCCTGACCCCACCTGGGGATTGGCAACCCTGAGCAGTACAGTTATGGATAGCTGTAAAAGGCATGCCTGTTTTCATCCCTCCCTTTTGTCTCTGCATCTTTTCAGTATCCAGGCTCATCTTCCTGTTTGATTGTTCCCCTGGTGATTAGTACGTCTGAGTCTGCAGAGCAACAGCAAAGCATTAACAGCCGATTTTGCTTTATATTGATCGATCTGTGACTTTGGTCCACAATACATATATTTCGCAGTGGAAACCACACGAAGGCACTGTGCAGCACTACTTTTTTCTGTGGGTGTATAAGGCTAATATTTTAAAAACAACAAATGAGGGATGCATGTGTCTTACACTGCTAATATGAGCTAGCATCTTCACAATTATTTGCACACAAGTGCTTTCATTCAATTATTGGAATAACTACATATAAATGGGTCGATTAAAAAAAAAAAAGAATCAGCAGCTGTTCCCGAGATGCAATGACAACAAATCTGATATACACTACACCTTGTGGCTAAATGCCAAAACTCAATTCTACAATTACAGATTCAGGGGAAAGTAATGAGCATGCTCTATATTGGAAGGAGGCCTGGGATAGCATTATAGAAATGGTCTGCACACTGGACCTCTCCCGCAGATGCACACTGGAGCAGACACAAGAAAAATCATACATGTGGCTGAAAATGAACATGTTTTGCATGAGGGTTATGTATCATAAGCACAGGGAAACATTAGGGAAAGCATAAGGAAACATTAACATTGGTTAGCATCCCAAGGAGACCTAGGTTTAAATCCTGCTCATGCAGATCCCCGAGTGACTATATGTCAGCCTTTCTCTTGAAGGCTAACATGCCTCTCAGAGGAAATGAGAGGGAGGAGAACTATGTGCATTATCCTGAGCTGCTTGGAAAACAGGCAGGATAAGGAAAAATAAACGCAATGTGAGAATGAAGAAAAAGTACAAAAACATTTATTAGATATTAAGCTTCCTGGGAAGCTCAGGTTTTCCACTGAAAAAAAGCAAGATTCTAGCTCTTTCACTTGGAATATATATTTGAAAGTGTGGCTGCATAAGATTTCCAGGGGTTCTGGGCATAGGGTTTCCTTGTCCTACCTAGCTCACTGCTCCTCCCTAGGATTAACAAATCCAGGATTCATTATGCAGACTGATTTTTAAATTAAGGAACAGGGATAAGAAAAGAAAGAAAGAAATGCTATGTCAGAAAAGCCAGACTGTTCAACCTTATAAAATATTCTCACAGCACATGTCATACAGGTTCCACAGCCCCAGCTTTTCTTGGCACAGACTTTTGGTTGGCTGAGTACAGAATTTTAGCCACCTCAATTGCTCCTATACTCTACTACTAGAACCCTTCTTCTTCAGGGAGGCCATAGTTTAAAGATAAAGCACATGCCTTCCATGCAGAACATCATGGGTTTGATCCCAGGAGTCTCAAGATAAAAAGACCCTCCTCTCTCCTCCCACCCCCGAGACCTGCTGTGTTGGAGCAGATAATCCTAAACTAGATGTGTCAGTAGTCTGATTTGATAGGTTCCTTCACAAGGTAGCTTCATGTATGCCTTCTACCTTCAACATTAAAAAGCATTTTTAAACTTTTCAGTGTTCCACAGCAGATCTCTCTCTCCATTGGTCATAAAAGTAAAATGAACATATGAAGCTGCCTTATACTGAATCAGACCTTTGGTCCATCAGTATTGTCTTCTCAGATTGGCAGTGGCTCTCCAGGGTCTCTAGCTGAGGTTTTTCACACCTATTTGCCTGGACCCTTTTTTGGAGATGCCAGGGATTGAACCTGGGACCTTCTGCTTCCCAAGCAGATGCTCTACCACTGAGCCACTGTCCTTCCCCAAGTGACAGAAGTAGATTAAGAATCAAAAGGAACCACATGACAACAATCTACCACATGCAACAGTGATGCATTTACAAATGACATCTCACGAGTATTAAAAGGGCTACGCTAGTTGCCAATTTCTTTCTTTTGATGTGCTCTGGTCCCTACTCTGGAGAAATGTGGGGTATAAATGAAGTAAAGAATAAATATCGCTGAAAATGGGAGGCAGACACAAGGCAGGTTGAATGGAGGAGAGAATGAGTCAGGAAGAGGATATAGGATTGCCAAGAGGTCAGGAATTTCCTAGAAATTGGGAAGGAAACCTGGGGAGGGTAGAGTTTGAAGATGGCGGGAGGCCCTCAGAGGGGCATAATGTCATGGATTCCACCCTCCAAAGCAGCCATTTCTTCCAGGAGGACCAGGATTGTCAAGCTCTAAGCGGAGGCTGGAGATCACCCAGAATTACAACTGATTTCCAGCTGAGTGGGAGAGGGGGAAGTTAGATGCCTCCTCCAAGTCCTTGGGAGTTCCCGCTTGTTCTTCACTAAAGAACCGAGAGAGCAGACTCACAAATTAAACAAGATAAATATTCAATGATTTCCCCACCTTCCTTTATATATGTGGCGAGTGTATTTGTATAGCCAGTATGTTAACAGACATTCACACAATAGTCAAGGTCAATATATTCCATGATATTGACGTGGTGTTTGTTGCCAACTGTTGAACGATTAGTGCAACATGGAGTAGAGGAAGGATTGATATGTAAAAGATAAGTCACAAAAAGAATCAAGACTACCACAAACCATTTTTTACAGGCTGTACTTACATTTTTATAAAGGTTATATACTTGGTGCTGCTAATGAAGGACCCAGTGAATGATCTCCAAGCATTTTAATAACTAAAGTAGCTTAAAACAGGGGCATACAGGCAGGCAAAGGAGAGCCGAAAAAGGGATATTTGAGGGTGAGGGTGGAATATACTCCTTGCCTCACCACTGCATGTTAAACAAGGACACCAAGTGCCACCTCATTGTGGCAGAGGAGAGCAGGTGTCACCTCCATACCTTGCAGTCATACTCAGGATGATGGTGATTGCCGCCACAATTTGCCATCATGTATGGGATGAGGGCAGCTAGTGGAGCCATGCCATGGTGTGAAGAAGAGTTGGATTTATACCCCACCCTTCACCTTGAGCCTCAAAGTAGCATACTCTTCCCACAACAGACACCCTGTGAGGAAGGTGGGGGACAAAGCTCTTTTGAGAACTGCTCTTGACAGAACAGCTCTTTCAAGAACTGTGACTGACCCAAGGTCACCCAGCTGGCTGCATGTGGAAGAGTGGGGAATCAAACCTGGTCCTCCAGATTAGAGTCCACTGTTCTTAACCATACAAACTGTCACTGTCTTCCTGCCCACCTGTGGTGGGGAGAGTGGGTGGCTTGGACTGGCCCTAGTCATAAAGGACTTTAGAAACCATCACTTTGAACTGGAGCTGGGAAGTAATTGGCAGCCAATGAAGGAATGTCAGAATATGTGCCATGCTCCTGCCAGCTAGCTCCATATAACAAGCAAGCTGCCATATTTTGAGGTAATTGCAGTTTCTGAATAGTCTTCAATAGCAGCCCCATGTACAGTGTGTTTAGTCTTGATGTTACTGAAGCATGGATCGGTGTTGCCAGAAACACAGGTTTGCAAACAGGGAGACAGTATACTAAGTATGTGGGTTACTATACTGGGTGGGTTTCTCAAGAACAAGTCATGTCAGACTAACCTTACCTCTTTTTTTGAGAAAGTTACTACCTTGCTGGATCAGGAGAATGCTGTAGACATAGTTTAACTTGATTTCAGTAAGGCCTTTGATAAGGTTCCACATAATAGTCTTGTTGGCAAGTTGGCAAAATGTGATTTGGATCTTATTACTGTTAGGTGGATCTGTAACTGGTTGACAGATTGCACCCAGTCAGTTTATTTATATGGCACCAAGCCAAGAATAAGCCTAATAATTAAACAAATTTAAATATTGAATGGCAAAATTATCCATGGTTAAAACAGAATAATAAAATTAATAAAAGTATCAATAAAATCAAAAGATACATGCCTTTCTAAAACAGAGACAAGCATTACAAAACTTAGCTACCTGTTTTGTGATATGCTTTCTGATTGGCATCTGAGAGGAGATAGATTACTTAAGCAGACTCTGTTAGCCATGGATTAGCCTTAACCCAAGGGAGAATATATTTAGCATGGGCTAAACTATACCAAGGGCATTTTAGAAACACAAATTTGATTCAGATTGCACCCAAAAAAGTGCTTGTGAATGGTTCCTCATCCTCTTAGAGGGGAGTGACAAATGGAGTGCCTCAAGGATCTGTCCTGGGACCTGTTTTGTTCAACCTCTTTAGAAATTATTTGGATGAAGGAATAGAGGGAATGCTTATTAAATTTGTAGATGATACTAAATTGGGAGGAGTTGCAAATACAGTAGAAGACAGAGTAGGATACAGGATGATCTTGATAGGCTAGGAAACTGGGCTAAAACAAATATTTTTAATGGGAATAAATGCAAAGTTCTGCCTTTAAGTTGGAAAAATCAAATGCATAATTATAGGATGGAGAAGATTTGTCTTGGCAGTAGCTTGTGCAAAATGGATTTAGGGGTCTTCATGGGCCACGGACTGAGCATGAGTCAACAGTGTGATGTGGTAACTAAAAAGGCAAATGTGTATCAACAGAAGCAGGACTTTTTTGTAGAAAGAGCCCAGCAGGTACTCATTTGCATATTAAGCCACACACCCTGACATCACTATGGTTTCACACAGGCTGTTTTGGTAGAAAAAGCCCAGCAGGAACTCATTTGCAAATTAAGCCACACCCCTGACACCAAGCCAGCTGGAACTGTGTTCCTGTGCGTTCCTGCTTTAAAAAAAAGCCCTGAACAGAAGTATAGTGTCCAGATCACACAAAGTGATGGTATCACTTTACTCTGCTCTTGTTAGACCTCACCTAGAGTATTGTGTTGAGTTTTGGACACCACAATTTGAGAAGGATATAGACAAGCTGGAATGTGTCCACACAAGGGCAACAAAGATGGTGAGGGGTCTGGAGGCCAAGTCCTGCAAGGAAAGGTTGAAGGAGCTGGGTATAGGGTTGCCAATCCCCAGGTGGGGGCAGGGGATCCTCCGGTTTGGAGACCCTCCCCACGCTTCAGGGTCGTCAGAAAGCGGGGGGGAGGGGAGGAGGGAAATGTCTTCTGGGAACTCTGTTATTTCCTATAGAGATTTATTACCATAGAAAATCATGGAGAATTGATCCACGGGTATCTGGGGCTCTGGGGGAGCTGTTTTTTGGGGTAGAGGTACCACATTTTCAATATAGCATCTAGTGCCTCTTCCCAAAATACCCCCCAAGTTTCAAAAAGATTGGACCAGGGGGTCCAATTCTATGAGCCCCAAAAGAAGGTGCCCCTATCCTTCATTATTTCCAATGGAAGAAAGGAATTGAAAAGGTGTGCTGTCCCTTTAAATGTGATGGCCAGAACTCCCTTTGGAGTTCAATTATGCTTGTCACAGCCTTGATCTTGGCTCCACCCCAATGTTTCCTGGCTCCACCCCCAAAGTCCCCAGATATTTCTTTAATTATCCATATCATTTTAGGGCAAGTGCTCTGGAACACTGAATACTACGTTATTGATTGATTAATTGAACTAAATTTTAAATCGCCCTCCCCTGTAAGAACAGGGCTCAGGGCAGTGTACAACATGGAATAAATTCATAAAACATAATTAAAAACAGCACAAATGCAACAGTCATCATAACAGATGATGGTGCCCCAAACCTGAATCCTCCCTGGCCAGCCACAGAACCTCTGTCTTGGCAGGATTCAGCTGACTCTGTTTCAGACATCCCAGCATAGCCTCCAGCCCCTCAGCCGCACGCCCACCAACAGATAAAGCTGGATGTTATCAGCATACTGGTGACACCCCAGTCTGAAACTCTGCACAGTTGGGCAAGGAGGCACATAAAGATGTTAAACAACATTGGAGTGTGAGATACATGCTGAAACGTGATGTAAGAAATGGCCCTGATTTTTCTTGACAGCAACCAAGTGCAGCAACTATGTCCCACAGCAAACAAGTTGCTAACTACAGAACTGCCTGTCCATAACAACTGCTAGACTCTTGGCATCCTGAAAAATAATAGCAGCTTTGCTCAGGGAGGTAATATTTTCCAGAAGCCCTCATGCATTTCAGAGCAAGACGGGTTTGCGTTCTTGAAAAGAAGTTATTTCTCCTGCACACATGCTTCATTCATCTCTAAGTGCCAACTGCCTGACTCATTTCCGTTATGATAGCTGTGCACACAAAGAACACCGTTCCAGGTCACCAGTAAGGACATTACATCTTTAGTGCCTGAAATTGCATTACTGCACTAGCTTATCAAAGCTGGGGATGTGAGGTAATGAAGAGCTCCTGCTGCAAAAACAAACCCAACCTTTTTTATAAAATAATGTGTAAGTGCTATACCATAAAAACAGAATTTGAGACCCCACAGCCGTTTCTATTATTTTGAAGCCAAAAGGCTTTTTAAAAATTTCATGGAACTGAAAGCAACCTTAGTAGACCACCTCCCGCTGCTTAATGTTGGGCACAAAGTTGGAAAACAAATTCCACTACTGGGTAATTTCTCATAATTCCAATGGAAGGAAATTATCAGTGTAATCAAAATTGAGACACGTCAGTATGCAAACCCGGATTCAGATCATGAATGAAAAGAAAGAATGAAAGCATACTGGTATGATTTAACAAAATATCTTATTGGGTATTGCCCAATAAAATGTAAAACATATACCCTTGGGCATTCACACTGGGTGATGCTTGTGCAATGAACAATGCAATCATGGAAATCATATTGGATTATGTCCTACCACTGTGCTTAGCTGAGTTCAGAGCATTCTGCGCATAGCTGAGGGGAGGATCGGGGACTCAGTTTCTCATAAGAAGTTCTGCCTGTGAAAAGGGTTGACTACGTTTGTGTAGAAAGCTCTACATGGCAAGCTGTTACATCTTGCCAAGTAGTTTAGTTTCTACTGCATCGTTTGTCCATGTATTACTGGTGAACATTCCTGGTGAGGTATGTCTTGCAGCAGTCTGTGGAGACCAACAACCATACAGTAGGGTGCTACACACACACACACACACACACTAGGTCAGGGGTGTCAAACATGTAGCCTAGGGGCTGAATCAGGCCCCCAGAGGGCTCCTATCAGGCCCCCGAGCAACTGGCTGTCATCTGCTTCCTTCTCCCTGTCTCTTGCTTCCCCTTCTGCATAACAGCTCACTTTGCAAGGCTTGCTTAATCTCAAGACCTCTATTTTTTTCATTGGCTGAGGCTCCTCTGTTGGGGAGGTGGGGGGGGGGGAGGCAGAGCTTGCTTTGCCAGGCTCTCTCTATCACACAGCAGAGCTACTAAGCCAAGCCTCTTTTCCTCCTATTGGCTGAGGCTCCTCCCCCTCCTGGTCCCCTGGGGAAGGGAGGAAAGAGCCAGAGCTTCCTTTGCCCAGTTCCCTGGATCCCATGGGAGAAATACAAAGGAACCACCTTTAAGACCAAGTGCTAATGTTTTAAGCATGTTTTAATTTAAGTACTTTTAACAAAATCTTTCATTGTGTTTGTGTTCTTTATAATGTTTATATTTTTGCTACTTAATCTTAAATAGGTTCACTCCTGGCCCAGCCCGACAAGGTCTCATTTATGTTAGATCAGGCCCTTGTAACAAATGAGTTTGACACCCCTGCACTAGATAATACATATAAACACCATTTTTACGTATAAGATTACCTTAACTGCAGCTTTGCACTTTAGATGGTATAGGGTGAAATAAAATCAACAGCAAACTTCCATTCACTTAAAGACAGCAGGATTAGATCGGATAAAGTTATAGTCACTGACAACTACAAGTAACGATTGGGGGTTCTGAATGCAAATGTACGTTGTACATCCAAATCAAAAGAAGCCAATTCAATAAGGGCTCAGATGGGGAAGCCCAATGCAGATGAGGTTATTCTTTCAGATGCACCATCCACACCCATAGTAATATGCACAGAAGGCTGCTTGCATGGATTTCTCTTGGTAGATCAAACAGATAAAGCCTTCCAAGGAGTGGAGGCAGCTTGGCTTGGTAAGGTTTAAAGTGACATTATAGACTATGAAGCCAAACACATGCACACGTGAACTGAATACTGTGGAACTCTTAACACTTTCCACTATCCATCTCAGCTTGACACACAACACAAGCCTTGTTCCTGTTTAATATACTTTTCTGAATGACTGAAAGGTTGTAGGCCTGTACTAAATCTGAGATGGTTAGAACAACAGGGAACTTTCCCTTTCGATTTTTGATTGAGAAACACTGAAAACCGGTACACAGAGGGCTGCCAGCCTCCAGGTAGGGCCTGGAGGTTTCCCACTTTTACAATGGATATCCAGCTGGGAGATCAGCTCCCCTGGAGAAAATGGCTGCTTTGAAGGGTGGACTCTATGGCACTATACCATGCTGAGGCCCCTCCCCTCCCCAAACCCGGCCCTCTCCCAGTTCCATGCCCAAGGTCTCCAGGTATTTTCCAACACAGACCTGACAACCCTAAAAGAGGCATTATTTGTAATTCCCCTACCTTTTACATCTTGCAGACATACTTTTCACCGTTAAAGTACCCTGCCCTGAGTTACTCTAAGTTAATTGCAGGCAACAAGCTTCAGTACTATTGGGACATCAGCACACCTGGCAGGAGATGAACCCAGACAGAGTGCCTTTATCTTGCCAATACTGCAAGCAGGGAGCAGAGTATTTCCCAACACTGCAATCAAAAGCCATGTAGCATTAAGAGTAACTAAAACCAAGTGGCTAGTAGGTCTTTTCATTTTAATTTCAAGAACTGATATGAATCAAAAACTTACTCCAAAACTTGGGAAACCTTTCAAAGTGAACAATTTCAGCAAGATGTAGCAACACCACCATTTGACTGCCAGCTGTTCCATGGGGTTAGGCAGTTCTGTGTGCTTATCAGCTATCAAAATTTTTTTTAAAAAAAAATCTGCACCAATAGAATTCTCTGTCAGGAAATTCTGCTGTAAACGGGTCATTTCACAGAAAAAGAGGTGCCAGGCTCATTAGCACAACTCATTTGCACAACTCATTTGCATATGTCACACACCCGACATCACCAGAAGCTGTACTAAATCATATCAGCTCAGTATCTACCTTAAAACGCTTCTTGAATTATAATTGTCATAATAAAACCTTACTCTCATCATACTTTTTAAATTACTTTCTCCTACGTGGCCAGTGGTATGAGGAAGATTTCCATCTGCCTGTTTTATATGTTTGGGTTATTTTCCCATTTTTTTGTGGGGGAAAATATTAGAAATATTAGAAATCTTAGACTTCAGCAAAATTCTCACAGGCGGTTTTGAACAATGGAGCCCAGAAGCTAGTATTTTTGGAGGGGGGGGGGAGAAAGAAAGAGCACAATAAAATCTAGAGTTCCGGAGCTCTGCTCCTGTGAGTTCCTGTTCAAAATGAGGCCCTATGTTCTAAGATGTCGGCGTTTTCGCACTGACCTTAATCGGCAGCGACGCCCCTCTTCACCGCGCAGGATCTGCGCGGATTTCGCACTAATTGCCGCGGAGCACCCGGAAGAGCCGGAAAGTCCCGCGGCTTTTGCGGCGCAAACGGAAACCGCCAAAAACCAGTTTCCATTTGCGCCGCAAAAGCCGCGGGACTTTCCGGCTCTTCCGGGTGCTCCGCGGCAATTAGTGCGAAATCCGCGCAGATCCTGCGCGGTGAAGAGGGGCGTCGCTGCCGATTAAGGTCAGTGCGAAAACGCCCAATGAAAACTATATTTATAAACAATAAATCCAATTCAAACAATGTTACAACAAACAATGTTACAACAAGTAGTGATCCTAAGTGTACAGATGCAATTTTTCCAAAATATTGTTAGCATTCAACTATGGATACAACAGTCCAGCATCATCAACACCAGTGTCCAACATCACCCATGCAACTTCTGGATTGTGCACGGGTTTCAGGCAGAAACAAAGCCCTTCTTCAGGATGGTATATCTTAGGAATATTTCCTAAGATAAGATCCAACAACTTTTCTAAACAAGGTCCCAATTAAAGCATTCAAACTGGTGCAGCTCACTTAGGTTCAAGACTTTGGGAAAATGCCTCTCCAGTGCAGAGAGGCATTTTTCTGAAGTCTTGAACCTAAGTGAGCTTCACCAGCTTGAATGCTTTAATCAGGACCTTGTTTAGAAAAGTTGTTGGATCTTATTTTGGGAAGATTACATCTGTATACTTAAAGAGTCCTATCAGGACCACTACCACTGAGATTTGTTGTAACACTGTTTGAATTGGATTTATTGTTTATTAATATAGTCTTCATTGTCTACTCAGGGGTGACAAACATGCCGCTCGGGGGCCCTATCAGATCCCCAAGCAACTGGTTGTCATCTGCTTCATTCTCCCTCTCTCTTGCTTCCTTCTGCATAACAGTTTCTTTGTCAGGCTTGCTCAATTGCTCAGGAGCTACAAAACCAAACCTCTATTTTCTCCATTGGCTGAAGCTCATCCCTTGAGAAGGGAAGGGGGGGGGGAGGCAGAGCTTGTTTTGTCAGGCTTTCTCAATCACACAGCAGAGCTACTGAGCCAAGCCTCTCTTCCTTCTATTGGCCAAGGCTCCTCCCCCTCTTGGTCCCCTGGGGAAGAAAGGAAAGAGCCAGAGCTTCCTTTGCTCAATTCTATGAGCCCCAAAAGGAGGTGCCCCTATCCTCCATTTTTTCCTATGGAAGAAAGGCATTTAAAAAGGTGTGCTGTCCCTTTAAATATGATGGCCAGAATTCCCTTGGAGTTCAATTATGCTTGTCACACCCTTACTCCTGGCTCCATCCCCAAAGTCTCCTGGCCCCACCCCCAAAGTCTCCTGGCCCCACTCCCAAAGTCCCCAGATATTTCTTGAATTGGCCTTGGCAACCCTAGATTCCCCAGTTTGGAGGCCCTCCCCCTACTTTAGAAAGCTTTAGAAAGCGTGGGGGGGGGTGGAATGGAGGGAAATGTATACTGGGCACTCTATTATTCCCTATGGAGAATGATTGCCATAGGGAATAATGGGGAATTGATCCGCGGGTATCTCGGGCTCTGGGAGAGATGTTCTTTGAGGTAGAGGCACCAAATTTACAGCATAGCATCTGATGCCTTTCCTCAAAACACCCTCCAAGTTTCAAAAGGATTGAACTGGGAGGGGGGGCAATTCTATGAGCTCCCAAAGAAGGTGCCCCTATCCTTCATTATTTCTAACAGAGGGAAGGCACTGAAAAGGTGTGCAGTCTCTTTCAGTGTGATGGCCAGAACTCCCTTTGGAGTTCAATTATACTTGTTCCAATCTTGCTCATGGCTGCACCCCCAATGTCTCCTGGCCCCACCCCCAAAGTCCCCAGATATTTCTTGAATTGGACTTGGCAACCCTAGTTTGATGCCTCTGGTCTACATTGTGTAGCATCTTAGAACACAGTTCTTTCTATATTGCGACTAGCCTTTTCTGTGTTGTCCTATTCATTGTTATCAAAATGCGGCCCTTACAACACTTATAAATTATGAAAATCAAGTACTTTTTGCATGTATCTCATTAGTTTGCATAGCTGACCTTATAATTTTACTATACCTGCTAGAAACGTGCCCTGTATCGACCACAAAAGCAACAAAACCAGGCCATCCACAAACAAGGCAGAGATCTTTCCACATTTGCAGAAGCTAGGACTTGGAAAATTAACCAAGAAAAAGAAAATCAAGAACACACCCAGGAAGCACATTTAGAGCAGCTGATAGTCGGTTACAGACTGGGTGGGGTGGGGAGCAAAAATAGAGGGAGGTTGGGAAACTGGCCTACTTGAGCCACAAAAATATTGTGGAGAGGAAGGACTGTGTTTACATAACTTCCGTAGAACACCTCCCCCCTCCACAGCTTGTTCACTCAAACAGTAAAATGCATGATTAAGTGCCAGTCAGGAACACTACCCACTCAAAGACAACCTTGATCAAGGCTTTTGTATACTTGAGGGATTTCCTAACTATGCACAAAAATATTCGTTTGTAATTAAAACCAAAAAACTCCCCTCCAGCCTGATGAGGACAAGCCATGCTCATTGTGTTGGGAATGATGAGAACAACTGAGAGTTAGTTAAAAGGGGGGGAAAGGTGGTGAGAAACTGGCCTAAGAAATTACAGTGCTGAGAGAAGATATCCCAAATGTTCCCAACCACAGGCTCTCAAACGTTTTGATTCTGTTATTCTTCAGGGTATGCATGAATTATGAAGAACGCTGTAACCTCAACCCTGCACATATTCTCCAACTACAAAAAAAATCCTATTTAGTTGCTAACTCTGGGTTAGGGAAATCCTGGAGATGGGGGTAGACCCTGAGGAAGTATGTAACTGCAGTGGCGGTCCTCTGTAGGATTGTTGTGTCCTAGGCTCAAATGGGAGAACTGTTACTTTTGGAGGGAAGCTGAACAAGCCAGAGCTTGAACTCCACACCAGGGTTCCAGAGAAGGCCTAAGCGTGCCCAATGAGGGGAAGGATTGAAACATAAGTAGCCAATCAACATCCAGGCCCCTACTGTACCCTGATAGGCCCTTAGGGCCCTGTAAATAGCCAATCCATGTAGATAGTTAAGGACCAATCAGAAGGGGGCAAGAATTGTATAAAGGAGCGGGAAGTTTGAACAGAGCTCAGTGTGTGTTGTGTGGTGTTCCTGAAGTAAAGCTTGCTGAAATCACTCTCCGACTCTGGTCTCTTACTGCGCTGACCCCAGTACTCTACAAGGATATAATGCCATAGAGTTTACCCTTCAAAATAGCCATTTTCTCCAGGGAAGCTGATCTTTGTCATCTGGAGATGAGTGGTAATTCCAGAAGATCCCCAGGACCCACCTGGAGGCTGGTGGAAGTGTGCAAGACAGAGAAAACCATCAGAAACTTGATGAATGAGGAAAAAGCCAAATCAAAATTCCAGATAACCATCAGTCTAAAAGTGGTCTCAATATCGAGGGGAAAATACAGGGGTGTGGGGGGAAACAAAAAACCAAAAGTGAAAACTAAAGGCACAAAAGTACATGTAGAAATCAGGGGATAACTCAAACTAGTACCGGGCCATAAATGACAAAACAAAAACAAGACATGTGAGAAATCCCTGGATCTTGGAACATATACAACGTAAGCCATAATTGCCTGCTTTCTATATTATGTTAAGCACTAGCTTAATAACAATTTCTCTTGTTCCTTGCTTGTGGCACATTATAATTTTAAGCTAAATTACATGGCTTTAACGTCGGTGGTGAAGAAATTGAAATTTGAATCCCGCACCATTTCAGGGGGGGAAAAGTATTCTCAGCTTGACAAAGAGGTTTTAGGAGTTGCTTTCAGAATCAGAAAGTTATATCACTATCTGTCTGGCCAGCTGTTCATCATAAACCATTGCTCACGCTCTTGGATGAACACAAACCAGTCCCTCCAATGACTTCCAGAAGAATGCACCAGAGGGCTCTAACTTTATTGGCTTACCACTATGAGATTTGTTTCCAGCAAAGTGGACAGCGTTCCAATGTAAATGCCTGCAGTCAGCTCCCATTACCTGATTTCCCAGCTCAAGTCCCAGACCTCAGGGATATCATCCTACTTGTAGATCTGCTCCTTCGATAGCAGAGCGCATCAGCCGTGAAACCCATAGAGATGTGCAATTGGCGCTTATTGTGAACTGGGCGCAGAATGAGGGGCTTGCCCACGTCTGGGAGGAGATATTTCAGTCACTTTTTAAAAGACGATTGGAACTTGGTTTTCATGCTGGGTGCCTCAGGTAGGGGAGCAGAGTGGTAGTCCCCCATACACTGGTCCCTTAGGGCCAAGAAAAGCATGTGCTGCAGTTTAGTTTCATTTTTCCTATGTAGGTTGTTGGCTACTGTGTGGTGTGTGTGTATCTACATGCTTGAAGTAGCCAATCCTCCAAGAGCTTACAGGGCTCTTAGTACAGGGTCTTCTGTAAGCTTCAGGAGGACTGGCTACATCAGGGGTGTGTGGCCTAATATGCAAAGGAATTCCTGCCACAAAAAAGCCCTGAGGACGTCGATGACAAAATCAGAACACTGGGGAGGGCTAGCTGGAAGACCACACCTGAACCAGGTAGATGCTTGACTATTTTAGTCTGGCAGAGCAGGAAAAGGACTAGAAGCAGCTAAGCAAGATCAGCTTGAGTTTGTTCCTCCTCTGCCCACAAGTATATAAGTTCTAGGCCTGGCCAGGGTTGCAAGCCAAAATGATTTTGGCCTGAGAGTTGTAGCTTAGAACCAGAAGGAGTATCTGTTTGCAGAGGGTGTGTGCGGAAGACCTTCTCTTCACTGACAAAGCTTTATTCTTCTCCCCTCTGCTCCTATTTGGTATGATTCTGTTGTATTTTGTATTGGAAGCTGTTTTGGTTCCCCAGTAGAGTTGCCAGTCTCCAAGTGATGCCTGCAGATCTACTGATGTCCATACAACTGATGCCCAGATGACAGAGATCACCTCGCCTGGAGAAAATGACTGTTTTGGAGGGTGGACTCTATGGCATTATATTTCCCCAAATGCCACTCCACCGCTAAATTTCCAGGAATTTCCCTACCTGAAATTGGCAACCTCAATTATGGAATCAAGACCTGATCAGGGCACACTGAGTGATATTCCCCCATAGCCTTTTAAAGAAGCACATTAGCAATACTGTTACATGGAATAAACTATCACACTCATACGGAGTAACACCACAGAGTCGTTGTCATCATCATATCATATTACCAAAGGGTCTCAGAACTTGTGAAAAAAAGATTCATTCTGCAATATGGAACATTTGGCAGTTCAGCTCCGAAGTATTTTATGTCCTTCGCTGTTGTGATTTAATGATTAATAAGCTGATTGCTTTGGAGGCTGGCTCACGGAGCAAGTCTGCTTTCGATCCCAGCGCTGCTGAGCAGTCCAATTAAGTTGCACTTTGTAAAGTACAAGGCATCACCTCCAAAATGTTTAGCTTAAAAAGATCCTGAAAGGAACGACTCCAGTTGCATCTTAATAGCATTCTCCAGCAGTAGTTTCTTGCTTATGACTGAGCCTGCTTGCTGGAAGGGCGGGATACAAATCCAGCAAAATAAATAAATAAAAAAGGGCTTTACTTCAGGCTGCCTCATAACGACTTTGGGTTGCCAATCTTCAGGTGAAACCTGGTGACCTGCTTTTACAACTGATCTCCAGACTACAGAGATCAGCTCCCCTGGAGAAAACAGCTGCTTTGGAGGATAGACTCTATGGCATTGTACCATGTTGAGATCTTTCCCCACATCCTACCCTCTCCAGGCTCCACCCCCCCCCCCCCAAATAACAGGGATTCTCCAACCCAGAGCTGGAAACCCTATAACAATTAGGTTCAAGCAGTTTCACAGCACATGGATCCAGTAGCTGGCTGCTGTCCCATTATTCCTCATTAAAATTTCCCATAACACCCCGTCTCCATATGCCTACTCGGAAGTAAATGCTCTGCATCAAAGGTCCTGCTTCTTTGAAGAAGTGAACTCTGGCTCACAAAAAACTTATCCTGGAATAAATACATGAATCCAGTGTCACCTTTAAGGCCAACAAAGTTTTTTTTTCCAAGGTGTGAAGCTAGAAGATTAAAACATCTTAATTATGCTACATGCTACGTAATTTTCTGCTCACCCATTTTTCTACCTCAGGGATGGCAAAACTTGCTTAACATAAGAGCCACATAGAATAGATGTCAGATGTTTGAGAGCTGCAAGGGAGGGAGGGAGGGAGGAAGGAAATAGGGGAAAGAGGATGGAGAGAGAGGTGGAAAGAAAACAACTTTAACTTTAAAAGCATTCTCCAAGCTGCCAGCTGGCTTGGTTTGGAGAAGTGATTTAAAGAGAGGAATGGCTTCTTTGGTTTGGAGAAGTGATTTAAAGAGAGCCAGTTTGGTGTAGTGGTTAAGTGTGCGGACTCTTATCTGGGAGAAACAGGTTTGATTCCCCACTCCTCCACTTGCACCTGCTAGCATGGCCTTGGGTCAGCCATAGCTCTGGCAGAGGTTGTCCTTGAAAGGGCAGCTGCTGTGAGAGCCCTCTCCAGCCCCACCCACCTCACAGGGTGTCTGTTGTGGGGGAGGAAGGGAAAGGAGATTGTGAGCCGCTCTGAGACTCTTTGGAGTGGAAGGCGGGATATAAATCCAATATCTTCATCTACCTCACAGGGTGTCTGTTGTGGGGGAGGAAGCAAAAGGAGATTGTGAGCCGCTCTGAGACTCTTCGGAGTGGAGGGCGGGATATAAATCCAATATCTTCTTAATCTTCTTCTCCAAGCCGGCCAACAGGGTGGTGGGAGCTTTGAGGCAATATGTGTGAAAGAGCCACATGTGGCTCCTGAGCTGCAGTTTGGCCACCCCTGCTCTAGCTATATGCATGGACTGATACTTCCATTTCAATATATCTGAAGAAGTGTACATGCACACAAAAGCTTATACCTTGAATAAAACTTTGCTGGTCTTAAAGGTGCCACTGGTCTCAAACTTTGTTCTACTGCTTCCAACCAAAACGGCTACCCACCTGGAATAAATGCTGTTATTCTTTAAGATGCCACTGGATTTGTTGCGGTTTTCACTTTTGATACTTTATTTTCAAGCTGATTAATGGCTTCTGTTTTCTCTGAGCTGCCCAGTTCTATCCTGGCATTCATGAATAAACAGTTAATAATGAGTTCTTGCTTCCTTGGGAAGAGGCACAGACTTTTAAGTACTGATGTTTCTTCTTTATAACCAGCCAGAGTTACTACTCACGATCTTTCTTATTTGTTTCTTGTTTATGACCATACTATCACTATTATGAAATAATGATCATTTTAAAAAATCATAGAGCAGTGACTTCAGCAAACTACAAACAATATTTCACCTCCCCCCAAGGGAATGTGAGATAATTTAAAATTGATTAATGCAGCCTGCAGGAGATCAGGAAATATGTTTTGGAAGAAGGAAGGGCTGAAAAATTAAAATGACAGTAACCCCCCTGCAAGCTTCAATTGCGGTTTGACAGGCCACATGGGACAGCCTGGTACTGCGACTGCATTTTTAAGGTCTGGAAAAAAAATGTGAAAACTAATGCAATGGGGTTAGGTTGCCAACTTCCAGGTGGCAGCAGAAGATCTCCTGGGATTACAGCTGGTCTCCAGGCAACAGAGATCATCTGGAGCAAATGGTTGCTTTGGAAAGTGGAATCTATAGTATTCTACCCCTTGAAGTTCCTCCCCTCTCCAAACCTCACCCTCTTCAGGCTCCACCTCCAAAATCTCCAGGTATTTCCCAGCCTAGAGCTGGCAACCCTAAATGGGGTGGCTATGAATTGTCCAGATGGTCCATAAAAACTGGGATAGCAAATCATGGCAGTTAAAAAACAATAACTATAGAATCAAACTATATTGCATAACCTTTACCCTGGAGCTTTCCAAAGAATTATGAGCATAATTTATGTAATAAAGCAGGGATGTCTCAGGGCCAAACTTCATGTCATCCAGAATAGCCAGTCACAGTTCTCCCACTATTTTCTTTAATGCTGAACAGCAGCTGTGGAGTGGGGCAAATTGAATCAGGGCCTTGAGGAAGTGGTGAATATTTTAGCCCTACAATATACAATTTCTCTGACAGAAAAGATCCCTGAAGATGCTATTAGCTGGCAGGGCTGGGTGGGAAAATGATATATTACTGGGTTAACAGCTGTATGCTAGACTAACAGCTTTGATGAAGTTTTTTGTGGAGTCAACATGGAACTAAAAGGTTCTGATACTATTTGGCAAAGCTTCTTTTGTAGAAAAATCCCAGCAGGAATCCATTTGCATATTAGGCCACACCCCCTCACATAGCCATCGTTTCATACAGGGCTTTTTGTAGAAAAAGTCCAGCAGGAACATATTTGCATATTAGGCCACACACCCCAATGCAAGGCCAACCAGAACTGTATTCCTGTGCCTTCCTGCTCAGAAAACCCCTTGCCATTTGGCCTTTCCCCACAATAGGTTTGAAACAAAATTCTGGAAAATGTTTGCCTCTCTGGTTATCCCCATACCACTACTTTGGTGTTGCTGTAACTCAAGGAGTATCGATTTGCATAGGTTTCTGTCAGTCAGCTTCTCACTGTGCCAGTCTAATTCTTCTACAAGCAATGGTTTCAAGATGAAGTAATGATTTCAAATGGTCAAATGGGCAATCAATGTGAACAGAGAAATACAAATAGAAGCATGGGAGCACCTTTGGAAGAACTCAATGAAGATATCAACTTGTCAAAGTATTAAAGAGAACTGTTTTAAGATGATGTATAGGTGGTATATGACTCCGAAAAAACTGGCTAAGATAAGTAAGAAAATGTCGGATAGATGTTGGAAATGTAAAAAACATGAAGGTTCTTTCTTCCATATGTGGTGGACATGTGAAAAAGCGAAAGAATTCTGGAAGATGATACAACAAGAAATCTCCAAAATTTTGTGCTACGATTTTAAGAAAATTGCAGAGACGTTTTTACTTGGATTACAATTAGAAAAATTTCCAAAAGAAGATAGGACTCTAATTTGTTACCTGTTATCAGCTGCTAGGACTTTATACGCGCAGCTTTGGAAGCAAGAAAAAATACCAGAGAAATGGGATTGGACCATGAAAGTCTTATCGTGGTGTGAAATGGACAAATTAACCAGAACACTAAGAGACTATGATTTAGAGATATTCAAAAGGGAGTGGAGAAAATTTAAAGGATATATGGAGAAAACTTGGAAAGTAAAGAAACATTGGACAATTTTTTAGTTGTAAGAATATATATATTGAACTTTGAGCAGTTAGAAGTGCCTTTAGTATTGGTTTGAATTTATAACCTCGGGGAAGTCAACATTGGAGGGAGGGGGGATGGAAATGTCATATGGGTTAATGTGAAAAAAAAATTAAGAAATAGTTAAGTTTTGTAACCATATGCTACCAATAAATTGTTTAAACACAAAAAAGATGAAGTAATGATACACACTCATCCACCCCAAGGCAAGACTTCTAGGAATATCTCTGAGACTTCCGGCAACTCAACTTTGCTTCTTGTCAGGGCTTTTTTTGTCGCAGGAGCTCTTCTTACATGGCCTACTGTAAGCTCTTGGAGGATTGGCTACATCAGGGGAGTATAGCCTAGTATGCAAAGGAGTTCCTGCTGGAGTATGCAAAGGAGTTCCTAGTATGCAAAGGAGTTCCTGATACAGAAAAAGTCCTGCTTCTAGTTAGTTTCCATGTGGAGTTTTAAAAATATAATGTAGGGACTATGAGATGGGACAGTTTCTATCTGATTGGTGGCTTTTAAGAGAAAGGAATTTGCTGTTGCAGAGCAAAATTCTTTGGCAAGCATGCGGTTTCAATGACGAGTCAAGTTTGATACAAAACTATGTTTATTGATAGACCGATACTTTCAGTGTAACAGATTCTTGAGAGTGATGCTAAAGATACATTGATACAATCCATTTAAGGCATACTTCAAAAGGATTCCAAAAGGTGGGGCGAGGGATGCGCTCTCACACATAAACTATCATAAATGTCTACATTCTCATGGCGTTCTTGCTTTCCCCAGATGTGTCGCACTCCCTAAGAGGAATGTATGGGAAGGTACTGATTACTCTTTCTCAAGTTAGTTTCGTTTCTCTCTACTTCTACTTTGCAAGCAATAAAGTAAGAAGGGGGAGGGGGAAAGAATAACAGAGTTAACAGACCTTGATCCTCCATGGCATTTCACAGACCAGCTTTATGGAAGACCCTAAAACAATCAATTACCAATGGAATTCTACCATGCTTGACATTTTTAAGAAGACAGCTTTGAATTTGGTATTTCTCAGTCCACTGACTATCTGGTTTATTGGTGTGACGTCTTTGGAAGAGGAAAAGCATTTTAACATTGAATTTCAAACATTAAAATGTGGGAGAAGGCATGTCACTGAAAGGGTAGGGGTGTATTTTGAGCTCTAGTCTGGCTATGAAGTCACAGAAAGGGGGCTTGAAAATGTAATTAGATGTGCAGAATTTAAAAAATGGCAGCTGCGACCACCACAGCAGAAAGATTTTCCTTGCGTGAGTGAAGGTAAACTGCAGCAGCAGTTTATGGCTGGCTCTGCCTTCTGTGGCACCCATTTTGTGGATCCACCCAGCACACTATGTCAGAATTCCAAACAGAATTCCAAACATGGGTTCAAAAAGACTGGGGACACCAGTTCTACTGAAAGCATTCTTAGACTAGTGCAGTGGGAGATCAAGGGACAGAGCCATGCGGTCGAAGGACAGAACCAACAGAGTATACTACCGTAATTCATCTCAGATGCACAGTGCACATTCTCTTACTGGTTAAGGAGATGGAAGGGAAGGGAAGAAGAAAAGGTGTCCAAAGTGACCTGCAATTGAGGTTTGGAAAAGTCTGGGCTGTAAATAAAAATTAAGATTGGCTGTAGGTATGATGCTACAAATGGAGAACTAAGTATCCTGTAGTGAAAGATCAACATCAAACGGCAAGACCGAGTGTGCATACCAGGACAGGTTTTCATAAGACAAGATAGCAGAATTGTAGACCAACTAAATTATTTGCATTGGACCCTGACTGAGAGGCAGTTGATACAACCATTGTTGAATAGTCTAGCTTAACTCAAGAGTGCTGACGCACAGAGAAGCTTCAAAGCAGTATTGGGGGGAGGGAATTAATAGGGCCAGCTTTGTGTAGTAGTTAAGAGCAGCAGATTCTAATCTGGAAAACCAGGTTTGATTCCCCACTCCTCCACGTGAAGCCAGCTAAGTGACCTTGGGTCAGTCACAGTTCTTTCACAGCTCTCTCGGCCCTACCTACCCCACAGGGTGTCTGCTGTGGGAAGAGGAAGGGAAGGTGATTGCAAGCAGCTCTGAGACTCCTTCAGGTGGAAAAAGATGGGGTATAAAACCAAAAAAGGTTTGCAAGATCACTAAAGTAACCACAATACAATATACAGCAGTCTAGTGAACACATTAGTACACTTTTTAGAACACTCTATTCCTCTGACAAGCCCCCTGTCCCCAACGTGATAGGTTTTACAATAATATTTCTCTAAGGGAATCCTACTAGAAGATAGCTAGTTTCTTAACGAAGCCTTCACTACAGAAGCAGTGGTGGTGGATACCATCACAAGCTTCAAGAATGGCTGAACCTCAGGGTTAGACATACTCCCTGCAGAGCTGATATAATTACCTCAAGGACAAACCTATAAAGGAACATTAGGGATAACAGCCGACAAACTACTCATCTACCACTTTAACAGCTCCGTACTTGATAATATCATATTTTTCAGAAGAAAGGAGCAAGTAAAAAGCAACTGCTACCACAGGAGGCCTTGGAGTCGGTGCAACACAGGAAGAGATTTGTCACAAAAGACCACCATAGCAGACTTTCTACATCAAAGATGTGGAGTTAAGAAAACACTGGATAGGTGGAAAGAAAATGTACACGTAGACCCCACATATTATTATTAGATATGCAGGAAATTTATAGAGAAGAAGCTACTTGGACATTGGATTTCCCCTTGAAAGGAGATTATTCCATCAACCTACTGCTTTTATGAAGGAACAGTCTCCAAATTTCTCATCAGCTATATGGCTCCTATGGAGATCTTGATAATGTTTTCACGTTTCAGCATGTGCAAATAAAACATCACTGTTGCTCTGTGAAATGCAGAGCCATAACTGAACTGTTTCTTTTGTTATGTGGGCAAGACAGCATTCGGAACCCACAAAAACTTTTCTAAAGACCGTGTGCTTCTGAAGGATGTTGGAAGCAATAAAAGGACAAGTATATCTTTAGTAGGCAAGACTAATTATTTAATTTCTGATGGCAGTCCTCTGCTGATGCCCACAGGGGTTATAAGATCTATCTGCAGCCCTGAATTTTGGTGGGACATCTCTAAGTGGGATACTTCCAGCCAGTTGCGAGTCTTCATTTTGATCGTGTTCACAATCTGAACAGGATGCAAGAAATGCGGCACAGGTATCCAGAAGAACTGCAGTGTCACAGAAGTGTTCCTCATGGAAAGCAAAATGGAACACATCATTAAAGAACCTCATCAAGCCACATTTGACTTTCTCTGCTGCAATAAATCTGAAGTCCTGGTACTGGTCTATTACCTTAACAGTTTCCTCATTGCTCTCAGAAAGGGTGGAAAATAAGTAGAATACGTAGAAAATATCTCTTTCAGATATTGGATTGGTAGCAGAAGCAAAGGCTGCCATCTCAAAAACTCACCATTCCTTCAGTTCATTATCAGGAAATCTGCACTCTAGGAACATACGCATTCACTGCACAAACCTCATAATGGCTGCTACATCTATGCCATTGTTATTGCTCTCCATTTGTTTACAACATTAATCACCTGAGTGAACACTGTCACCAAGGTACTGGGCATGGACATGTCTAGCTGGCTCTGGGGTCTTAACTCTGCTTCCCTTTCCCTCCTCAATGAGGAGTCCTCATGAAAAGCCTCAAGTGGATAACAATTTTATGTTCGCCATCCTGATATTTTAACTTTTAATTCTTAAACCATTAAATTGTGTTATGGGGTTTTTTTTAATTGTTCCAATGCTCATTTGTTGTTACCCACCCTAAGCCCATCAGTGGGAGGACAGGTTACAGAAGGAAGGAAGGATTAAATTTTGGCAGAATCTTATTAAATTCAGCCAGTTGACCTCATCAACCACATGTAATGCAACACGAAACTGTGGGTTCATCATCAGTTTCTTCAAACAGTACTTTTAGACTGGATCGTTGTGTTTTTCCACTTGGTCTTTACAGTAGAACACAAAACCCTCAATGTTTCTAATCACTGCCCTCAACAAAGTGTCAAGATAGCCATCTAACATCATTCAGTGTCTTGAAAGTCTCGTGTTTTGCATTCAAGGACTTCAGCAACTTCTCGGAGCTCTGTCTGCCTTACAGAAGTCCTCCCTAGGGCCCACACAGTGCTGTTCATGGATGACGAATGTCATGATGAAGTTCTGCAGGCACACCATTGTGCTTTCCTAACATAACGGAAGCTCACTCAAATGTAAATACGACAATTTTTTGCACATCCAGGTCATTATCACTGTAAAACTTTTTAATGGCTTCTGTGACTGAAGCACTGTCGCATATAGTCAAGGTCATAATCCCAGCAAATATAGTTTTGTAAACTTCACTGAGGGCAGGCCAATGTTTAGCATTCATAATCAACATTTTTGCAAGTGATATATCTGTGCTCTCATCTACTACAAGCATGAGACACTTGGCCCTGTGCAGCTCTACCGTCAATTCATTGTGAATACAGAGAATGAGGGAAGTCACAATACAAGACTGTCAATGGAAACCAATAGATACTTGTGAAAGATTACTAAACACAATTTGTAAAGCTATACTTTATAACCTCAATAAGTTCTTGTCTCAAGATTTATATGCACAAAGAACAGTGAGTTCAAGAATCACAATAATATACTTGCAGTTCAAAGTCCCTGACAAGGGGTAGAAACTCTCAACTGGAGGACCAACGTCTTCTCAATTCAATGTCCCATGCCAAAGACGTGTAAATCCCTCATGGAGTGTAAATCAGTTGCAACAGTCAACTTGGTATGTCTGTTTCATGTAAATTTTCTCAGGAAAGGGATTCTCCACTTTGAATTATTTGTGCTTAAACATGAATTCAAAATATCATGTATAGGACCCAAAGTCTCTGCAATTTTCTAAGACTAATATTGTCTTAGAAAATTGCAGAGACTTTGGGCCCCAGTTTTGAATTGTTATAAGATTGAGAGATTTTGATTCCATGTTTAAGCACAAATAATTCATAGTTGAGAATCCCTTTCCTGAGAAAATTTACATGAAACAAACATACCAAGCTGACTGTCTGTAAACCCCATGAAGGATTTACATGTGTTTGGCATGGGACACTGAACTGAGAAGACGTTGGTCCTCCAATTGAGAGTTTCTACCTCTTGTCAGGGACTTTGAACTACAAGTATATTATTGCAATTGTTGAATTCACTGTTCTTTGTGCATGTAAATATTGATACAAAAACATATTGAAGAGCTCTGCTTCAGCACTGCATTGTTCATCTTTATTGAGTTTATAAAGTACAGCTTTACAAGTTGTGCTTCATAATCTGTCACAAGTACCTATTGGTTTCCATTGGCAGTCATTTAATCACGAACAGTTTCACTGATACATTCAACAAATTCAAATGCAGAGTTTTTTCTACACCAGCATTCTGGCACTGCCAAATTCTTTACAATGTGTTCATGTATGTCCTGCACTGAAAGTATAGAAATTTCATTTTTATAGCCAACAAGACATTATCGATAAGAATTTTAACCTGATTAGGTTTAACAGCCTTGCACTGTGCTATCTAACTCCTAGTTTGTCTATCTACAGAGCTTTCAGCCAACATCTTTGGTATGCCTTCTGATGCCTCAGTTTCACAACTGCTTCACTGCATTTTCAGCTTTATAGGTCTTTTAAAATAATCAAGCTTTCAACGCTCCCAATGTTTACTTGCGCAGAAACTGTTGGCAGCACCAGCTTTCTGACATATCTCACACACTACTGCACCACAGCCGGGAAATACTATACTCTCTGTAATCCACAGGCATTATGCAACTTCAGGATCACCTTGGCATGGTATAAATAAAAGGAACAACCCTGGCTTCTGACCTTGCATGGTCAACAGAGCAAAATCTTTTCTCTGGTGCCCTTCAGGTTCTAACTTTCTTAGCCACTGATTTCAGGAAAAAACAAACTCTGAGCCTAACATAGGCTTTCTTACATGTTACTGTTAACGGTAACAATATTTCCATAACTGCACAACTTCCTCATCCATTCTGGGGCCCACCTTGCTTCCTACACAGACATAGTGCTAGGTTTGTGTGCATCCTGGTATACAGTAAAAGTGTTTCAAGGTTCCACTGAGGAAGGAAGGAAGGAAGGAAGGAAGGAAGGAAGGAAGGAAGGAAGGAAGGAAGGAAGGAAGGAAGGAAGGAAGGAAGGAAGGAAGGAAGGAAGGAAGGAAGGAAGGAAGGAAGGAAGGAAGGAAGGAAAGGGAAGAGAGCTGCATACAGAGTTGTTATATTTTTCACAGCAGTCTGGACATTCCTTGTTATTGCAGGAGAATTCCAGGCCCCAGCTGGAGAATGGCAACCCTAAACCCTGATGGAAAATAGGTGGCAGGCCTAGATAGGAGGAGAGATTGAAAGTAACAGTGACCACAGCAGAGAGAGAAAGAGATTCCTTTCTGGGAAAGACTTGCTGAATATGCTCACAAGGACTCAGCTCAAAGTGCCAGCAATCTTGTCAATGACACTGCTGGGGAAAAAACAGCATTAAATGTCATTAAACGTAATTAGTCTAATTTATTATATAGATGTATTTTAAGATGGGTTTTTCAAGCTTGGCGGCTCAGCCCATTCTTGGGGGAGGGAGAACCCGCTGCAAGTGAAATAAGGTGGGGGTATGGGAACTATTCTTCCAGAATAGTTACTGTTGTGACAATATTATGTTAATCCAAATTACTCTTGGCTTCAAGATCTGCAGCAAATGCATGGCAATGCAGAAACCCAAAAGCAATGGCCAATTTAGGATTCATTGGCAGTTATAATAATTCACCTTATCCTCACTGCTGCTTATGTTTATCCACACAAAATTATTTTCCATTATTGCCCGCCGACTACATGCAGCTATCAGCAGCAATGGAAATAAGGCCCACGTTAATGATCCGTGCATCCATTACGAACGTAAAGTTTCAAAGCTACCCAGAAACATGAACAAATGAAGCCCATAGATAACTGCCAGTGACAGATCGTATTTTGCATTCTCTACAACGGAATTAGATAATCCTGTGTCCCTGCTGACTGACCTTCCCCATTCAAGGCCCAATTTAGTTTAACTTTACATCAATATATTTATTAGAATCAATGGGAGGTGCATATAACTACTGACAACTGCAGAGATTTTAGGTCCCCAATCTCTTGAGTGCATATTGCTTCATTTGCTGTAAAATAGGATCATGCTGAGAAGTAGCAGAAAGAAGAAGCTATAAAGCAGGGCTATATAGATAAGCAATGAGCCAGAGTACTGCTGCACTATCGTCAAAGAAGATAAGAACAACTGGGCCATTATTATCTACATTAATGTTTGGCATGCTTTAGACCAGATTCTGACCAGCAGCATACAGCATACTGAAACTCTAGCATATACATAATAAAATCAAGTAAATAGCATCAAAACCCTATTAAAAAACACAAAGGCATAAACAAGAATGGATTGGATTCTGCTAAAGAGATTCATGTGTGCAGGGCTTTTTTTGAGACGCAATGCACAGGAAGGCAGTTCCGGTGAGTTTAGTGTTGGGGGTGTGGTCTAATATGCAAATGAGTCCTTTTTTTGTAGAAAAAACCCTGTGCAAACCAATGATGACATCAGGGGTGTGGCCTAACATACAAATGAGTTCCTGCTGGGCATTTTCTACAAAAAAAAGCCCTACGTATGTCCAAGAGGAGTTGCTAAGTCTCTCTTCTCATGAAAGTCCTCCAACTAGGTTTGGAAAATTCCTGGGTATTTCCTGGAGATGGAACCCAGGGAGGGTTTGAGGAGAAGGAACTCAGCAGGGTATAGTATCATAGAGGCCACCCTCCAAAGCAGCCATTTTCTCCAGGGGAACTCATCTCTATTGTCTGGAAATCTGTTGTAATTCTGGGAGAGCTCCATGTCCTACCTGGAGGTTGGCTGCCCTACTTTCAACTCCTCCTATTGCTCCGGTGGGGCACACTCCATCTCCTAGAAGCAGCACTTCAGATTGTTTTAGGCTGCAGTAGGAAGTGTGTTAGCTGTCCTTCCATGCATAAAAGCCTTCCAGTGTGGTGTAGTGGTTAAGTGTGTGGACTCTTATCTAGGAGAACCGGGTTTGATTCCCCACTCCTCCACTTGCAGATGCTGGAATGACCTTGGGTCAGCCATAGCTCTGGCAGAGGTTGTCCTTGAAAGGGCAGCTGCTGTTAGAGCTGTCTCAGTCCCACCTACCTCACAGGTTGTCTGTTGTAGGGGAGGAAGGTAAAGGAGATTGTAAACCACTCTGAGACTCAGAGTGAAGAGTGGGGTATAAATTCAATTTCTTCTTCTTCTTCTCCTCCTCCTCTTCCTCCTCACAGCAGTTCTACAGAGATCCAACTAGAGTTTCCAATCCCCAGGTTGTGGCAGGGGACCTCCCGGTTTGGAGGCCCTCCCCCCACTTCAGGGTCATCGGAAAGTGGGGGGGGGGAGAAATATCTGCTGGGCACTCCATTATTCCCTATGGAAACTGATTCCCATAGGGTATAATGGAGAATTAATCTGTGGGTATCTGGGGCTGGGGGGGGGCTGTTTTTTTTTTAGGTAGAGACACCAAATTTTCAACATAGCATCTAGTGTCTCTCCTCAAAACATTCGCCAAGTTTCAAAAGGATTGGACCATGGGGTCCAATTCTATGAGCTCCAAAAGAAGGTGCCCCTATCCATTATTTCTAATGGAGGGAAGGCATTTAAAAGGCATGCGGTCGCTTTAAATGTGATGGTCAGAACTTGCTTTGGAGTTCAATTATGCTTGTCACAACCTTGCTCCTGGCTCCAACCCCAAAGTCCCCAGATATTTCTTGAATTGGACTTGGCAACCCTAGATCCAATCCAATGTCAACGTCAGCATTAACAGGCCCATCCCCTACACACATCACCTACTGACAACTGCAGAGATTTTAGTCCCTGATCTCTTGACCTTGCCCAGAAAGCCTCCAGGGATAGTGCTACTCTCAACTAGCCTTTAAGATGCAGTATTCTTGACATCTAAGCTAATATGAGTATCTTTTACTCATGGGTCATCAGGGTTTATATTAGCTCCCACTCCTCAGTTGCTATGTGCTGCTCCCATGCCACAGACAGCAAGGAATTCAGTGTTCTCTCCTTTAGTGATAATCTAGGAAGGTACGAAGAGGTCATTTTTACACAGAGAAATCTAGCACCCTGGGTAAAACAGCACTAAAAATCTAGCCAGCATCTGCACATCTAGTTTGTGTGGTACATAGGCTAGTTTAACACAATGTTGTGTGGTACATAGGCTAGTTTAACACAATGGGGGAAAGCCTGGAAGTCTAGTAAGTCAGCTGGGAAATGGGGAGAAACTGAAACAAAACATAGCGGGTAAACATGGCCACAGAAACTGCAGAAGGTCTCCAGGGTGAAAAGAAGAAAGCCTAGCTGAAAAAGGAATGTTTCTCTCCCCCTCCCTGAGCACCTGTTGGGTGGAGTACTGATTTTGATGTCAACAGTGATGAAAGCAGAACAAGGTGCCTCTTTGGAAAGGCAGAAGAAACTGTAAGTGGGAAGTAGGGAAAATGCCTAGTTTGGAGGCGGAAGGTCATTAATTTGCCAAGCAAACGTGAGTTGGTGGTTCTGTTTCACTGGCCTCTTAATTTACCCTTGGAAAAACTCCACCTATTTCATCTAGAGCTTCTCTAATTGGGACATTCACTTCTCCTCATGGGACCCATAAGCACTGGAATAATTCTTAGACCAAGGGTGATGATTAAAAAGTATTTTTTTTAAAAAATGGTGTTGAGTAATGTAATATGTAAACTATTTGTTTTTATATACACATGTATATTCTATATGCTGCTAGCTCTTCCAATTTTATTGGAATTATTGCTATATAAAGCATAATCTTAGGGTTCAAGTTTTGAAAGTAAAGGACAAATTAGATTTTCAAACTAATTTTGTTTTACGTGAAATGAGTTGCAATAACTTCTCCAGTTTTCAATCATGTCAGTGAAGACTAGGCTATGTGTTGCTGAACTCTTACAGCAACAGCATTATAATTCTTCAATACTCACCAGAAATAGATTTTGAAAAGCCCCCCAAACCCACAGCTTTTTGACAAAAGCACACCAAGACAGGAAAAGTTAGATTTCATTTCTAGAGAGAATAATGTTTGCAGACTCTACCGCTTGTGTTAGCCTCTGCTTTCACATTTGATATGCAAGCTAGGGAAAAGTTTAAATCTTATTCAAAATAATGTTGAAACCAATAAAGATACTACTGACACAAAACAAAGCACCCACTGACCTGAAAAATGCTGTTGACATAATAAACCTTTGCATGCATTAAAAAAAGGATAATATTGCTGCTGATGGCATCTAAAACACATACATATGGACACTCCCTGAACCAACATGTTAGGATTCATCTGAGGAGGCCATCCAAGCAAATAGTTTCTCCTTAAGAGTCCGGAGGAGGGCATCCTTCAAAACAAATCCTGGGATAAGACTAGTGACCCCACACAAGATTCAGAGTTATTTCTTCCTGCTGGAAAACCCAAATGATCTATTGAAATAATACAGTAGACCACACACAACCAAAACGCTAATTTGCAGGCATATGGTATACCATATATATGCAAGATCCCCCCTGCACACACACACAAACCATAAGTATCTAACAGAGCAGTTTTATTCCCGCATTACATTTACTGGATAGGATCACCACAAAACCCCCTTGTGCTAGCAGACAAAAAAAAATGCACTGTGCAATGAATCTACCCATAGAGAAAGCGGCAGGCTGCACTTGAGGCGATTTGATTCCAGTTGGGCAATACATGTGTGTTAAAAAGGGGGAAAGGGAGGCACCACATGTCAACCCTACCCATGAAACAACTATCAGACTCATCCCTTGAACCAGCATTAACCTAGGGTTGCCAAGTCCAGTTTAAGAAACATCTGGGGACTTTGGGGGTGGAGCCAGGAGACTTTGGGGGTGGAGCCAGGAGGCATTAGGGGTGGAGCCAAGATCAAAGCTGTGACAAGCAGAATTGAACTCCAAAGGGAGTTCTGGCCATCACATTTAAAGGGATGGCACACCTTTTCAATGCCTTCCTTCCATAGAAAATAATGAAGGATAGGGGCACCTTCTTTTGGGGCTCATAGAATTGGACCCCCTGGTTCAATCTTTTTGAAACTTGGGGGATATTTTGGGGAGAGGCAATAGATGCTATACTGAAAATTTGGTGCCTCTACCCCAAAAGACAGCCCCCCCCCAGAACCCCAGATACCCGCAGATCAATTCTCCATGATTTTCTATGGGAATAAATCTCCATAGGGAATAATAAGAGTTCCCAGAAGACATTTCCCTCTGCTCCCCCCGCTTTCTGACGACCCTGAAGCAGGGGGAGGGGCTCCAAACCAGGGGATCCCCTGCCCCCACCTGGGGATTGGCAACCCTACATTAACCCCACAACAACATAAGAGAATCACTGGAAATCCTAAATGCCTCTTACCCATTCTCAAACATCTACTCACTTTGGGCAACAGGATTCTGATTCACTCTAGAGACAATTGCAACATAGCACCAAGAATAAGCTCCGGCAAGGAATCACAGTTCACGTATCACAATGTGTGGCAAAAGATTACATCATTCTTAATCTTAAAACACAGCAAAGAACAGTGAGGAACTTAGTGAAGGAAGCCCTTGGTGAAAGCGAGGTTTACAAGGAGGAAATATGCATTACATTTGTTTTGTCAGACGCCTCTTAGATAGTCAAGCATCCGAAAGGATCCAAACGGAATCTCAATACTCCTTCAACTCAGGATATTGAACAAAGCATCCCACGTCTCTGCAACTCTGCCTGCCTGCCCTTTAGAAGAAGCAAAATGTTTCCCCTCTGTTCCCTGCTGGTAGCTGCTGCCGACCTATCACAAAAGAAGCAAAGCCGTACCCTCTGTACCTCTATTGGGTCTGTCTTGACTGTTTGCTAGTGCATATACCAGCAAAGCATTTCTGTCTGCCCTTGGCAGGGTTGGTGTGTTGGAGACCACTGTCTACTTTTCAAAGAACAAAGCAGTAGACAAGTTGTACCTTTAAGACCAACTTTTATTCAGAACGTAAGCTTTCGGGTGCTCTAAGCAGAGCATACGAAAAGCTTACATTCTGAATAAAACTTAGTTGGTCTTAAAGGTGAACTTGTCTACTGCTTTGGTCTGTTGCTTCAGACCAACCCAGCTGCCCCTATCTACTTTTCAAAGAGACATAGGGGAGTCTTTGCCTCTGTGCCTCAACCATCTGCTCTGCCTCTGCGCCAGCAGACATTTCAGTTCCTTGCCTTACACGTGTACATCCACGGATAACAGAGAGTTCAAGTAGTCCAACCTAGCAGATAAACAGTAGTGGAAAGCCCCCTCCCCATCAAAAGCTAGTGAAACAATGCAATGGTTGGTGGAAGGTGGAAACACTGCACAAACGTGTCAATTGGGGCAATTCTCTCCTGCAGGAAGTCTTTGGGATTGACAGCATCCCTGTCACTTGCATAGCTACTGATGCTAAGTCAACGTTCAAGACAAGCTCCTGGGCAGCTTGTTGACCACTGTGTGAAACAGAATGCTGGACTACTGGTTTTACCCAGCAGGATTGTTTTCATGTTCATATTCTATCCCCATGTCGTTCAAGTTTCTCAAATAACCATCAGATCAGAACGCTTCAACCCAGTCAGATCACCACTTTTTTCAGTGGTGGCATCTCACCTGCAGAATTCCTTCCCCTTAAAGCATCACCTATTGCTTACCATAGTCTCTAATTTCTTTTTAACCCACATTTTCACCTGGGAACGCAATATTTTAATCCCCTCCCCCCCAAACCCCCCCCCCCCTTGTTTCTAGCCTGGAAACTGCCATGGAGATCATTTCAAATGCTAAACATTTTATGTTCTGGGTTTTTATGCTTCTCAGCTTTTAGTGCCTGGTTATTATTGTTAATTTTAATGGTTTATGCCGGGGCTTGTATGCGGCCTGCAAACAACTACCTATTGTCTGCTTCCTTCTCCCTCTCTCTTGCTTTCTTCTACATCACAGCTTGCTTTGCCAGGCTCTCTCAATCACACAGGATTTATAGAGCAAGACAGAAGGATTGTTTTCATGTTCATATTCTATCCCCATGTCGTTCAAGTTTCTCAAATAACCATCAGATCAGAACGCTTCAACCCAGTCAGAAGTGTCAGCACTAATTCTGTTTGGATTCAGAGCATTTACAATATTTCCAACCGGACACTGCTTGGATCATATCACACTGGGGTGAATCCAATGCTACGTTTTCATAGGTGCATTTCCTCCTGACCCACAGAGTGTGACTTTCTCAGCTCTCCCCTTCTTTGGCAGTACAAAATGCTTCCCTGAAATCTTGCTGCTAGGGTAGAGGGGCCTCTGGGAGCAGGATTCCAGGGGTCACCTTGGGCTGCTGAAGAACAGGAAAGGTGAGAAAGCTGCATTCTGCAGGTGGAAGTCCTTGCACTCATGGGAATATGCTGTTGGATCCACCCCACTGACTGCACATTCCTACTTATTGGTACTGCTGGACACGCATCTCCAAGCCAATTCAAAGTATTGATTCTTATATTACTTATAAAATTCTAAATGGCTTGGGGCCAAAGTACTTGCAGGACTGCCACCTCCCGTATTGTCTAGCTTGCCAGTTGAGCTCCAGCTAACAAGTCTTGCTCTCTCTGACCCTGCTTCCAGAGGTGAGGCAGGTGGTGAACAGAAGCAGGGCTTTTTCAGTGGTGGCATCTCACCTGTAGAATTCCTTCCCCTTAAAGCATCACCTATTGCTTACCATAGTCTCTAATTTCTTTTTAACCCACATTTTCACCTGGGAGTTCAATATTTTAATCCCCTCCCCCCCCCCCAAACCCCCCTCCCCCCTGTTTCTAGCCTGGAAACTGCCATGGAGATCATTTCAAATGCTAAACATTTTATGTTCTGGGTTTTTATGCTTCTCAGCTTTTAGTGCCTGGTTATTATTGTTAATGTTAATGGTTTATGCCAGGGCTTGTATGCGGCCTGCAAACAACTACCTATTGTCTGCTTCCTTCTCCCTCTCTCTTGCTTTCTTCTACATCACAGCTTGCTTTGCCAGGCTCTCTCAATCACACAGGATTTATAGAGCAAGACAGAATGCTTTGCCAAGTTCTCTCAATTGCATAGGAACTATGGAGCAAGAGAACTTGCTTTGCCAGCCCCTCTCAACCACACAGAAGAGCTACTGAGCCAAGCCTCTCTGCCCTCCATTGGCCAAAGCTCCTCTCCCTCCACATCCCCTGGGGAGGAAAAGAGGGGAAGAGAAGGAAAGAGTGAGAGCTTACTTTGCTCAATTCCCTCAGTTGCATGGGAGAGATACAAAGAAAACCTTTAAGACCAATTAAGTTTTATTCAAGGTATGAGCTTTTTGCCTTGCTACACATACACACAGTGTGTATGCTTTGTTGGGCTGTTATGCCAGGGCTCTCATGGGTGCTACTGGGTTTCCCTCTTCTTTTTCACTGTATTCATGTCCTCATTATCCAGTGTTTCTCAGCAGGAAAGAAACGTGAACTATTTAAATGAGGAATAACAACCAGCCAAGTGAGGTGAATTAGTCTGAGTGTGTGCGTCCAGACCAATTTCAGCCAGCACATTTCCTTTGCAGACTGGGGATTTTGAATTTAGACTTCCCAGATTGTAGACTGATACTGACCACTATACATTGCTGTCTCTCTAATCCTGCACAGCCACAGAGGAGTTACAATTATTTCCAGGGCTTTTTTTCCTGGAAAAAGAGGTGCTGGAACTCTCAAGAGGAAAATGAAGGAGAAACACGCAGTTACCCCTCATGAACTTTTAAACATTTTTAGAGAATTTTGTTTCCACTAAGAGGTTCTGGAACTCCATTCCGCCACATTCCACAAGGAAAAAAAAACTCTGGTTATTTCTCTAGGGAAGACTACAGTTCCATAGAAAAATACATAACCCTCAGTCTGTGTCATGGTGCCTTCATGTTCTTGACCAGCACAAGAAGCAACTTATGTACAAAAGCTTGCAATGCCCAGCCATTTCATGTTTTCCTCTGGGTCTCAGGCTCAAAGCATTGACCATGAGATGTCTGTAATGAATGTCAGTAAATCAAAAGTAGGTTTGCCACTTACAAATACACACCTGAACAGCATACTCATGATTGCTACAGCACAGACATTGTCTCCAGTTTTTGATGCAATAATTCAGAGCAAGAGGTGTCGGTTATAAGAGACCATTAAATAAAGAAATTACAAGTGCTAATGTTTTAAGCATGTTTCATTTGAAGCTTTTAAAAAAATCTTTAATCGTGATAAAGTTTAAATCTCCACTACCTGGCATTACATTTCATGACACACATGGCCCAGCCCAACAAGGTCTCATTTATGTCAGATCTGGCCCTTATGAGTTCAACACCCCCGCTTTAAATAAAGAAACATTTCCCTTGCATTTTCACAGCCTAAGCTTGTGGGGGAAAAAACATGCAGTTAACTGAAAACAAAGTTTCAATACAATGCCCTACACTGGATGGGGAAGTATTATCTTAATGACACCCTCACCTTTTGAAAAGGTAAACCTTCAAATGCAAATATTAGGTGGACTGCCAGCTGAGTGCACACCCACTGTGAGAGTAGGAAATGTGGACGAGGTGTTCAGAATGGAAAACACCTAGGTGAAGGCATTCTCTCTCAATCATTCACCAGCCTCTAATGAGCACCTAGTAACACACACTCTATGCTGCAGCTGCTGCCCATTGTCCATCACTATCTTCTTGACTCTCACAGGCCCCCATTCAGCCTTCAGTGGGGCAAGGGCATTTCCCCTCAAGTGCCATGCATATCACAAGCAGGGCGGCAGCCAGGACTAAAGCAAGAAAACTGCCCCGCTGTAAGGCTGCCATATTTTCCCTCTTAAAGTTCCCTGGTGTGTCCAGTGGACATGGCAGAAAGAAATGTGACAGACTCCAGTTTTGTTCAACACAGACGAACAGTGATGAGCTAAACTGCCCCTGTTACATCTCTGTCATGTGGTTTTCATAGGCACAGATTCCCAGTGGCAAATGAAAACTTGGCAACACTGTTTCTACCAGAGACCACACAGAAAAAGCTCAGGTCTGTTACAAAGGTGTCTTCTGTTACTTGTATCCCCTCTTAAATATCTTTGTGATTTATATCATTTTATTTATTTAACATATTTATAAGCTTGCCTTTCTCCTGAGCATCTCTGGAACCCAAGCTGGATGACGGCAGAATAAAAACAATTTGATAAACATTAAAAACCAATTAAAATACACGATGTCCCCCCCACCAGGAAGGGATTTCACCTTTGCGCAAACTCAGGTTGCCCCAAAAGCTCTCTGAAACAGCTCTGTTTTGCAACCTTGCTGGGAAAGCCAGGAGAGCAGAAGCCCTCTGGACCTCTTCCAGGAAGCTGTGTCAGAGGAAGGTGAAGGCACTGAAAAGACTGAAGCCCTAACTGTTACCAGTCTTAGATGGGGGGATATATTCAGTAGACATTGCTGAGAAAAATGCAACTTCTGCATGGGAACCTGGAAAGAGAGACAGTCCTTCCTATATGAGGGCTCTAGGTCATGCAGGACTTTACATGGGAGCACTAGGACCTTGAATTGGACCTAGAAAGTAAATTAGCAACTAGTGAAAGGGACCTCACAATAGGAATGACATGGTCCTGCCAATGACCACAGCATTTTGCACCAGCTGCAGTTTCTGAATAGTCTTCAAGAAGAGTCACAAGTACATTGTATTACAGTAGTCTAGCCATTGCAATTACTGAAGTATGGATCACTGTTAGGGAATCAGCTTCATTACTAGATATAGCCAGGACAAAACAAAAATCATTGTCATGGACATTTGTTCCTCTAGCAGGAGGCGCATTATCTAGCTAAACTCAAGCTCTTGCTGGATTCTTTCAGCAAATGCTACATATGCTAGGGTTGCCAACTCCAGTTTGGGAAATTCTTGGTGACTGGGAGTGGAGCCTGGGGAGGGCACAGCTTTGGGAGAGGGGGGAGCTCAGTGGGATCTAATGCCATGGAGTTCACCCTCCAAAGCAGCCATTTTCTCCAGTGAAACTCATCTCTGTCATCCGAAGATCAGGAGAACTCCAGGCCCCATCTGGAGACTTAGAACCACGAATGGTATGAAGCACAATCACATTAAAAGTAGTGTGCAAAGTGCGCTGATAAAACTGCTTGGCTGATCCTCAATTGTAATAAATGTTGATGCTGATGTTAAAAGCAATGGCCCTTCCAGCCAGCATCATTACCAGCTTATCTGAATTCAGCTTCAGTTTGCCCTCTCTCAGGCATTTGACCAACAAATGGAGACACTGTGGGAGCTTGTTCCACTAGGCTGAAGCCAGGGCAGAAAAGGCCCTGGCCTAAGTTAAGGCCAGCTGGACATCCTTGGGGCTGGGGACAGCCAGAAGACACTGAGCATAACGCTATGCGAGGCACATATAGGGAGAGGTGGTCTCAAAAATATGCAGGTCCTTGGCCATACAGGGCTCTGAATGGTAACACTAGAACCTTGAACTGGATCCTGTGCTCTTTTGGCAGCTGGTGCTGTTGACGCAGCACCATCTGCTGCTCCCCGACCCATTCATATATTTCCTTTGTAGACTAGGAAGCTGGTGGCTCAGTGGTAGAGCATCTGCTTGGTAAGCAGAAAGTCCCAGGTTCAATCCCTGGCATCTCCAAAAAAGGGTCCAGGCAAATAGGTGTGAAAAGCCTCAGCTTGAGACCTGGAGAGCCGCTGCCAGTCTGAGAAGACAATACTGACTTTGATGGACCAAGGGTCTGATCCAGTATAAGGCAGCTTCATATGTAAATAGGAATTTTGAATTTAGACTTCCCAGATTCTCTGAATTCCCCGGCTATCATTTTTTAAACGCAAGTCTTTGCCCTTGCCAAGGTATAATGGACTATCTCTATGAGGGAAAGAGTTGGTGGGCAATTTTTTTTTTAAAAAAAATAAGGGACACTGCTGATAATGACAGCACCCTCATTTGAAAATCCTCACTATCTAAGGCATATGTAGAATAAAATCAAAAAGTAGAATAAAAACTGAAAAAAAAAAGAACAATTGTGAAAATGCACAGAGAAGGCAGACACGCAAGACGACCATGTCTTAAACCAATCCCAATGCTTGTGGGTTGATCGCCACGGAAATCAGGAGTAGGTAAAATGTGTGGAAAAGATCTTGGTCTCAATTCCTTCTCAACCATCCTGCTTGGCAACTTAGAATGTATTCGGTAGCAGAACAGCAGCAAACCTTTGTTAATATTATGAACTGGAGGAGGAGTTAATATTTCCTGATAACCTATCAAAGTAATAAAAGGCTGCTTCCTCTCCACCACTCTGCCTTAGTGGTTATAAATGAGAAACAGGCATTAGAACTGCAACTAGAGCAGAATGTTGGCAGCACATGTGCTGACGGAGATGCCTGTGGGCTCACGTTCAGCTAGTGCTGCACCAATTGCACCGGCTACCAATAGAGTATCCGATCCAGTTCAAAGTTCTAGTGTTAACCTTCAAAGTCCTATACTGTCAGGAACCATCTCTCCTTGCAGAGTGGTATGCTCAGCTGATCAACATCTTCTGGCTATCCCCAGGCCCAAGGTTGTCTGGCTGGCCTTAACTAGGGCCTTTTCTGGCCTGGGTCCAGCCTGGTGGAAGCTCTCACTTGAGATCAGGGACCTGCAAGATCTGTTGCACTTCTGCAGGGCCTGTTCTGCAGAGCTGTTCTGTCGGGCTTTTGGATGAGGTAGTGGGCATCCAAATCCAACTCGGCCTCCCCTGCTGACAATGCTGGCCTCTGACCAGCCCAAACTGAGCATCACTGTTGAGGCGAATCCACTCTGACTGCCGTTCATTGTTTTAACAGTAACATGATTTTAATTAATTAAATTATACTAACGTTGTGTGACTTGTAACCCACCCTGAGTCTGCTTGCAGGGAAGGCAGGATAAAAATGAAAGAAAATAAATAAATTAGTTTTGCTTCCACTGCAAAAAGTCAGGGGCAGGGGCTGTCTGGGGCCAGGATACTCTGATTCCTTTTATTTTTGGCCCTGGAACTCCCACAATCATCCTGAAGCTGGTGGCTGATTTTTATTTTATGATTTATTTATTTATTCTATAACTTATACCCCGCCCTTCCCATAAAATGGCTCAGGGCGGCTCACAGCAAACGATAAAACAATAAAACAAAGTACAGAATTATTACAATTAAAAAGTCGAAGCATTTAAAAACCTGAAATTCTTAACATTAAAACTATTCAATATAATTCACTGAAGTCTAATAAGCTACATTTATCCAGTCAGGCGTAGGCCTGCCACAAAGCGATGGACATGTAAACACCCAGCCAAGTGTTTTGTTACATTATTTGATTTGGATCAGGGTAATATTGGGGGGGGGGGGGTCGCAGGTGCAATCTGTTTGGGAGCCCTTGGTGAATCTTGGCAGCCCTGCAGAAGGGTGACCATCTTCTCCAGACAAACTGTGTTTAGGTATTGTACCTGTACTCTTTCATGTACTGAGTTTGTGCTGTAGGCCCTTCCCAGTTCTGTGCTATCTGGCCAAGATACCTGGATGCAACACATGAGGTTGGCAGACAGAAGGAGAGGGAGAAAGGGGAACGCGCTGCACTGCCTCTTCTGTTCCAAGTTTTCCAAGCATACCAGGCCAAATACAGTCCTTGACTTCTATTCACCCCCACACACTCCATTTTATTTGCCAGCACAGCTAGGATTGTCCATTCTGTGTTGGAAAATACCTGGAAACTTTGGGGATGGATCTAGGAGAGGGCGGGGCCTCAGCATGAAGATGAAGAAGATATTGGATTTATATCCCGCCCTCCACTCTGAAGAGTCTCAGAGCGGCTCACAATCTCCTTTCCCTTCCTTCCCCACAACAGACACCCTGTGAGGTGGGTGGGGCTGGAGAGGGCTCTCACAGCAGCTGCCCTTTCAAGGACAGAGTCTCAGAGCGGCCTACAATCTCCTTTCCCTTCCTCCCTCACAACAGACACCCTGTGAGGTGGGTGGGGCTGGAGAAGGCTCTCACAGCAGCTGCCCTTTCGAGGACAACCTCTGCCAGAGCTATGGCTGACCCAAGGCCATCCCAGCAGGTGCAAGTGGAGGAGTGGGGAATCAAACCCGGTTCTCCCGGATAAGAGTCCGCTCACTTAACCACTACACCAAATTGGCATGGTGCAATGCCACAGAGTTCATCCTTCAAAGCAGCCATTTTCTCTAGGGAGGCTGATATCTGCCAGCTGGAGATCAGTTGTAAAAGCAGATCTCCAGGCGCCACCTGGATCTTCCCTAAGAACAGCTCCTTCAGCGCAGGTTAGCAACCCTAAGAACAGCACCTTCAGCACAGGATAGAATTGCCTCTTTTTTAGCACCTGGTCGTTAAGACACAGTGGATGTGCCAGCCAGCTGCAGAACAAACTTTTTAAATCCCCCCCCCCCAATTTTTGAACCTACATATATTGAAAGGACCAGAAGTATCTCTCCAATGTGGGACTGAACGAAACTCCAATGGTAATAGAAGAGAAATGCCTTAAGAGATGAAAAGTTGCCTCTAGCAATCACACTGTTGCAACTTGCATCGGTTGTATAAGGGATTCGAACAATACAGTAGCAGAGAGATGGAAAATACCAGTCTAGCCAGGTTCACAACAGTAAATCTGCAGTGCCAGGGAGCAGCTTCCTGTGTCCTCCTGAACCAGTAATAGGAAAGTGAATGCTTTCACGTATAAGAATGCAACTGTCATAAGGGGCACATGCCACCTGGATTTTGGAAATGTTTCCGAGGATGGCGCCTTACTGATTCCACAGGGAATGTATTTGTGAGCAGTATGACAAGATAAAAAGGTTTAAACATCTGAGCGACTCACTTTGCTCTGGGAAGCAGGCTTTTAAAAAAAAAAAAAAAAAAGCCCACGTGATAATGAACTAGGCAGAATCCCTCAGTTCCTCACCACATGGTATTTCGGCTCCGGTTGGTACTAGAACCGGCAAAGAAGGCAAATCACGACAGCCACGTCCAAGAGTCCTTTATCTGCACCAGCGGGTTCCAGGAGAAGCGACCTCGCCTGTTGGACTCGGACTCTAAAAGTTCTGGACCGCCCTAGTTCGGACTGTGCCTCCGATGGGTTCTGCTAAACCATATTACGAAACTTCCCTACGTCCGGCCCTTCCTTTTCGTCAAACCTGCACCCGGTCCACCACCGCGCCACTGTTCCACCCCCCACCCGTCCCAAGAAGTGCGACGGCGTTCCAAAAGTTTCGGTGGCTTTGCCCCCAACTTCAACGTTTCCAAATACCCGGCAGGAGTTCACCCAGGGAAACCTACACTTCACGCCCCCGCGAGAGAAACTTTGCTCAAGCGCGAGCGCCGCTTGCCCGGGGCTCCCGATCCGCTGCAAGAAAGATTACTGCCCCCCGCCCCCTTTGTTTCAAGGACCACCACGACTGCGCAGACCTCAGGCGACGTCTCTCCTTTAGAAGCTTCGGCAGGCGGCTCAGCGCTGCAAACTTCCCTTTCTCGAACAAGGCGAGAAGCCTGCTGAGGATGCGCGGGCTCCTCTCCGGGGCACCGGCTCCTCGGGGATCCCGGAACGCGGCGAAGGGCTTGGCTGGTGCTTACCCAAAAGGGGGAGCGGCAGAAGGCATCCATGCCGCAGGCCTCGAGGAGCCCGTCGCTGCAGACCTCTCGCCGGCGCTACAACTTTCCCTGGCCCTGGCCCTGCCCGGCTGCTTGCCTTCGCTTCCCTTCCGCCACGCTGGGGCGGATGCTCGCCTCGCACGGAGAGGTGGGCGGGGAAGGGCTTGCCTAGGCAGCACCGAGGCGGCCTGCTCGGCTGCGGGGAGGGCGAGGGGAGAGAGAGAGAGAGAGAGAGAGACACAGGCAGGCAGGGGCTTTCCCTTGGCGCCGCTTGTATTGTATTGTTTTGCTGTCCGGGGAGAGGTTGAAGAGCGCGCTCGGGGCGCCGGCTGTTTGCGCGCACAGAAGCCGATCTGGAACTCCTACGGTTTAAACGTGGGTGGAGAGGGGCTGGGGCTGCGGGGGAGAGAGAAGAAGGGCAAGCGGATCGTTTCAGGGACGTGACATTTTGTTGTCCAGACTGGCACGTCGTCGTGGTCCTCCCCCCCCCCCCTTCTCTCCCTGCCTGCCTTCTTTTTTTTTTTTTTTGCCGTTACGTTTGGTCGCGTGCACCTAGGGTTGCCAATCCCCAGGTGGGGGCAGGGGATCCCCCGATTTGGAGGCCCTCCCGCCGCTTCAGGGTCGTCAGAAAGCGGGGGGAGGGGAGGGAAATGTCTGCTGGGAACTCTCATTATTCCCTAGGGAGATTTATTCCCATAGAAAATCATAGAGAATTGATCTGTGGGTATCTGGGGCTCTGGGGAGCTGTTTTTGGGGGTAGAGGAACCAAATTTTCCATATAGCATCTAGTGCCTCTCCCCAAAATACCCCCCAAGGTTCAAAAAGGTTGGACCAGGGGGTCCAATTTTATGAGTCCCAAAAAAGGTGCCCCTATCCTTCATTATTTCCTATGGAAGGAAGGAATTGAAAAAGTGTGCCATCCCTTTAAATGCGATGGCCAGAACTCCCTTTGGAGTTCAATTCTGCTTGTCACGGCCTTGATCTTGGCTCTACCCCCAAAGTCTCCTGGCTCCACCCCCAAAGTCCCCGGATATTTCTTGAATCGGATCTGGCAACCCTACGTGCAGCTGACCCAACAGCATGTAAACCCCGTACGGATCGGCTTGCCAACCTCCAGGTGGCATCGTAAGATCTCCTGATATTACCCTTGAGCTCCAGATAGCCGAGATCGATTCCCCTGGAGAAAATGGCTGGTTTGGAGGGCAGACTCGATGGTATTCTACCACACTGTGGTCCCTTCCACCCATAAACCCCACCTTCCCCAAGCTCCCTCCTCCCCAAATCTCCTGGTGTTTCCCAACCGAGAGCTGGCAACCCTACTGGAGAAGGAAAGTAGCTGTGTGTTTCCTGTTGCCCTTTTTCCTATGGCAGCCAGTGCCAGAGATTGGTACTGTGGAATCCATGACTTCCCTGTCTGATTACAGACGTAGGTTGTTGAATTCAGATATGGGGAGTACGAATGATGTAAGTGGGTAGAAAGTGGTAGTCCTAAAAATAGAAAAGCAGAGTGGGTTGCAAAGCAAACATGAGTCAGCATTATGTTGCAGTTACAGAAGAAATGAATAAGTGATGTCATTAGAACTGCCTAATCTAAAGGCTGCTTCACGTGCAATATTCGTAACACGGTACATGACAAAAAGAAAGAGAGTGCAGGGTGCAAATGTGCCAAGGGGTTCCCACAGGTTTACATAGCTTTTAAAGCAATATGTAATGTGAGTCTTCTTTATATTTAGATCCAGGTGGGCAGCTGTGTTGGTCTGAAGCAACAGAACAAAGTAGGAGTCCAGTAGCACTCTACTTTATACTGACTGTTGGTTTATCATAGTCAGTACTGTCTACTCTGACTGGCAGTGGCTCTCCAGGATCTCTGGCAGAGGTCTTTTATGTCACTGACTACCTGCTCCTTTTCAATGAAGATGCCAAGGCCTGAATCCAGCATCTAGAGAAGGACCATGGCTCAGCAAGAACCTAGGAAGAGACCATGGCTCAGTCATAGAGCCTTTGCTTTGCATGTAGAAGGTCTGAGGTTCAGTCCCTGGTACCTCCATATAAAAGGTTCAGGTAGTAAGTGACATGAAAGACTTCTGTCTGACCCTGGAGAGCCACTGCCAGTTTGAGTAGACAATATTGACCTTGACTGACCAGTGGTCTGATTCAGTACAAGGCAGCCTCATATATGCTAACCTAGAACTTTTTGCATGCTCTGTGAGAGATGTTCCTCTCTGGTATGGAAATATAGATCAGACTACTTAGTAGAGTAGACTTTCTGGTTGTATGAAACAATTGTGAACTTCGGACAGTTGTGGGACCTCCTTCATTTAATTTGGCAGTAGATTTCCAGAACATTAGCACTGCCTACCAGGATAACTTCTGGGTTTGGGGGGCTTACATGCTGTGACAGACTGCACTTTAAAAAACAGGTTCCTAGTGCAGCAGAACGGGAGGTGAAGGGCTAACACTTCACTGGAATGGGCAGCTTGAGTGATGGGCTGCTCCTCATTTCTGACTGGTCAGCACCAACTGAGGAAAACTATATGATCAGCCGAGTGTTGAGGGGAGTCCAGTTTGGTTCATTCCATTCTGGAGGTTCTGTCAGCTGGAACCATTCTGAAGGCAGCCAGTTGGTTTCTGGCAGAGTTTGGAGTCAGTGGGTCTTAAATCTCTCATTTCTGGGCAAGGTAGTTGAGAGGGTGGTGGCTACAGGCTTTCTTAGACGACACTTCCACACTAAACCTCTTCCAATCCAGCTTCTGCCCTGGCCATGGGGTGGAGATTGCACTGGCTGCTCTCCAAGATGACCTCCAGAGACCCCTGGATCAAGGCAGGTTGGTGGTGCTATTGCTCTTAGATCTCACAGCAGCATTACACATGGTCGACTATGATCTGCTGACTCACCATCTTGCTGATGTTGGGATATGGGGGACTGCTTTACAGTGGCTTTCCTCCTTTCTCCATGGTCAGGGACAGAGGTTGGCACTAAGGGAGAGATTGTCCCTTTGCTACTTGCTTGGATGCAGCTTGATCTCTTAATAGGGGTTGGTAAAGTTAGCGTAAATCAGTGGTCTGAAAAATAAGCACACTTTTCATACATCTTATTATGGTCAAATAAGATGTGAGGGAGGTTACAACTCTCCCTTGCCCATTTAAAGGTTAACTACTGCACCAAACAGGCCTTATCTGGTTCACACAGGGAGGCTGGGGATGGGTTAACTCTTTCAGAGAGGGTGCAAAGCGGATGATGCATGGCTGTGACGTACCTGCCAGGAATGAACTACTAAGCACTCTTCTAGTCTATCAGCTGAGTGGGTTGGAATCACCAGAAATCTGCAGCTCATTCAAACCACTTTGAATTTTATTCCTGGGACTCAGGAAGTAAGTGGGTACCAGCAAATTCTTTGACATGTGCCTCATTAGGAATCACTGCAAGTCTAATCAAAAGCACTAATTAATATTTACTCAATTTCAAATCAGTTTCTCTTAGGGTTGCCAATCCCCAGGCGGGGGTGGGGGATCCCCTGGTTTGGAGGCATCTCCCCACTTCAGGGTTATCAGAAAGTGAGGGAAGGGGGAAATGTCCACTGAGCACTCCATTACACCTTCATGATTAGTCCGTATAATGGAGAATCAATTCATGGATATCTGGGGCTCTGGATGGCTATTTTTTGAGTTAGAAACCTTAATTTTTCTCCAGATGGTATAAATCCGCTTTCCTGGAGAAAATGGTTACTTTGCAGGGTGGACTCTGTGTCATTTCCAGGTTGGGAAATTCCTGGAGATTTGAGGGGTGGAGCCTGGAGATCGTAGGGTTTGAGGAAGGGTGGGATCTCAGACAGGTGCAATGCCATAGACTCCACCCTCCAAAGCAGCCATTTCCTCCTGGGGAACATTGTTGCCAATTTCCAAGTGAGAGCTGAAAATCACTCAGAATTACAACTGCTCTCCAGATGGCAAGAGATCAGCTCCCCTTGAGGTGTGTGTCTGTGTGTGGGGGGAGTGAATGAAGAAGAAGAAGATGATATTGGATTTATATCCCGCCCTCCACTTCAAAGAGTCTCAGAGCGGCTCACAATCTCCTTTACCTTCCTCCCCCACAACAGACACCCTGTGAGGTAGGTGGGGCTGGAGAGGGCTCTCACAGCAGCTGCCCTTTCAAGGACAACCTCTGCCAGAGCTATGGCTGACCCAAGGCCATGCCAGCAGGTGCAAGTGGAGGAGTGGGGAATCAAACCCGGTTCTCCCAGATAAGAGTCCGCACACATAACCACTACACCAAACTGGCCTTCGCTTGGGTGGGTGGAAAGACAGCAAGGTGGGGGGGGGCACTCACCCAGAGCCTCTTTTTAGAGCCTGCTATATTTTTCTTCACAACGAGCCTTATTCCTAGTTTAAAATAAGCGGTCCCTTTAAATGTGATGGCCAGAACTCACTTCAGAGTTCAGTTGTGCTTGCCACAACCTCGCTCCTGGCTCCACCCCTGAAGTGTCCTGGCTCCACCCCCAAAGTCCCCAGATATTTCCTGAGCAGGACCTGGCAACCTTAGTACTCATGCAATATGACCCCTTTGTCTATGAACTATATGAAAAAGAACCAATCTACAAAGAAGTGTATAATCAGGATTTCACAGTGCCAATCTAACCAGAGTTACATCTTTTTAAGCCTATTCTCAGTTGTATTAAAGGGTATAACTTTGCTTAATATGGCACTGCTGATATTTCTTATCAGCCCCAACATTTTAAATCTACAAACTTTTGAGTAAAACTGTACCATTCTTGAGGCCAAATATGAACATATGAAGCTGCCTTGGTCCATCAAAGTCAGTATTGTCTTCTCAGACTGGTAGCGCCTCTCCAGGGTCTCAAGCTGAGGTTTTCCACACCTATTTGCCTGGACCCTTTTTTGGAGATGCCGGGGATTGAACCTGGGACCTTCTGCTTCCCAAGCAGATGCTCTACCACTGAGCCACCATCCCTCCCAAATGGGCCTTCACAGCACTGAAGGCAAGTAAACTCTTGCACAATTGATTTTTGATTTAGACAGAAGGCAGGTACGGCTGCTTAGGTAGGTTTCTTAATTGTTGGAGGTAGGTGGATCTTGCCTCGATCTGGATGCCCAGCTAGCCCAGTCTTGTCAGATTTTGGGAGCTGTCCGTTTGCAAAGCATAAAACAGATAAGCACTCAAACCCAAATAATATAACATCCATTGATTTTCACATACAGCTATATCAGGATAGTTGGTTACTATAGCAGAGTTTGCCCAGTCACAGAAGCAGGATACTGAGTGCAGTAAATAAATCTCCTAATTGCAAAAAAAGGTAAACTTACATTTATTCAAGTAGACCCAGTCCACATTCAGTTCGCAGAGAGAAAGAAGCCTAATCTAAAGAGTACATTCCCTGTCACAAATGACCAGCATGTCTGGCATCATGTGTGTGGGAGTATGAGGACATTGTTTCTAAGGAGAGCCCTTCAGAAACATGTCTGCATGGAACACCATGTAGGGAGAGTGAGGGGACAGAGGTGGGAGAGTGTCAGAGGGGAGCTCCCAGGTTAAAACAAAGAGAGGCATCCTCTTAGGCATTCCTATATGGCTGTGAAGAAATGTATTCTTGATCTCTCATTCTAATGGGCCTATCTTTCAACTCTGCCTGCTTCGAGCTGTTTTCAGGTTCTCTCTCTCGGCAGGAGACAGAAATCTCTATCCTGTTAAATTGTAACCAGGACTCTCAGTCAACGGAACACTAAGATAAACATGCAAGAACATTGATCCACCATTGGAATGAATACCAGAACCGTTTTAAAAACCTGTCTAATGAAGACAGGAAGGGGGATGGTGGTAAAAAATGACTTGTCTGATGAAGATTGGGTAAAAGGAATTAAGATCTTCTTTTGAGGGTCTCAAGACTCCTAATTAGATGCCCTGATAATGTTGTTGTTGGAGGGATTGGAAAAAGGAGTAAGTCCTGTTGAAAAACCCTTTACTCATTCATGTGAAGTTGTGTTCTTGGCAGATGGATGTGCTCTAGGCCTAGAAGAAGGCTAGAATGGTTATGTTCAAGATGGATTCTTTGATACAAAATGGAGTCTCTGGCAATATGGAGATGTGCCAGAGTAAGGATGGGGAAAGATTGTGGACATTACCCCAAAAGGTTTTAGTGACATTACCCCAAAAGGTTTTGTAGGGAAAGTCAGGATGACATTTGTCATCTAGTGTCGATGTGAAAGGGACTTTTTGGTATGATGAGTAATGCATTTCAGAGCCAAAGAGTTGATTCCTTACACGGGATTGGCTAGATTGGTGGTCTGACCTCTCAAAGATTAGGATAAAAGTAGGGGGTAGCAGACCGGTAATTCAGAACAAGCCTGACCAAGGTCTTGTCTCCCCACCTCATCTTTGAAGGCGTACAACAGAGGGTGAGATGTGCTACCATGCTTTGCAAGAAATGAACTAAGTAAACTTTGCTTAAGCTTTACTTTGCTAAAGACAATAGGCAAGGCATTATGGTACCTTAGACTTATAGCTTTGTATTCATTGTAACTGTCTCATGAAATTCCTGAATTATAATTGGATTCTGATCTTAAAATTATGTATTAATAAGTACTTCTGAATAAATGGCCGTGTATATAAGACCTCCTGAGTCTGCTGTTTCTCTGTTTCTAAGGGGTGGTTCCAGAGGTTCATTTAAAGATTTCCCTCTTGCAAATTTGGGCTAAAAAGCGCTTGACCACGAAGGTTAACAATCCCATTCAAGGAGATATCATCTATACACTCTTAGAGTAATGTAGTGCCCCCCCCAATGTCCAAGCATGCTGAGTTGCTCAGTCCAACAGCTATCATATCCTAAAAACTGACATCACACCATCTTCAAAAGCTGAAGATGGGGAGAAGCAGTGACAAAAAAGCAGTAGTGATTTTATTGATATAGCTTAAGTCTGAGTTATATCTAGAAGATACCACAAGAGTTCTGTGCAGAATACCATGTGTCATACTTCAAAGTGGTTGAATTAATAATGCATTTTTCCCATTGTTGACCAACATATTTTGTAGTCATGTTACAGCTCTTTCTTCTTTTATTCTATACCATATTTAACTGAAAAGATGATAACCTTGCATGTCAGAAGATACTACCCTTTAAAAAGTTATACACAAAAAGTTTTTTTTAATTACTGTACATACCTGTAACAAACAGATCCAGATGGGCAGCCATTTTGTGAGCTTTCATGTGCCTGCACACTTCCTCAGGAAGCTTTATTCAAGATGTTTTATTTAAGGTTTTATTCAAGGTGTTCAAAGTGTTATTCAAGGTGTGAGCTTTTGTGTGCATGCACACTTCTCAGGAAGTCTAGTGTGCGTGCACATAAAAGCTCACACCTTGAATAAAACTTTGTTGGTCTTAAAGCTGCCACTGGACTCAAAATTTGTAAAAGCAGACAGTCCCCCCCCCCTTTTTAATACAGTGTACCTGGGGGAAAAACTAGTTTTCTTTCCAGGTAAATTGGATATTATTTTGAAAAAGAATGAGGAAGCAATTGTGAATTAGCATTAGATGGCTGTCATGCCAAGTAAGTTTGGGGTTTCCACTCCCTCAAATAACTGGTTACAATGCAACTGAGGGAGTTCTAAAGAACACATTCAAAGAAACCAAAGGGTTGAATTTCTCATTAACTCAGTAGTGCATGGTATTAATTTGTAGTGTCTAACAAGGTCTTAAGACAAACATGGGACTCGTCTCAGCCATTTTTCCCTCCTTGATTTCTTTTCATATATATATGCTGAACAAATACCATACGAACAAATACCATACGAGAGACAAACATTTCCTAAGGACTGTGGGCCACATGTTAACAGGAAATCCATGGGAATAAATGTAAGTATTACAGAAACCTCCTCTTAAATTAAAAAAAAAAAAGTTGGCTCCAAGAGATGCCATTAAAAATGGTTGCTTCAGGAGCACCCAACTCTGAAAGCTGAACATCTCTGAAAACACGCAGCCATTTATATATGCTGAGTATATTGTGGATATAGCACTGAGCCCCCCAAGCTTTGTTTTAGCCATAAAGCATTGTGTACTTAAGGGAGGGTGCCCTCTTGGAGCCTGTCACTAAATGGCACATCTGTTGCAAAAGCATACCAGCAAACAAACAAAAAAACACATTTGAAGAATTTCTACTCCGCCTACTGGGTAATGCTCAAAGCGGACATCTGCGCAGGACATCAGTAGGAGAGAACCATATTGACTCAATTGTTTCCTCATTTTTGCCCAAAGTTTTCATAACTGGATTGAAGAACAAATACCATACGAGAGACAAACATTTCCTAAGGACTGTGGGCCACATGTTAACAGGAAATCCATGGGAATAAATGTAAGTATTACAGAAACCTCCTCTTAAATTAAAAAAAAAAAGTTGGCTCCAAGAGATGCCATTAAAAATGGTTGCTTCAGGAGCACCCAACTCTGAAAGCTGAACATCTCTGAAAACACGCAGCCATTTATCTCAGCTACTTGTGCTCTCCAAGGATAAATACTTCTTACACTGGTATAAAACATTTCATTAGCTCAGAGACTGGCTCTGTGCTATTCCATGAGAGGTAGCAGCCCTCAAACATTACATGATTTTCTTAATAGCATCCAGTGAAATTGGGTTTAACCAAAACAGATCCATTTAATAAATATATTTATATATAAAAACCAAAACAGATCCATTTCACCTATTATAGATGTATTTAATACAGATGCTGAGGATGTGTTTACATCTTGATTGTGGTGCCACCAAACAACAACAGAACTCTAACACCAATGTGTGGGGTAATTTCCCTATCTGTTTCCCCCAAGATAATTGCATTCAATGGGAGCTTTTGTCCTGAGGTGCACAGAAATCAGAAGTAGCTTCTGCATGATGCAAGAACGTAATAAAACAAGTTTGGAAGGACTAGGTACCAATGCTCTTCAATTTCAGCATAGGTCACTTTGACCCAATCAATAATAGCAATGTACAAGAGCACTCAGGGTCACTGCAATAATGGGTTAGACCAATGTTCCACCCAGCTCTGCACCCTACTTCTGGCAGTAATCTAGAGGAAGCATTTCAAAGAAAAATCCATTAGGCTATTTTTCAGCGACAATCCGAAAACCACTCTCTCACTATCCCAACTGCCTTGTTCAATCAGTGGGCAAATTTCAGCATCTTTGGTCTCCCATTCTCCATTAAAAAAAATAAAAGCCAATTGGTTTTCACAACATGTCAGTGCAAGAGTTATACTTTTTATTAAATTTGTCTACTCATCCGCTCTCCAAAGTTTGCTTTCTCTCCCCTGTTACACAACTTCTAAGCTATCTCTTTTCTAAGCTGAAATTTCCATACAGGCTTTGCTCATTAGCATGAAGACTTCATATCTTAAAAGCATTCTGTTTTCATTATAGAAAATGCTTTAGACAGCGTTCAAACATTTTATTTAAGGTTAAAAAGACATAGTACAAAGATCATGAGTAGGGTTGTTGAGGACAATGAAGAATTAGAGTGATGTCTAACAGATGTCAGTCACATCCTGGAGAAGAGATGCCTGACCAGATTTGAGGTATCTGAACTCACAGTTCAACTAATCTTTCATCTACTTAACAGGACATCTCAGGAGGTCAGAGAGACCAGGTCACTTTCAGATTTTTAAACGCACTCAAAATTAGGGCTCACTTTGTAGCAGGAGTTCCTTTCCATATTAGGCCACACATCCCTGATATAGCCAATCCTCCAAGAGCTTACAAGGCTCTTAGTACAGGGACTACTGTAAGCTCTTTTGTATGATTGGCTACATCAGGGAGGTGTGGCCTAATACACAAAAGAGCTCCTGCTACAAAGTGAGCCCTGCTCAAAATAAGAAAAAAATGATGACACATGATACATATAAAAACAAGTTGTGGATTAACAGTGCCCCAAAATTTGCATGTGTCTAAATCTGATGCCCCTTTTGAGCTTGAGGCTGGCTCCTCTCACACAATTGGCCTCGCTCCTTTAAAAAGTTCAAAATATGTAGCTGTTTTCTTTCTTTCTTTCTTTCTTTCTTTCTTTCTTTCTTTCTTTCTTTCTTTCTTTCTTTCTTTCTTTCTTTCTTTCTTTCTTTCTTTCTTTCTTTCTTTCTTTCTAGAAGAATTCCTCTCAGTGGCATTTGAATTTATAGATAATTGTGCTCTCGCTAACGTTTTTGACATTTTTTGAAGAGTCATTATACAATAACCAATTGCAAGGGAAGTCCAGTAGATCGTAATGCATTTTGCCTATTTTCTTTGGTCCATCAAAATCCTTTAGGTTCCATTCAAACATTATAATGACTGATGTCTGTTTCTTTATATTCTCACATTGGAAACATATTCCAAGACAGGTTATTAGAGTGCCTATATATCAAAAGGAGATCTCCAGTTTCTTTGAACCTTATATAGGCATTTTTACAACAATTGTTTTACCCAATAATTGTTTGGTGTTTATCATAGAAAAATGATATTCTTCCATTTAACTTCACTTGTTCAACGTAAGCATTAGACATCTGTGTGCTTCTGGAGGACTAAATAACTATTCTTCATGAGAACAGTATCAAAAGTGTTCTTCCACTGGCTCATAACCACAGAGTGACAATATATCATTTAATATTTTGTATCACTGTATTATAGTCCACATTGTGTCACTGAATTACCTGTAATAAGAGTGTTTTTGAATGAATTACTGTATTTTATCATTGTGAGGGTACCTTATTTCTGTACAATCGTAAGGGAAGCCATTGCTGCTCTATGCATGACTTGCTTGAGAGTAAGGGGCCAGGTTGGAGGGAGGCTCTACTGATAGAATAATAGTCCCATCTGATTAGAAAAAATGGCATAACCTGATCCTGTGCCACCCTTCAGCATGGAAAAAAATCAGCTGGTGAAGCTTTTGGCAAGAGAAAAAGCATTCGTCGCCTACTAGTGTCTGTAAAATCAAGCTGGACACAGGAAGAAGGACCAGTAAAAAAGGAGGGGGGGGGAACTAGACATAGAGCCCAGGTGGCATCCCAGCTACTTCTCAGATATTCAGTTGTGACTGCAGCAAAGCACCATTCTGCCACAGTAAATGACAATTATCATTAATCTGACAAACCTTAACACTAATCAGTCTGATATGCTTGTTATAGGAATGGCCAATACCTTCAGTTGCATACCTGATGTTCATTGCAGAATCAGATAACTTAATGGATAGTTAGTGGAAACAACGTAACAGGACAAAATCCTGGCCCATCAGAAAACCCGTAAGAGCCAAAAAAAACTGCGTTAGGAAAACTGAAGATATAAACTCATGCTCAGCATTTGAAGAACTGAGCACATATGTGATATACTTTAGCCATCATGCAAAGAATTGGATATCATAGCAAATACTTCCAAAGATAAAGATGTGAAATACTCTGCTGAAAGCATCTCCTTAATATATTTGTGTTTTCTGCCTTCTGTGCCAACTTCCCTTCAGCCCAGGCCCGGCCCGAGCCCTTCCCACGCCCTAGGCAGCGCAGCTCTGCCCCGCCCCTCAGTCCCCACGCCTGCCACAGGCCTACTCATTAGTAGGCTGCAGGCGTGGGGCTACTCACAGAGTAGACCCACGTCTGCTGGCCCGATCCCCCGCGCTTTGCTCGCTCCCCCCCCCCCCCCCATCACTTGCCATGAGGTCTGTGGGTGTTTTGAAGAAGAGACCTCTCGAGGAACTTTCTTCTCCCTCGGAGCTGGTATGTCCTCAAGGCAAGGGGGGGGCAAGCAGAGAGGGTTGGGCTGGCAGGTGTGGGGCTACTCATGCCTGCTGACTAGGGTGAACTTGGGGGGTGGGAGGGAGGGAGCTGGCTGTGGGGGTGGCAGGGCAAGCTTCGGGGGGTGGGAGGGAGGGAGCTGGCGGTGGGGGAAAGGCAAATTAGGCGGTTGTCTTGGGCACCGGGAGGGGGGGGGAGACCCAATTCGGCGCGCCTCACTCCTGGCACCCCAGGCAGCCACCTAGTTTGCCTAGTGAGAGAGCTGGTCCTGCTTCAGCCATCTTCTTATCATCTTTCAAATGTATAATTTTTCTGTCCTCCTCCAAGATTTTGCATAGCTCAGATTAATGCGGAAACTAGCAAACCACTTTGTTTGTTAATTTTTTTTTATAAAACACACAATTTTGTATCAGATCCATTCACAGCAGCACATTTCAGGAACTATACACAAGTATGCGTGAAAGGAATCTTTTCACAGTTTAAAAGTGGCCTTCCTAAGCCCTACCTTTGTTTGCATTGCTGCCCAATAAAGGTTAATATTGGCAGGCTGCCAATTAGGCATAAGTGTGCCAACCTTGCCTGTTACCTATGGCTGCGTTGTAGCTTCTACTAACTCCCTTACACTCTGATTAGGCACAAGGATTTCTGCCACTAATTTGAAACTGTAGAACAGTGTGCCTGAATGTGACATAATAGCTTCTAGCATTATTATTATTATTATGAATGAGTACCATAGGATTTCAACTACAGAGTATTCATTGTCCTTCCACAAACACTATCCAATGAATTATTATACCAGCCTTGTAAACTAGGTCAGTATTATTAGCTTATACTTCAGGGATGGAAGTGTGAGGTTGCCAATCCCCAGGTGGGGACAGGGGATCCCTGGTTTGGAGGCTCTCCTCCCGCTTCAGGGTCATCAGAAAGCGAGGGGAGGGGGAGAAATGTCTGCTGGGCACTTCATTATTCCCTATGGAGACCAATTCCCAAAGGATATAATGGAAAATTGATCTATGGGTATCTGGGGCTCAGAGGCAGACTGTTTTTTGAGCTAGAGGCACCAAATTTTCAGCATAGCATCTGGTGACTCTCCTCAAAATACCCCCCTCCCCAAGTTTCAAAAAGATTGGACTACGGAGGTCTATGAGCCCCAAAAGAAGGTGCCCCTATTCTTCATTATTCCAAATGGAGGGAAGGCATTTAAAAGGAGCGTGGCTGGTCCCTTTCAATGTGATGGCCGGAACTCCCTTTGGAGTTCAATTGTGCTTGTCACACCCTTGCTCCTGGCTCCACCCTCAAAGTCTCCTGGCTCCACCCCCAAAGTCCCCAAATATTTCTTGAGTCAGATTTGGCAACCCTATGGAGGTGTGAAGGTGAAAGCTAAGGCAGAGTGGCTTGCAGCCCTCCCCCCCCCCCCAGCATAGTAGAAATTAGGCTTAATTGGAGAGGCTGGTTCATTCATTTCTCAGCTTTAATAGGGCCAATTCACATGTTACAAAGTTCCCCATATGCCCAACTGACAGATGTAATCTGGAAGCTCCTTGTGCAGAACCTAATTCCCAGGTATGTGGGGGCATGATACAGATCAAGATCACAAGGTAAAGGTAAATGTAGTCCTCTGTGCGAGCACCAGTCGTTTCCAACTCTGGGGTGACGTTGCTTTCATGGCAGACTTTTTTATGGGGTGGTTTGCCATTGCCTTGTCCAGTCATCTACACTTTCCCCCCAGCAAGCTGGGTACTCATTTTGCCGAAGGATGGAAGGCTGAGTCAACCTTGAGCCAGCTACCTGAACCCAGCTTCCGCCAGGATCAAACTCAGGTTGTGAGCAGAGCTTAGTTCAAGTTCAAGTTTATTTATACCCCGCCCTTCCCACCAAAGTGGCTCAGGGCGGCTCACAACACATAAAAATCTAACATAATTTGAATTTAAAACATCTTACACGGTTAAAACAGTAGAATAATAAAACATATAAAGGCGGTCTATCAGAACTACACTCAGCTTCCAATGCCAGTTAATTATAAGCCAGCCGGAAGAGGGATGTCTTACAGGCCCTGCGGAACTGACCAAGGTCCCGCAGGGCCCTCACCTCTTCCGGCGGTTGGTTCCGGCAGCTTAGGACTGCAGTACTGCAGCTTTACCACTCTGCACCATGGGGCTCTAGATCACAAGGAGAGGGTATTTAAACCACTGATCTCAGCACTTCCTTCAACCAGCAGCAGCCCTGGGAAGTTACTGTTTTCTTTGTTGCAGGAAGCTTATGTGTAGCTATCAGTACATATAGTTTCCACAGTTAAGCAAACAGCAGTTTCATGAGGCTACTTCAGATTGGGAAAAAGAGTGCAGGGGGAAGGCTTGAGCCCCTTCCTCCCATGTGCCACAGCCCTGGCCCCTATATGCCTTGGATTTAAGTTTTGAGTACGGAACTCCCAGCACACTTTTGAACAAGACACATAGCAGACATATGGGAGGAGCATGGTAATATGGGAGAGCCAGTTTGGTGTAGTGGTTAAGTGTGCGGACTCTTATCTGGGAGAACTGGGTTTGATTCCCCACTCCTCCACTTGCACCTGCTAGCATGGCCTTGGGTCAGCCATAGCTCTGGCAGAGGTTGTCCTTGAAAGGGCAGCTGCTGTGAGAGCCCTCTCCAGCCCCACCCATCTCACAGGGTGTCTGTTGTGGGGGAGGAAGGGAAAGGAGATTGTGAGCCGCTCTGAGACTCTTCGGAGTGGAGGGAGGGATATAAATCCAATATCTTCTTCTTCTTAATGTATGAATTCAGCCTCAAGCGCTATGCTACATTAGCATGTAATAAATTTCAAATACTCTCATGGTTCCTAATACTATATTGAATATATATACTTTATCAAGAAATCCCAGCCTAGAGTACACAGAAGATACATTTGAGGCTCAGTCAAGAAAAGGTTCTTGAAGTTACAAATGATTGTACTCCATAAGGTGCAACACCAGCTATATCTTCCGTGAAGAGGATAATCTAGCACCACCTAGGGATCACAGAATCATAGAGTTGTAAGGGACCTCCAGGGTCATCTAGTCCAACCCCCTGCACAATGCAGGAAACTCACAGATACCTCCCCCTAAATACACAGGATCTTCATTGCTGTCAGATGGCCATCTAGTCTCTGTTTAGAAATCTCAAAGGAAGGAGAGCCCACCACCTCCCGAGGGAGTCTGTTCCACTGAGGAACTGCTCTAAAAGTCATGAAGTTCTTCCTAATGTTGAGAAAGAAATTCTTTTGGTTTAATTTCAACCCATTAGTTCTGGTCCTACCTTCTGGGGCCACAGAAAACAATTCCACACACCCCTCTATATGACAGCCCTTCAAGTACTTGAAGATGGTGATCATATCATCTCTCAGCCGCCTCCTCTTCAGGCTAAACATGCCCATCTCCTTCAACCTTTCTTCATAGGGCTTGGTCTCCAGACCCCTCACCATCTTCGTCGTCCTCCTCTGGACCCGTTCCAGCTTGTCTATATCCTTCTTAAAATGTGGTGCTCAAAACTGAACACAATACTCCAGCTGAGGTCTTACCAAAGCAGAGCAAAGTGATACCATCGCTTCACGTGATCTGGACACTATACTTCTGTTGATACAGCCCAAAATTGCATTTGCCTTTTTAGCCACCACATCACACTGTTGACTCATGTTCAGCGTATGATCCACTAAGACCCCTATATCCTTTTCGCACATACTACTGCTAACACAAGCCTCCCCCATCTGATAACTATGCACTGGATTTTTCCTACCTAAATGTAGAACTTTACATTTATCCCTGTTAAAATTCATTTTATTGACTTTAGCCCAGTTTTCCAGTCTGTCAAGGTCATCCTGTATCTTGTTTATGTCTTCTACTGTATTTGCAACCCCTCCCAATTTAGTATCATCTGCAAACTTAATAAGCATCCCCTCTATTCCTTCATCCAAATCATTGATAAAGATGTTGAACAAAACAGGTCCCAGGACAGATCCTTGAGGCACTCCACTTGTCGCTCCTCTCCAAGAGGATGAGGAACCATTCATAAGCACTCTTTAGGTGTGATCTGTCAACCAGTTGCAGATCCACCTAATGGTAACAGGACCCAAACCACATTTTAGCAACTTGTCAACAAGGATAGTATGTGGAACCTTATCAAAAGCCTTACTGAAATCAAGATAAATGATGTCTACAGCATTCCCCTGATCCAGCAAGGTAGTCACTTTCTCAAAAAAAGAGATCAGGTTAATCTGACATGACTTTTTTCTTGAGAAACCCATGCTGGCTCTGAGTAATCACAGCCATCCTTTCTAAACGTCCCAGGACTGACTGACTGATGATTTGTTCTAAAACTTTTCCAGGGATAGACATCAAGCTGACAGGTCGGTAATCAGTAATTATAAATGCTTATTTTCATTTCATTTCATTTGATTTATATCCCGCCCTACCCCACCGAGGCGGGCTCAGGGCGGCTTACAACATAGAAGTTCTAACAATAGAATTTAAGAATTAAAATACATAATAATTTACAGAATTAAAACAACTAAAATATCAATCGATCAATGTCAGTGTGCTATCTTACAATCTTCCTTCAGAATATATAATTATAATTATTTATTTCTTGTTCAAGAACACATAAATCAGCTGTTGTTTATTTATTGCATTTATTGCATTTCTATCCATCTCTTCTTTTATGGTGGAATTTGAGACTACTTACAAAGGATTCCTAAGAGATCTCTTATTAAAATATTGATGGAAGTGCCTTCAATATCCTGCTTAGCTTTAGCTTCACCCCTCTGACCATATTATGGGAACTGCTGTTGGTGCTTCTAAAATTTAAGCTCACTGTAGAGAGAGGCAGTCCTAGTGCAATTAAAATACATAGACATATACATTTGGCTCTTTATCAGCAAAGCAAACCAATGAGCTCCCTAGAAGCTCTGTAGGCCAGAGTTATCTTGCCACTTCACATGTGTTCAGACTGGTCCACACCCACACTAAGCTTTATGATAAAACTCAGAGCAGCACATCCAGGGATGTAAGGCAAAGGTGAACTGGTGCTGGCTAGAAGGAAATGGAATCTGGCTGAAGAATCTGGAAGTTTTGTTTCGAAAGAGGGAACTAAGAGAGGACGTGACAGAGGTTTATAAAATAATACATGGGGGCACAGGGTGTGGACAGGGAGACTTTCCCACCTCTCCCAAAATAGTAGAACTCATGAAAACAGTTGGAGTCCAGTGGAGTTTAAGAACTCATCGGCATCCAATGAAGCTGACAGCCACTAGATTCAGCACAGACAAAAGGAAATGCTTTACACAGAGAATGCTTAAAATGTGGAATTTGCTGCCGGAGGAAGTAGTGATGGCCACAGGCATAGATGACTTTAAAAGGGGATCGGACAGATTCATAGATAGGTGTATCAGTTGCAATGAGCCATGGTGACTAAAAGGAACCTCAGCATACAGAGGCAGTACACCTCTAAATATCTGATCTGGGGAAGGCCTGGGCTTGTGTGCTCTGTTGTTGGCCCTCCAAAGTAAGTGCTTGGCCACTGTGTGAGACAGGATGCTAGACTAGATGGACCACTGGTCTGATCCAGCAGGGCTCTTTCTTATGAGTATAAAAGAAAATTGCAGTTCCAGATTAATGTATTATCAACTTGCAGAATAAGGGTTCAGCACTTCAAGCCAAGTCTAATAACCATCCTCTTGGCATTATTTTTGGCTTAGAGGTTTTACTACACAACAACAAACAAGTTTGAGTCCAGTGGCACCTTTAAGACCAACAAAGTTTAATTCTGAGTATAAGCCTTCATGTGCATTAAGGCATGCCCTGCCCTCCCTCTGCTGTTCGTGTTCTTCTAAGATATTGCTCTTTCTGAACAGTATTGTTTGCCAGTGGGACACATGTGCATTTCATAATCTCTATCCAGCAAAATACTTATCTTTAATATAGTGGCTTCTCAGCATTCTGAGCATTTCATACAGAAAATCTCAGCCACTTCAGTGGCCCTAGACCTCAGTGGTCGCTGAGATTTTCTGTATGAAATGCTCGGGATGCATGACGTTTTGCATGAATGAGGCTGTCAGAGGAAGAGTGGCTTGCCAAAGGTCAAACTCAGGTTGAGATGAATACTGCAAATTCAGGTCGATGTCACGAGCTGGGGCCGGGTCAGGCGAAGTCCAGGGGCAGTCCAAGGTCTGTAGCTGGTGAGCAAAGAGGGTCCGATGCGCCAAAACCGAATCACAGTCCAGGTATCGCAGGTCAGAGGTCCAGGAGCCGAAGTCGGGGGGTCCGGAAGTCAAAGCCAAAGTCAGGGGGTCCAGAAGCCGAAGTGGATGCTAGAACGTCAGGTAAGCGACTAGTTGCTTCCACAAAGCCTCCTCCCAAAGCCCACAGCTATATAGCCCTCTGCTGTCTGTTGCCCATTTGGGCTAAGTGCTGACTCAGAGGGCGGCCAGGATCCTGCTGAGACTCAAGCATCCTTTCTCCTAGAAGGGCCAGAATCCTTTCAAAACTCAGGGCTCAGGGAGCGTCTTGCTCATGAGCGTGCCGCCCTCCTCCGATCCCTGAGGTCCTGACGAAGGCGGTCACGCACACGAGCCACCCGAGAGGGCGAGGCAGGGGGGGCTTGGATCTTCTCCAGCAGGAGGCAGGGGCACTGGTGCAGGTGGCAGGGGCACAGTTTCTTCTGCAGGCTCAGCTTCTTCTGCAGGGTCCCCCAGCACACATGACAGTCGAGATGAATACTGAACCAGGGACTTTCCATTGTATAAAGCACACTCTGAAACACACTATGCCAAGGGGCTGGCCCTAGACTGTCTGGCACCCTAGGCAAGGCTAACTTCTGGTGCCCCCCACCCCGCACTGATAACGTCGCCAAGTCACATAGGAGGCACCCAATTCGGCACCCCCAGAAGGCCAGCGCCCTTGGCAGTTGCCTAGTTTGTCTAGTGGCCGGGCTGGCCCTGCTTAGAAATGCAGTCCACAGCACAGGGCTTAGCTGAGATCTTCTATATACACAAAATTACAAATATAAGCAGATATACACAGTACTTTGCACATGCTGGCATTGTAAGTGAATATAAATTGAATGGAGTACCTAATGGAGCATGTAGCCTATACTGAATGATGTATAGTTTTTCAGATGAGAGTAGAATGAAGGTGACCAGAGGAATTTATTTTGAACACAATCAACACATTAGTCTCCCTCTGCGGAAGCAGCAAAATGTTGAAAATGGTTAGTTACGGCAGTTACACCTAAGAAAAATCCCTTCTTTCGTCACATGGCCCCTTTTCTGCAATCACTAACATGGCCTGAGTTGCCAGTTTTCTACAGTTCCATACCATATTTCTAAAGAAAAAACATTTGAGAAGACAGGATTATTAACCCCACTGGTAGCACCATCTAAGAATAACCAAGGTTTTCATACATTCAGTGATCTGATTACATTTTGCACACACACGCAGGCACAGCCTAATTAATGTGAAATTCCCTCAATTGAATTCAGTCTGTCTCAGGATTCATGTTGGTATCTTATTGTTCCAATTTATGATTTACTTGCTTCTTAATTACTGTTTTCACAACCAGAGTCATAAACAGCAAACTTTTACCCCCCCCCCCAAGGAAAAATTACTACAACAGTTATCATGCAGCTTAACAACAGCTGCCAGAAATGTTGCCGCACACAAAGTAGCGGGTTTATCTTTATTTCTGAAGAGACAAAGTCCAGATTGAAGAATGGAGAGAACAATTCAGCTCTTAGATACAAAAATTTGGGGCAGTAATATATATATTTATATATATTCCACATAATCAATTCTGTTGTCACAATTACAGAGTCTACCTGAATATGGAATTCTATTTAATCTTCCTAACATCTTCACTGAAGGTAGGGCATTCAGGTGAGCAAGCGTGAAGGTAGGGTATTCAGTTGCGTGAGCATGAATATCCTTCTATATTTTGAAAGAGTTAGTTCAGATAGATAAGTTTTGGCATTTTTGTTGGAGAATATCTACTGAGAAAGATGAATATACTCTGCAGGCTCTAATTAATGCATTCTCATAATCAAAGTAGCTCAGATGTCTTCTAATGAACTGGGTCAATTCTTATTTACTCATTGGGTGCTTTCACACAGCAACTGGGTTGTTTTTTTTTGCTATTCTTACAAAATATTGTGCTGTTCTTAAATAGTAAAAATCCAGTTGCAAACCATATTATTCAGTGTGTGTGCCACTTCATGGGTGATGCCCAATTTATGATCCAATAATCTGTTCCAGTCACTTGTGTGATGGTCCAGCTTGATTAATCTGAAGAGATTTGATTCTGGATTTGATTTTAGGATCCTAAATTTCAGACTGAATGCTCTGCTTCAGGCCTTTGATTCAAAGCCATCTCCCCAACTTTGTAATAGTCAATACAACCGGAGCCGGTGTAATGGAAGGACTTAGTGAAAAATCACCAGAAACAATGACACTTTCATGCAAAGCGTGTATAAACAAATGTATTTTAGTGCAACTAAACAAAACAAAACTAAGGAACACTGAGCATTCAGTACATGAAATTTCCCCACATAGTCTTTCAGCAGCCTTATGACTAGGCTTCTTCAAAGTAGACACTACGGTGGGTAAGCTTTTTTCTTCTCAGTGTTCGACTCCTAATGATGCGGAGAGAATAAGGAAGGAACCGCTTATTAAAGGAATCCTCACGGTTTCGATAGTCAACTTCGTCAGCCTCCTTCCCCCGATGTTACTTGGAGCCTCAGCTTTGTTTTTTCAACAAGGGTCTACGCATGCTCTCATCAGCTGCTGCTGGCTCTCCTCAGCCGGCAAGTAACATTGGGGGAAGGACCAAGTTGACTATCGAAACTGTGAGGATTCCTTTAATAAGTGGTTCCTTCCTTACTCTCTCTGCATCATTAGGAGTCGAACACTGAGAAGAAAAAAGCTTACCCACCGTAGCGTCTACTTTGAAGAAGCCTATTCATAAGGCTGCTGAAAGACTATGTGGGGAAATTTCATGTACTGAATGCTCAGTGTTCCTTAGTTTTGTTTTGTTTAGTTGTACTAAAACACATTTGTTTATACATGCTCTGCGTGAAAGTGTCATTGTTTCCGGTGATTTTTCACTTAGATCTCCCCAACTTCGGCTCTCAGAGCTATTCTTGACACACATTGAGGGATTCCCAGAAGCCAAATGGAACTGCATTCCTGCTTTTTTTTAAAAAAAGAGACCTGCATCTATTCATGTTGTCTGTTACTGTTCTGTTCCAGGACATAGCATCTGCCCAGTGACTTTAGCATTCAATACTTTAACTGCCGCAGGAACATAAAATCTTGACATGCCCTTCCGAGTAATCATAGCAACTCTTACAACAGAGTTCATAAGCATATTCTAAGAAAGGCTTGCTTGAAAAATAACTTCTAGACATTTGAAATTTTTTATTTGTTCCATGGGCTACTTGTTTATCCTTCATCAGTACTTCTTCACCCTTCATTTTTTACAGAAAAGAAGAACTTTTTACATAAATAGCTAAGCCCACATTGGAACAAAATAAGCTTCTATAGACCAGCTACAGGTCTTGACAGAAGACAGTATTATTCACATGTAAGAGACAGGGTAATTTAACATGAGCCAGACAAGGTGAGTGAAATTCATCTCCAGAAGTATAAGAACTTAAACCATTGAAATATATGTTAAAAGCCAGGATCCTTTACTCAATGGAAAAGCCCTGGTCAGTTCACCAAATGGACCACATCTCATCTGGATAGTAGGCTGATCATATAGTTGTTGGATCAGAAAAAGGAACCACCTATCAATAGATAATTTATTCATTTTGTCCCATAATCTTTGACTAGACACTGAGTCAAAAGCTGCTCTGAGATCCATAAAGGCAACAGCTAGCATACCATCTTTTGATGGCATGTATACTCGTCTACAATAAATTTAATAGTATGAAAATGATCAACTAACTCTTCTACAACACCCAGCCTGCTCTCAACGCAGTAAGGCTTCATCCTCAATACAGAGAAGTACTTTCTTACAGAGCAAGGAAGCATAGTTTCCCACCACTGATAAGAAACGTATGGGTCGATAATTATTTGGGTCTGTGTGATCACCTTTTTTTATGGATAGTGTACTGGCTTGCAGGCTCCCAATATCAGGTGAAGGGTTGTTCTGGCCAAGGTCAGGGTTCCAGAAGTCAGGCAAGGTTGAGCTATTCAGTTCAAAGTCATGTTCTAAGAAGCCCAAATTAAACATTTCCATGAAGTAACTAGAGTAGCTCTTTTTTTTGTTTTTGATAAGCATTCTGAATTCACATTTCAACAAGAATATCCATTTGAGTATGCCTCTATCATTGTGTAATTTGAATTGTCAATGCATGTAGTGAATTCCCCTTTTAAATGCCCTAAAATCAGTATTGGATCACTTATTCTGCCTACCCTGGTCATGAAGATCCCTGACAAGACCATAAGATGCATATAATGGTTGAAACAGTTTTATCAGTTCACTCACTACACCTAAATTCCTCTCCAGGGAAGAATAAGTGGAAATTTTAGCCTTAAATTGACAGCTTTAGGACTACTCTTTAAGTTAATTACTTCCTTCATAATATCATTGTTCCAACACTTATTGGTCTAAGTCTATTACAATTGTGGCTTAACTAAAGAGGGATGGTAGATTGAAGAAAATTGTATCGTGAGATTGTGACAAGGTGACCACTTTATTACCCCACTAAGATGATCACCCTGTTGTTGCTTCAGTTGTCATAATTTCCCTTCAGAAATTGGCATGGTAGGCACATGTAAAGATTTAAACAACTTTTGGTTTATTTGAACAGGCTGGCAGGGAACAGAATTGATAGTTACATAGGGTTTGGGATTAGAAACAGGTAGGCAGATAGTTAAAAACTAAACACAGAACTGCCTCTGAGACTGGTGACTTCACAAGAGATGGTTTTACACTTAAAGTTGTTTGACTTCCACTAAAGGTATCACAGATGTTTTAAAAGGCTTCATCTTAAGAGGTTATTCATTCTAGATTCCTGTTAAATTTCCCAATTTATAACCACAGTCTTGAGATGGTACTCAGCGTTATCCCTTTGGTTAAGAGTCAACTAAGGTCTTCCATCTAGACCCCTTTTCTTTGACAAGACCATTATTATCTCCTCTTTAAGATAAATAATCTGGGACTTTGGCATTTGAGGGCCTTTTAATGTCACTGTACATCCATTGCCAAATCCTGATCTTCCAGGCTGATTGTCTTCTCCCACTGGACAGTAAGCTTAATACTGGAGAATTAAAATTCCCTCAAGATGTGATTCTTTGTTTTACCCAAAAAGAGTCTGTTTATACTTTTGGGAACAGTCTTCCATCAGACACTTTCATATATTCCAAGCCACTCCACACTGGCGCTGACACAGACTCTGTTATATTAGGCTTTTCTCATGAGAGATTGTCTCAAGCAACCACTCCCTTCTCCATCCAGACTCTGACTCCTCTTCTCTCCAGTTGCCTGACTCCCTTTCTCAACAGTAAGCTGCAGTTCCCCAGTCAGAGTGAGTTCCATTAGCTGTCACTCATATGCACTGCCCCTAAGCATGCATACGCCCGCTGTCCATCACAGAGGTATTTAATATTAACTGCAAAAGAAAATGATAACCATCCATATATTTTGTTGTCTCCAGTGAATCAGTCAGACTGAGCAAACTAGGTGATACTAAAAAATAATCAATGATAGTGGTGCCACACTGATTAATACGTGTAAAGGTCCCTTTGGTGTCAACCCATGGGCAACTATTAACAATTGAGAACTCATTGTTAGCAATTAAAGAGGCTAATCTCTTCCCAGCACTGTTTCTTGGCTCCAGAGAAAAGTTATGTATCAATTGATCTTTGAAACTTTTAAAGAAAAGTTCTGCATAGGTTGCACCATAAATTATTCCAATTTATGTCAACCACTGTAGGCAACCACTGCTGTAATGCAAGGCTCAATAAAAATGATTCCAGGTTATGAATAATGAACAGAAACCAATCCTTAATATGCCTGTTTGGTCCATGTTACAGCTCCTTCTGCATAGTAAGGTACACTAGGCATATTCTTGTGTTGTGAGTTTTATCATGTGCGGCTTGTCAACAGTTCTGCTATTTCTTTGTTTGCAATTAGTAAGCTTTGTTCCCATCCTTGATGAAATTCAGTCTGTCACAAGATTCATGGTGCCATTTCATTGTTCCAGTTTATGTCAAAGCTTAATACTCATTGTTTTCCTGATTGCTCTTTTTAGATTTGCTGGCTGTTCTTCCATTTAATCTTCTCTGCTTCTGATCATCCTAATCAAGGCTGCTGAAAGCAGTCTGCAGCCATGTCGAGCTCTCACTTAATATTTTGGTTGCCCAAGGGCCTTAATTAAATCCCCAGATTCAGGCATTCTGGAATTCCCTGGTGGTCTAATGGTACAAGAGAAGGTGCAGTTCAGATTAAGCAATTGTCTCTTTTATTTCTCACAGGGGACTGACAGGATTCACTGTGTGATTAATAAAAGAGAGTCCACATAAGGAGTCATTCAAATTCAATGGTTCATTGTAGAAATTATTTTATTGGAATTATACTTATAAAAAATAAATACTTCTCTGACATTTCTAAAATTTAAGGAAAGAAAAGCACCAAAGACCTGGAAAATGGTTGACACATTATCAAATCCAAAAACTCTGCTTCCTATGACATGGCTATGGTAGTACACTCATCCATTTCAACAGAAATTTACTCTGGTACATGGAGGTTACTGGGAAACCTCAGTTTCATTGCCACTCTTCATAGCATGATATGCATTATTTTTTAGTTCCATTTCAGATTGGTAACTATAATATCTCTTCCACCATGAGAGAGGAGATATATTGATAAGAATTTAGGTTTGTTTTTTAAATTGCCTTCCAAAGCTAATCAATTGAATTCATAATCTGATTTTTCAAATTTGGATTATTATATGCATAATGTGGTTTTATTTCCCCACCCCTGTCTACAAATCCATAAAAGATAATTGTACTCTTTCACAGCATTCCTAGAAATAAACACCTGAAAACTTTAATTACAACTTTGAAACTGCCAACTTTGTCTAATATATTGTCAATGCTATCCATTGATGGTTACTAATTTTATGAAACAGTGACTCTTTAGAAATGGAAATCTTCCACTGTAAGCCTCTGGTTGCAGTACACAATATTTTCAGATCACAGTATTCCAGGGGGAAAAAAACCTTTTCAGGCAACTTGAGTAGCTTTGTAAAGTCTTGTTTATTTGCTCCCACTTTGTAAGTGAAAGCAAACTGGCATTACAACCCACATTCATCTGTATTACTCAGTGGTCCTGCAGAGACAAAAATGCCATGCTTTTGCCTATACAAGGTCTTTTGTAATTGTAGGGGTAATTTTATCTGAAATGTTGCCTCCATTTAGTAGCCGCCTCATACAAATGCAAGACAGCCACCCTTAGATTGCTATTTATGTGTGTTACTTTCCATAAGGTAATTTTCACATGTACTTTTTCAGCTTATTTCCTTTCTAGGTGGTGGCAGCAGTACTATTAGATGTTTAACAGCATGTGAAATGAAAAGCAGCTGCAGTGTGCCGACTTTTTGCAGTCATGGTGTGGACCTTCTGGAAGCTTGTTCCAAAACATAAGTGCAGTTATCCAACTTCACACATACTTGTCTCTGTATATTGGGGAGTATTATTCAGAGAGGTAAGCGCTAGAGATTGGCATGAACTGAATCATGATCAATTTTGCCCTGTTCATGGATTGGGAACTGATGTCCATGACAAGTCCATGATCACAAACTTCCATGATCTTTTGAGGCAGTTTGTGAGGTTCATGTCGGTTCTTGGCCAAAGCAAAAGGAGGAATTTTAATGGGCTCTTTAAACCCCTGGAGTCCCTTTAAATCCCTGCTGTCTGCTCCAGCAGAAAGCCACAGCTGAGTGGCTGGAGTGTTCCCTGGCTCAAGAAAAGCCAGGAAATCAGGAGCAATCTGTCTAGGGTCGGGCACCACTTCAAAAGGGGAAGCTCCCATCTATCATCCAGTTATTCAGGAGATCCTAAGTGCTTACCAACCCTCCCCACTTGCCTGACCTCTTGCCCCATGGACCTCTCAGCAGGAACTCACCCAGGAGGCTGGTGGTGGAGGAGGCTGATGGCAGAGAAGTGGCAATCAGCTGAGGTGGTCAGTGGAGGAGACAGCCATGGCAAGTCACACAGCAGCAGGACCATGGCTATGGGCTGCAGTGGCTGTACAGCAGCCATACCCACCACAGGGAAGGAGATAACTCCAGACTGGAAACTATTCTGGGTTGGACATCCTCTTCAGTGGCAGCAAAGCTGGGGCCAGCAGGAAGTGGTCTGGCTACAGGGGATGCCCAACCCATGTGGTCCCCAGGCTGGAGTGGCCTCCTTCCCTGTTGGCACCACCTTCCCCACCCTGGGCTCCTGGGGTGGACCAAGGTGCTGCACTGTTGCTGCAGCACATGGCAGTGGCCCTGCTTCCACTTTGCAGCTCACCATGGCTGTCTCCTCCTCTGACCACCACAACTGGCCACCCCTTCTTCAATGCTGACCTCATCCTCTACTGGTCTTCTGGGTGAGTTCCCAATGGGAGGACTGGGGGCATCCTCAGGCAATAGAGGGAGGGTAGGTGAGCATCCGGGCTCTCCTGGATTGCCAGATGATGGATGTAGGCTTCCCCTGTTGAAGTAGCGCCTGACTCCAGACAGACTGCTCCCTATTTCCCAGCTTTCTTTAAAGGGACTTCACAAGCAGGCCCGAAACAGCTGAGCACCTGGGAACAGTCCTGCTGCTCAACTGTTTTTGCTGCTTTCCTGTAAAACCCACAAAAAAGGGATTTGCTGGGCCCTCAAACCACAAACCAAACCACATTTTTGTGCTTTATGCCCATTGCAAGTAAACATTATGAAGCAGAAGCAAAACCTTCTTTAGAGTTTCTGGCTGTTATGGATATTTGTCAGAGAAGAAGACAGAAGAATCAGGCCCTGCACTGGTAGAATATCTACCTGAGCAGCTGAGTTTAGCAGCAGACCCGGCAAGAGAAACATCTGAAAGCAAAAACACTTTCCAGTTACAGCCAGGCTGCTCATTCTGGCAGGAGAAAGAAGAAATGACACAGAGGTCAGAATGTCAGTTGCTCTTGGTTTCTCCTGAACCAGCAGAATGCAGAAGGGGAGAGTGCTTGGCATCTCTAGAGAGACAATGTAGTGCCTGCCTGATTCACAGCAGAGATCAGTGATGATTACTGGAGCAGTCTTTACAGGTTCATGAGTGGCAGGCTGATAGGGAAACAAAGGACTTGCACCTGGAGGATGGTTAACAGTGGTAAGAAGCAAAACCTGGGCTTTGGGATGTGAGTCAGCTAATGTGGCTGATAAAATGCTGAGCAGGGCTCACTGTGAAAGCAACTTTGCTTGCCATGTCCCTTTGTGAGCTGACCTGCTCTGATGTACTGCCTTTGTATTCGATCCTTGTTGACTTTTGCTTGCATTCACAGTTAGAGACCTGGGCTTTGCACCCTGAACCAGTGCCAAGCCCTGGATCCTGAAAACTCTCTTCCTCAGGTCCCTAGACTGTACCTTTGGCTCCCTGATTCACACTGGTTTGTAGACCTTGCTTTTTTCTCTTGCCTTGTTGACTGTCATTGCATATGTGAATCCTGGAAACCCTGGGTAAAGCAACAGCTCCAAGCTTGCTCTGAACATGACACAACTCACTCCGTTCTCCTTGTTCTTTCATTTCCTTCAATATGCCCTGGTATCTCTGCAGATTATCAAATGTTTGTGACTCATTTTAAACCAATTTTATTATTCTGTAATATATTGTAATAATACTCATTATCTATTATTAAAAAGTTCTTACAAATACATTACATTTTTCTCCTCCCTCCCCCCCTTTTCAGGACCTCCAACGGTGTATTTTAAGTAAATTGCAAAAACTTAAAGGTAATTTTTTCAATTAAAGAATCTTCATTAAAAAAGTCTTACAACAAGAAGATTAAAAGGAAAGAAAAAAACATATGTTATAATTATAATCCATCTTCATTATAATCCTTTAGTCCTTATCAAAAGAAAGTTTAAAAGAAAATATATTCTCATAGTCCTGCTTTTTGACTATAGTCCATGTATTCTTCCTCCAAAGTTCAACTATTGTCAAAAATCGCCAAATATCCTTTAACCTTCCATTATTTTTCAACATATATTTGAAATTTTCCCCATTCATTTTTAAACTTCTCTAGATAATTTTCTTTTAAGATTCTTGTAAGCTTGTCCATTTCACTCCAATGCATAACTTTTAAAGTCCAGTCCCATTTTTCTGGTATATTATCCTGCTTCCACATCTGCGCATATAATGTCCTTGCAGCTGAAAGCATGTGCCAAATTATCGTTCTATCTTGTTTCGGAAATTTTTCCATTTGTAATCCCAACAAAAAGATGTCTGGTGCCTTCTTAATATTATAACCCAAAATTTTTGAGATCTCTTGCTGAATCATTTGCCAAAATAGTTTTGCCTTTTCACAAGTCTACCACATGTGGTAGAAAGATCCTTCATGTTTTTTACATTTCCAACATCTATCCAACACCTGATTATTCATTTTTGCCAGTTTCGTTTTAACCAATTTATTGATAGCATATGGTTACAGAACTTAATTTCCCTTCGTTGCTTCAATACTAACCCATATGACTTTTCAATCCCCCCTCCCTCCAATATAGACTTCCCCGAGGTTATAGATTCTAATTCAATACTAAAGATACATCTGACTAATCAAAATTCGTTATATAAATATTTCCCCCCCTTCTTGCTTCTTCGTTTCCCCCCCCCATTATTACTAAAAAATTGTCCAATGTCTTCTTACATTCGACTCTTTCTCTATGTATTCTTTAAACTTCCTCCACTCTTTTTTAAATATCTCCAAATCATAGTCTCTTAATGTTCTAGTTAATTTATCCATTTCACTCCACGATAGAACTTTCATAGTCCAATCCCATTTATCCGGTATTTTTTTTTTGCTTCCAAAGCTGCGCATACAATGTCCTAGCAGCTGATAGCAGGTACCAAATTAGAGTCCTATCTTCCTTTGGATATTTTTCTAATTGTAATCCAAGCAAAAATGTCTCTGCAATTTTCTTAAAGTCGTAACCCAATATTTTGGAGATTTCTTGTTGTATCATCTTCCAATACTCTTTCACTTTTTCACATGTCCACCACATATGGAAGAAAGAACCTTCATGTTTTTTACACTTCCAACATCTATCCGACATTTTCTTGCTCATCTTAGCCAATTTTTTCGGGGTCATATACCACCTGTACATCATCTTAAAACAATTTTCTTTTATGCTCTGACAAGTTGATATCTTCATTGAGTTCTTCCAAAGGTATTCCCATGCATCCATTTGTATTTCTCTATTCACATTGATTGCCCATTTGACCATTTGAGATCTTACTACTTCTTCTTCTGTAGACCATTTCAATAATAACTTATATACTTTTGATATCAATTTTTCATTATCACCAAGCAGGACCCTTTCCAATTCTGTTTGTTCTCGTCTAATTCCTTCCAATTTTATATCATTTCCAACAAGCTTTTAATTTGTTGCATTTGAAACCAATCCAACACATATGATTGGTTTCATTTTTGCCAGTTTCTTAGGTGTCATATACCACCTATATAACGTTTTGAAACAGGTTTCTTTAATGTTATATTGATAACTTCATAGAGTTCTTCCATAAATACTCCCATGACTCCATCTGTATTTCCTTATTTATATTTATCACCCATTTTATCATTTGAGATTTGACTACTTCATCTTTCGTAGACCATTTCAACAATAGTTTATAGATTCTTGAAATCAATTTTTCGTTATCACCAAACAGCATTCTCTCCAATTCTGTTTGTTCTTGTCTTATTCCATCATTTTTAATGTCCTGTTCAAGCAAACTCTTAATCTGTTTTAATTGAAACCAGTTATATTTATATTGTAATTCTTCAGCCGATTTTAATTCCACCTTTCCTCCATGTATTTTTAACAATTGTTTGTATGGGAGCCATTTCTCTTCATTAATATCAGAATATAATTTTATTACTTCTGTTGGCACAATCCAAAGCGGTTTCCTTTCATCCCCATATCTTTTATATTTTAACCAAGTATTTAACAAATTGCTTCTTATATAATGATGTGTGAAAAAATCATCCATCTTACTTCTCCCATAACACATATATGCATGCCAACCAAAAACATTTCCATGGCCTTCTAACACTAGTAGTTTTCTATTTAATAACATTATCCATTCCTTGATCCACACCGGGCATACTGCATCATGGTACAACTTTAAATCAGGCAGCTGGAAACGTCCCCTTTCTTTTGCATCAATCAACATTTTCATTTTAATTCTTGGTTTTTTCCCAACCCATACAAATTCTGAAATTTTCCTTTGCCATCTGTTAAATTGTTTATTGTCTTTCACTATTGGAATTGTCTGAAACAGGAACATAATTCTTGGTAAGACATTCATTTTAATTGCTGAAATTCTGCCCAGTAAAGACAAATTCAACTTGTTCCATTTTATCAAATCTCCATCAATCTTATGCCAAAGCTTCTCATAATTATTTTTGTACAGATCAATATTTTTTGTTGTGATTTCCACACCTAAATATTTTACTTTAGAAGTAACTTCACATTCTGTTAAATGTTGTAGTTCTTTCTGTTTACTCTTTGACATATTTTTACACAATATTTTCAATTTTTCTTTGTTTATGTAAAAACCTGCCAGTTCTCCATACTTTTGTATCTTACGAAGCAACAATGGTGTTACATGAATGGGATTTTCATTTATAAACATTACATCATCTGCAAACGCTCTGTATTTATAGGAAAAACCTCTCAATTTCAGTCCTTCTATCTCATCTTCTTGAATTTGCATAAGCAAAACCTCTAAAGTCATTATAAATATCAATGGAGATAGAGGGCAACCTTGTCTTGTTCCTTTACTAATTGTCATCTTTTCCGTCAAGTCTGCATTTATACAGAGTCTTGCTTGTTGTTCAGTATAAATCGCCTTCACCATTCTTATAAAATCTTCTCCCAATCTCAGTTTCTCCATCACTGCAAAAATAAAATCACATTGCACATTATCAAATGCTTTCTCTGCATCTGCAAAAAATAATGCTACCTCTTATCCAGATGTTTCTCATAATATTTGATAATGTCCATAACTGTTCTGATATTATCTCTAATTTGCCTTCTGGGAAGAAATCCTGCTTGCTCTTCTTTAATAACATTGTTCAAATGCTGTTTAAGGCATTCTGCTAAGATCTTAGCATATATTTTATAGTCATTGTTAAGTAGTGAAATTGGTCTATAGTTTATTACATTCGTGGCATCTCTGTCTTCTTTCGGTATCAACAAAATTACTGCTTCCTTCCATGTGTTAGGTATTTTCCCATCTGTTCTTGCAATATTCATCAATTTCTGATGTTTTGGTGATAGCACTTCCACAAGCACTTTATAAAATTTTGCCGTAAAACCATCTGGACCAGGTGCTTTCCCTAATTTCATTGAATTAATTGCCGCCTCTACTTCTCCTCTTTCAATTGGTTCATTCAGTACCTTCTCCATATTTTCTGTTAGGGGGTTTACTTTAATTCTCTGTAGATATATGTCAATTTTTCCCTTGTCCACCTTTTGACCTTTAAACAACTTAGCATAGTATTTATAAAATTCTCTTTTTATTCCTTCCTGGTCAACAATGTCCTTACCTCCCGATACAATTTTGTTAATAATTTTATTCTCCCTCTTTTTTTTCACTTGCCAAGCCAAATATTTTCTAGGTTTATTCGCTTCTTCAAAAGATTTCTGTTGAAGTCTTTTTAAATTCCATTCCACTTCTTTGTTTAACAAATGTTTCAATTGACTTTGTAATATTGTAATCTCCCTTATAATTTTCTTTTTCCCAGGTCTCTATTTAAACTCCTTCTCCTTTTTTCTAATCTCTTTCCTAATATCCAACATTAGCTTGTCTTTGGCTCTTTTGTCTTTGTTGTTCAATGTAATTAAAATACCTCTCATTACTGCTTTATATGCGTCCCACACAGTTTGAAATTGAATGTCCTCTTTTTCATTCATTTGAAAGAAAGACTTGGTCTCCTTTTCCAGAGACACCACTACTTCCTTTTTCTGTAGCAAAACTTCATTTATCCGCCATCTTAAAGTCTTTTTAATGGGCTTTGTAGACCACATTAATGGATTGTGATCTGCCCCTACTTTAGGAAGAATCTCTATTTTTTTCGTTATAAGTCCAAGATTTTTTGTACTTCATAGCATATCAATTCTTGAGAAAGAATTATGCTTTGCTGAAAAGAAAGTATAATCACGTCAGTGAGCCAACAACTCATAGTCAACTATGTTGAAGGCTGCCATAATATCTTGATCCAGCTGCCTATGTAGATCATCTGTCAGGGCAACCAACAGTCTCCATCCCATGGCCAGGGCAGAAGTCTGACTGGAATAGGTCCAGTGCCAATGTGTCCTCCAGGAAGCCTTGAAGTTGTTCCAAAGCTGCTCTTTCGATTACTTTACCCAGGAATGGTAAGTTCAAAACTGGGCTGTAATTTGATGGATCCTATGGATCGAATGCTGGCTTTTTCAACAGTGGTACAACCACTGCTTCCTTGAGGCCCTCTGGAAATTTCCCTGGCACCAAGGACAGGTTAATAATCTCCTTCATAGGGCCCCATATCCTCCCATCACCGGCTTTAACCAGCCAAGGAGTACACAGGTCAAGCAAGCATGTGGTCGGCCTAATAGCCAGGACTCTGTTAACATCGGAAGAAGAAAGCGAGTTGAAGGAATTGAAAACTTAACTCAAAGATGGTCAAGGGGCCTCCAGTTCACTTACTGTATCAAAATTGGCAGGTAAATCTCTGCAGAGCGGCAAGACTTTGTCCACTAAAAAACTCAAAAACGCCTCAGAACTGATATTACTATACCTGTTTGGTTCTCTTGTTGAGAGAGACATTAGAGACTGAATCACCCTAAATAATTGTGCTTGGCATGAGTTCACAGATGCCTCTGAGAATACCATCACTGCACCCTCTTTGTGCTCAGAGGGTGAGATGGAGCCCAATTCAGGGTCAATTCTACAGATCTCCACTTCAGTATTGCGATCCACTCAGCCAGTTCCATGGTTCTCCTCAACCCAGGTGGCAATATTCTTTGTATTACCATTCCCAAATGAAAGGGGTAATCATCATGCATCTGTTGGAACTGGGTCTCCCCTCTAGGAGCTGTCCTTACTTATGCCTACTTGGAAAAACACCATACTTTCAATGGAGAAGAGGCTCCCCATGTTCTCTGAATCAGATGAAGAAAGCACTGTCTCCCTGTCAGAACAGAGCTCTGGTCCTTCTTCAGATCCTTCAACAGACAATACTGTAAATAGTATGGATCCAATCTCACCCAACAAGGACTTGGAGCTGTATGCTGAACAGACGACCAGAATGGCTAAGACACTAGAGATCCAGGATGCCTCATCAGTTCCTAGACCTAAGAATAAGATCTTGGGTAGAATTTACTCAGATTTTTCCCAGAGTGATTGCCTTTCCCATAGTGGAGGGGATCTTAGATATTTCCAACACTATATGGGAAAAACCTGCCATCCCTGCCACTTCTAAGAAAGTGGAAAACCTTTATAGAGTACATCAGGGGGGGTTGACCTTACCTGTTTATGCATCCAGCTCCTTCATCCCTTGTTGCAAGGGAAATCCAGGCTCATCATCAAATAGGTGTTCACCCATTGACAGAGAAGAACACAAAACTGGCACCATCAGCAGGAAAGCATATTCCTCTCTGGCTCTAAACCTCATAATTGCCAGGTATGCTGCAATAATAGGTGGATACCATCTTTTCCTGTGGGAAAGGATGTCAGCCTATATAGATCTCTTACTTGACATAAGAAATCACTGGCCAATCTTCTCCAAGCAGAAGCTTTATGCTTATCTAAACAGCAGATCAACACCAGGAGGCGTGTGGCAGGCTCTTCTGCTAGAGCTATGGCCTTAGCCATGGTACTCCACAGGTATGGTTTCACTTTACTGCCCTACCTGTTGAAACCTGTCAAAAGATAGAAGACATGCCTTTTGAAGATGACATCCTCTTTTCCACTAAGGCAGATGAAATCCTCTCACAGGTCAAGAAGAATTAGCAGACAGCTTATTCTCTGCACCCCAATTGCAGTCCTGTCAAAGGGCCTTTTCAAAGCCTAAGTATTATCCATAAAACCCATTATCAGCCTTCACAGTCCTACCACTTCACACACAATATCCTCAGCAGAGAGTCTCAGTCACCTCAGCAATGAGCTAGATGCAGATCCCATCATAGGTCTAGTTCCCAGGGTCAAAAGTTGCAGCAACAGTCTTTCAAGGAGGCTTGTCTGGTTAGGGAATTCTCTTCTGACTAGAAGGCCAGCTCCTGAGAGCTCAAGTTTTCTTTTTGAATAGGTTGGTCAGTTTCTACTCCAGTTGGCAGCACCTGACAACTGATTCCTGGGTGTTGGCTATTGTTCACTGGGGTTATCATTTAGAGTTTGTAAAGTTTCCTTTGTTGGAAAACTCTTCAGCTGCCTTAGACAATACTATGCCAGAGTTAAGCCCGGAGTTGGAGACCTTGATGTCTAAGGGAGCAATAGAGAGGCTTTCTCCTTCTGACAGGTCCAGTGGTTTCCACTCCAGATTTTTTTCTGGAGGGCTCTGTCCTATTCTAGACCTAAGGGCTCTTAACCATTTCCTGATGATAAAAAAAATTAAAATGTTACCCCTTTAAATGTTACCGTTTCTAATCCATTTTTTCCGGGGAAACAAACTGATTTTTTAAATCCAGAAGGCAAAACTTAATCAGGTTCTTGTTCATCCTGTTTTCAAAGTGGAGAGAAGTCCCCTACTTCAGCCAGAATGCTTTGTAGCCCCCAGAGAAGTTTGTCTTTACCTTTCTGGCCCATTTATTTTGAATTACATTTATGATACAATACTCAAACTTCCCTGTTTCTCCCTTCTGAAGTAAGTACTTTCCTTCTCCTTTCTGTCTCCACCACCCCTTTGAGCTTCTTGAAGAATTGGCCCTCTCTTTAAGTGAATGACTTTGTAAAGCAACCTGTTCAAAGGAGCAATAGTTGCAATGATACAGGAAACCGCAAGCTGATGTCGTTTCTCCTGCCTGTTTTCTCTACCCCCACTTCCCCCCTCCCCCTTTTCCAGTGTTTTTTCTGGTCAGGTCAAACCAACCCACCCTCTAAGGTTGCCAATCCTCGGTTGGGGGCAGGGGATCCCCCAGTTTGGAGCTCCCCCCACCCCGCTTCAGGGTCATCAGAAAGTATGTGTGGGGGAATGTCTGCTGGGCACTTCATTATACCCCATGGTGACCAATTCTCATAGGATATAATAGAGAATTGATCTGTGGGTATCTGGGGCTCTGGGGGGGGGGCCCTGTTTTTTGAGGCAGAAACACTGCATTTTCAGCATAGCATCTGGTGCCTCTCCTCAAAACACCCACCAAGTTTCAAAAAAAAAAAAAAAATTGAACCAGGGAGTCCAATTGTATGAGCCCCAAAATAAGGTGCCCCAATCTTTCATTATTTCAAATGGAGAAAAGGCATTTAAAAGACATGTGGCCCCTTTAAATGTGATTGGCAGAACTCCCTTCAGAGTTTGATCATGCTTGTCCCGCCCTTTCTCCCAGCTCCACCCCTAAAGTCTCAAGGCTCCACCCCACGGGTCAAGCAAGCGTGCTGTCAACCTAACAGCAGCCAGAACCCTCTGGATGGCAGCTTCAGTTTCCTCCTGGAATTTCATCACCCTGTGATGTGACGTCACCCCAGAGTCAGAAACGACTGGTGCTTGGCCTCAGCACAAAAGAGGCCTCAGCACAAAAGAGGGGACTACCTTTACCTTTTTATGTTGAGCCACAAATCTGTGCACTAAGGGTTAAAAATCTATGTGCCAGTGAAAGCTAGTGCAGAACACTGGTCACCACAGGGACAGTTTACTACCTTGTGCATCCCTGGAGGAATAATGACTTGCCAACTGACTGCCTTCCCCCTGGCACAGAGAATCACTACCAGCGTCAAAACTTATAAAGTAGTTATTGAAAAGACATTCACAAGCATACTTTTAGAACAGCACCAGATTGAACAGCCAATTCCAAAGAAATGGATAAAATGCAACTCCTCTGTCCCTCCCTCTATATGTGCCCTATCTGTTGTTAAACACAGAACAGGCTCCTTAGCTAAGGATGTTCTAAATCTCTACAGAGTTTTACCATTACCTTGCAGCTTCCTTCAGCTGTCCAGACCAGCACAAGGCAATGACCCCCTCCTCCAGACCTCAGTTAAGAGTTCCGCCTGTTCCGATGGCCTCAGCACAAAAGAGACTGTGACCGTTTTCATACACAGCTTACCACGCGGTCACGTTCCTGTTCTCTCCGCAGCGTCTGTCGGATTTCCCATTATCTGCGCCGGAGTTACAGGAAGTGCCGCGGCTTTTGCGCAGCAAACGTAAACTGGGTTTTACCGGTTTACATTTGCTATGCAAAAGCTGAGGCACTTCCTGTAACTTCGGTGCAGATAATGGGAAATCTGATGGATGCTGCGGAGAGAACAAGAACATGACCCCGTGGTAAGCTGTGTGCGAAAACAGTCTGAGCGTTTTCGCACTGACCTTCACTGCGCAGCATCTGTGCGGATTTCGCACTAATTGCTCCGCAGAACCCGGAAGAGCCGCAAAGTCCTGTGGCTTTTGCGTCGCAAATGTAAACTGGTTTTTGGCCAGTTTACATTTGCGATGCAAAAGCTGCGGGACTTTGCGGCTCTTCCGGGTTCTGCGGAGCAATTAGTGCGAAATCCGCACAGACGCTGCGCGGTGAAGAGGGACGTTGCTCCCGATTAAGGTCAGTGCGAAAATGCTCTCTGTCTTCTTTGCTCCCAGGAGTTTTATCATCTGTTTTTTCCCACCAATGACCAGGTCAGGGTGGGTCAAAGAAGCTTTTCCTGAAGTTTCCAGAAGTTTCTTCTTGAAGTACTTCTAGTCTCAATTCCTCCTAATCTCTGTTCCCTGCTTGATGGGCAGAGATTGAGCCATCCTATTGTCTTTAGCTGGACCTATTAGTATTTCTTAAGAAGGAGCTGAGGTGAGGCTGATCCAGGTGGGCAGCCGTGTTGGTCTGAAGCAACAGATCAAAGTTGGAGTCCAGGAGCACCTTTAAGACCAACAAAGTTTTGTTCAGAATGTAAGCTTTCATGTGCATGCACACTTTGTCAGACGATGAAATGGGGTACAGTGAGCAGTGCTACATATAGCTGGTGGGCAATGGTTAAGCATGCAAAGTAGTACAAAGTTAGAATCCAAAGGCAAAATAGTGCAGTTAACAAATTGAAATAATAATGTTTGGTCTGGATAGCATTTGTGTGGGAAAGCCATTAAACTGACTTCCGCCTTCCTGCCTGTTTTCTGCCCAGAAAGAAAAACATTTTAAACCTCCCGATAAAGGTTTTTCTCAGGTCAGAACTCTACCCCAAAAATGCATTTCTTCACAACATAAATAAATATTAATTTATTGGTTTTGTTTAACCCTATGGGCTGCATGTCTAAGGGTAAGAAACACACACACAAGCCACAACTAGTCACAACAACCCTACCAGTAACAGTGTCAACCTTTCCCGGCATACTCTCAATTTAGCAGAGGAACCTGTCCTTTCAAGAGGATTATCCTTCTGCCTCATTAAATCCACACAGGCAACGGAGCTCTGTTGAGACCTGGGAGCCTTTCCCCACTGTCTACAATTAAAGAAATGCTTTTGCTACAGTAGTAAGAGCCCCATGGCGCAGAGTGTTAAAGCTGCAGTACTGCAGTCCTAAACTCTGCTCACAACCTGAGTTCGATCCCCGGTGGAAGCTGGGTTTTCAGGTAGCCGGCTCGAGGTTGACTCAGCCTTCCATCCTTCCGAGGTCGGTAAAACGAGTACCCAGCTTGCTGGGAGGAAAGCGTAGATGACTGGGGAAGGCAATGGCAAACCAGCCCGTAAAAAGTCTGCCGTGAAAACGTTGTGAAAGCAACGTCACCCCAGAGTCGGAAACGACTGGTGCTTGCACAGGGGACCTTTCCTTTCTCTTTTGCTACAGTACAGATCAGAACACGCTCAGATAGAGAGCCTCCTCACCTTTCCATCAATGGACAGTACAAGGATAACCAATTAGCTCCCATTCAACGCTATAGAAAGGACTCCATGTGGACTCCCCCAAAGGCTGCAACACTGCATTGGACCTATAGAATGCTACCACCACCAGACCCAAGCTGAAATAATCAACAAAATAACCCACAAAAGAGGTAAGGGATAGCAGGGCTAAAAACCAGGCTATGAGTTAAATGTGAAGTAAACGTATTTCAGGCGGCACCAAAACCTGCAGTATCTTCTCCTAAAGGAAGTTAGACAGGCTAATTAATTAAAAAAAACAGAGATAAAACTTGTCTAGATCCTTACTCCCCAACATTGGAAGAGTAAGTTTGTCCATATAAAACCAATTAAAATATTTAAAAAGCTAAACGCCTTGGAGCAGGTACCTTTGGCGTCTTTAGTGGCTGCCACCCAAGCTGGAAGTCCATGGACTCTATTGTTATCTATATGGTGTTGTCTTGTTATGCGAATAAAGGTTTTGTGATGTTGTGATAATCAACCAAAAACACAGCTCAAGATCCAATCTCAGCTGCACAGAGAAGAATGCCATAAGCAGCTTGAAAAAAAAAAAATCAGATACTATAATAAAGTAAGCTGACAAGGGAGGATCCATTGTCATAACAGACAACACTAACCATGCACAAAAAAACTGAGCGACAACTCTCAAACACCAGTTTCTATGGGCTGCTATCCTCAGACCCCACACATGAATACCAGTGAGAACTCAACAAACTCATGAATAAATTACCAATACATATAGGAACAAATTTATATGGATACACCCCAAAGGAACCTCAAGCAGGCTATCTCTTGCCAAACTTGGCAACGCTGGATGTCCCACTGTCTCAAGCATAGGCAGCATCACTGTAGGAGTATCAGGATATATGGAGTTCAGCCTGAGACCATACATTATTAATACACACAGCTATGTCTGTGATACCATGGACTTCCTGAGGAAATTGCAGTCCATTAACCATCTCCCAGAAAACAGAGTTCTAGCAGCCATGGATGTTGAGTTTCTGTATACCAACATCCCCCATAAGAATGGACTACAAGCCAGTAGAAACATCATCCCTGACAACACCACAGCAGATCTTGCCACAGAACTCTGCATGTTTGTTCTCACCCAGAACTACTTCAGGTTATCAATGGCATGGTTATGGGCACCCTCGTGGCTCCACAATATGCTAACATTTTCATGGCAGATCTAGAACAGTGTTTTCTGAACTCCCACCTATTGGCATCTTTCCTTTACTTGCGATACATTGATGACATTTTCACCCATCACAAAGAAGCCCTCAAGAGACTTTCACCAGACTTTCAGCTATTTCCACCCCACAATCAATCTAACTATGAATCACTCTACACAAGAAATAAACTTCCGAGACACCACATTACGGATTTATGAGGAATGCGTAAGTACCACATTATCCTGGAAACCAACAGATCAGCAAACATAACTACATGCCTCCAGCTATCTCCCCAACCACATCAAACAATCCAGTGTATGTAGCCTATATACAATATTGCCAAGTTGCATCTGCTCCAACCTCTGACACAGAGATACTCATCTGAAGGATCTACAGCTGGCAGTTTTGCAACTACAATATCCTCCTGATAGGGTGAGAAAAATGATTGGAAAGGCCACAATGATACACAGGGACAGCTTGCTACAAGACAAGTCCAAAGAAAATGGCACCAAAAGGTGGTCACCTACAGCTGATAACTCAAGGTATTATTAATGACCCTTATCCCATTCTGGATTGTGACATTTCCCTCACACAGACACTTGAGACCCAACGTTTTCTTGCTTACAGACAGCCTGTATTATACTTGCCCCCCCAGTCGGAATGAAGAGGCAGACACAAGTGTTGGGTTTTAAACCGGGCCGCTTTATTAACAATTAACAACTGTAACTGGCAGGGGGTGAAAGAACCTGAACCAGACAAGCCCTGGGGTCAACCCGGGACCCCGCCTTGTCCAAAGGGCGAGCCACCCTGCCCCCAGCACAAGCCCGCCGTAATCGGGTTGTAGCTGAGCGGCCAGGCCTCCAGCCATCACCATCTGGGCTGGCATCAATCCCCATGGAAAGATCCACCCAGGTGAGGCTCCCTGTGATCTGCATTCCCCGCACTGAGCCGTGTAGCCCATCTACGGTTCCTGCAGACCACCGCACCAAGGTGCTAGGCCATAGGTGCTCCCCTGGAAAACCCTGTGGCCAAACCTCCTCCAGCCACCGCCAATGCCAAGCCTCTGCTTAGGCATTAGCGCCCCAACGGGTGGCCCAGAGCCAACCGCACCCCCTGCCAAAACTCGTCTAAAAATGCCCGGTTGCCCAACTCTGAAAGATGAACCCCATCCGGCCAACATAGGTCGACGTCCTCAACCCGTATGGCCGGATGAGGGAGAAATTCCCCAAGCCACTCCCATGGCTTTCTACAGGTCCCCGGTGGCCTTGCGCCTAACGCGCTCTATCCCACACCGGTGAAAGGGGGGCACCTCCACTCATGCCTGGTAATCTACTGACCTTACCAGGACCGGCCAAGAAGGACAAGCCCTGGGGTCACACCCGGACCCCGCCTTGTCCAAAGGGCGAGCCACCCTGCCCCCAGCACAAGCCCGCCAGATTCGGGTTGTTGCTGAGCGGCCAGGCCCAGAGCCATTCACCACCTGTGTTAGCGTCAATCCCCCATGGAAAGATCCGCCCAGGTGAGGCTCACGGTGATCCGCATTCCACGCACTGAGCCGTGTAGCCCATCTGCGGTTCATACCGACCACCCGCACCGCTGGTGCTAGGCCATAGGTGCTCCCCTGAAACCGCCCAGGTAAATGACCAAGATGTGCGGGGAAGGTGCCCTCCTCCCCCTGCACTACAATGGCCTGGTCTCTGTCCAACCAGGCCCTGACGACCCAGCCGCTCCCCAACTGCCCCGCCGCTGAGCCCAGCTGGGTGCCTGTTGGAGACCTCCTGGCTGGATGGGCCGCCCGGAACACCCTGCTGTGTGCACGGATGAGAATATGATGCCTCTCACTATGAGCCACAGCACCTGAAAAACAGAAAATTGTCAGAAGAAATGATGACCCCCAGGCGATAAAACTGTTGCCCACCAAAACTATCCCCGAGGTGACCAACGGTCGCATCTGGCGTAAAAGCTGCCAACCGACCCAAGTTAACCCATTTTGACGTCCCCGGCCTGGAGCACCCGCCCCGCAGTGTCAGTCCTAGACTGCACAACCAACTCGCTAATACATAGCGCCGAAAAAGGCCATCAACGCGGCCGCATAAAGCAGGGCAGCCCCGAAAGTGGAACTGCCTAACCTGCGCCACGGAACCGGCCAACTATCAAGCCGACCCGCGGTGCTCCCAAATACCCGGAATTGGGAAGCTGCTATGCCGCATGCCCATCTGTTAGTAGGTATGCTCCGAGAACCCATGGGCTTTACCAATAAAGGCCAACACGTCAGTTGGCCCCCAATAGTCCTCAACCTCAGACCTCTCTCTTGCAGAAGCACGCCGAATTGCATAATAAGAGCCGTCGGGATCGGCCAGCAATCCACTACCCAACTCCCAGAATTGGGAAGCCACTCCATCATAAGCCCTTCTGGCACTAGGTGCTGAATCAGCTGAATGGCCCCCACCGTCTTCAGCTTCCCCAGTTACCAGAGGTCCAGGAGCATTTGCGCTGGCCATAGGTCCGCTGCTGGAACAAGCTGCCAAAAATGCCCAATCTATTGGCGAGATAGAACGTCTGCCACCCCATTGCAGACTCCTAGTACGTGCCTTGCCAGGGCAGAATATTCGAACAGAGCAACTACGTGTGAGTAACCGTCCAGGTTCATCACTAACACAGACTTAGAGGTCAAGGAGTTGACAACATGTACTACTGTCCCGTTATCGCACCAGAGAAGCAAAGAATGGTTGGTGAGTTGCTAACCCCAATGCCAAACGGCAACTAGAATAGGTACAAATTCCAAAAATGTCAGGTCCCTACTGCGCCCACTGTCCAACCATTCTGCGTGTCCTCCAAAATACACTTCAAATCGGCAGATCCAAAGCATCCAAGGATATCTGAAACCCAGCTTCAATCTTCAACTCCTCCCACCAAGGAGGCACAGTTGAATGATTCCAGGAACCCCTCCCAAACCCAAGGTCCACCCGCATGCCTGCGGTCACCTGGACCCGCGATGAGGGAGACGCAGACGACCCATAGCGTCACAAATGCCCCCAGAAAAAGCCCTACTGGGGCCACCACTTACATACAAAGTTAAGGTGCCCACAACTTGCTGTAACCCAAACAGCAACACCTCGCGTTGCCTCCTCGGGGCAACCAACTGGCCCCTGAGATCAGCAACCTTAGTCTCTGGCAGCTAAAACGCCTGCCGGTGGGTATCGGGCTCGATGCCCAAAATTATAAGTGCCATGCAGGGCCCTTCGGTCGTCCGGGTAATGCCCGTGTCCTTAAGCCCGGTCTTTTCTAGTAGCGCCCACTCAACGAAGTAACTAAAGCGCTCGAATGTGGCACAGGACCGAGCAACCCATCAGGAGGGCGCAATCCATATAAAATATACCCTCGAAACAAAAACCCAGGGGCCCGAATTCCTCAGGATGCAATTGTCAGAGGCGAAATGCCGACATGATGTCGCGTGACGCCATCTCAGCACTCATGCCAACCCCACACCATTTTGACCGCCAGTTAAAAGAAAGTGCACTGTACTGAACATAATTCCACAGGAATGGTGTCACCTACCAGTGCCCCTTTGGGGTAGGACAAGTGATGAATAAGGTGATATTCCCCTTATTAGGCACCACCCCCAGGGAGATACACGCAATGCCGTTACAGGCAGCATATCAAAGGTCCTAAGACCCTGCCCGCCGGCCACTCTTTGGCGATCTTGGCCCAGACTGTGCCCTCAAGACCCACAACTGAACGAAGATTTGAGAAGAAAAAAGGGGGGGGGCGAGACCCCTGATAAGGGATCCGGACCCCTAAGAAAAAACCCGTCCTAGAAATACAGGCCGTCCGTTTTACGTAGGTACTTTTCAACAATCTATTAAGTACCCTCGGCCGAATGGGGCTGGGCCCCTTTTCCAGGGGGGGCTGCAGACCGCCGCCGCTGACCCCGGGTCAACTATCCCCAGCTCTCTTCTTCGACCTGCTGCAGGCAAAGAGAGGCGGGGGAGAGCCCACTGCAAAGTGGACACTCGCGCTTGAACTTGCCAGGTTTTCTGGGGCACACAGCCTCAAATACAAACTCCCAACACAACAGCCAGGATGGAACTGGCTGGCCCGCCTTAATGCAGGGCCGGAAGAAAGCTGTTATTGCATATGACCAAGTGTCCGCTATCGGACCTATCCCCCCAAGTTCAACTTTGGTGGGACCATCAACTGCGGTCACGGCTGCTGGTTGACCTGGTCCCATGGCAACCGTGGGCTAACAGCTGCACTCATGCGGAAGGCTTCGTCACAATGCAGCCAAGCCGCACCGATGAAATACGTATACGCCCAAAAATTAATCTCCATGTACTGAACAATGCGGCTGCACGTGCCGGCTATGCCCTAGCCATGACACCCACATAAGCAGGAAGCCAGGCAGCCAGGCAGCCAGTTTGCCCCCCGTCCTATCCACCTATACGTTTAATTTTTTCTTTACTGAAAGAAAATTATAAATCCCCTTTCACCTGTAGGGAAAAGAGGGGGGGGGGCAGATGTGCGCTGGCCCACTGACTTAGCCTTGCCTTCCGTCTGGTTGAAGACAACCACCGATATTATACCCCACACTTTTCTCCAAATCGGAGGTGCAGAATGGCTCACAAACCCCTCCATCCTCTCCCCCCCACAACAGACACCCCGCGGCCCGGGTGGGCTGGGAGAGCTCACACTGAAGCTACCCTTTCAAAAGGATAAAATTTTGGATTTTATATCCGCCCTCCTTTCCGAAGAGTCCCCGAGCGGTTCACAATCTCCTTTACCTCCCTCCCCCACAACCAGGCACCCCGTGAGGTGGGTGGGGCTGGAGGGGGCTCCCATGGCAGCTGCCCAATCAAGGCCAGATCCTACCAGCACTATGGCTGACCCAAGGCCATTCAAAGTGGTGCAAGTGGAGGAGTAGGGAATCAAACCTGGCTCTCCCAAAGTGGGAGGTCTCCAGGCCCTACCTGGAGGCGGCAACCCTAATTGCTAGCCTCTGCACAACAGCTCTGGTATTCCACGCGGTTAACCATCCAAGAAATAACCTGAGCAGACCATGTTCGGCTTCCATGATCAGACAAGATCAGCTAGCCAGGGCCATTCAGGCGAAACGATAATAGCCCGCACCTTAACCACTACACCAAACTGGCTCCAAAGGAGACTTTGAACATATAAAATTATGAAGCTGCCTTATGCTAAATCAGGCCCCCGGGTCCACCAAGGAAACTGGCTCCAAAGGAGACTTTGAACATATAGAATATGAAGCTGCCTTATACTGAATCAGGCCCCCAGGTCCACCAAAGTCAGCACTATCTGCACTGACTGGCAGCAGCTCCCTTAGATGTCGTGAACTAAACTTAGGGCCCTCGGCTTATCAAGCAGGAGCCCTGCAACCGGGCCATCGCCGCTTTCTGAGGCTATAAGCGGAGGGGGAGGGGCTGCCCACAACTCATACGCTGCCTGAACACCTCAGGCCACCCCTCTAGCGAAGGGAAGTACAGTGCTGCTCCGGCCGCCCCGAACTGCTCCTTGCAGCCCCGACCCGGCTACTTTAAGAAGGGACCTGCGCCGCAGCGTCTTGCAGCCCGCGCGCCCAAACCTCGGCCCCGGCGATGACAGAAGACGTGGATAAATACTAGCCATCCAGCGCCGTCCCGAACTGCTCCCCGCCGCCCCGACCAAGCAGCGGTAAGAAGGGGCCTGCGCCGCGCCAGCCCGCCGCCCACGCACACAAGCCTCGGCCCAAACGACGCCGGTAACATAACTCTCCCCCCCCGAGATCAAGGACCACCAACGCTCCATTCATTTCACTTGTGCTGCCAAACGGCTGCCACACGTGCCCTGCACACATTGTGACTCTAAGACAACCAGGCACCACATGACCGCTGCGCGCGCCACCGGCCACTCGCGGGTCCCCGCACACTCAACCAGCCTGCAGGACAGAGCAAAGGCCACACCGACGCCCGCGGCCGCCACCTCCGCCTGCGCTGCAACTGCGCTCCGCTGGAGCTCACGCTCAAACAAGGCCGACTGGCAACGTCCCTCGCCGCTCCGAGGCCCAGCCGACCGAGCCCTAGCGCACTCACACGTGGCTCTCTCTCAGAGAGCCAAAAGGAACTCCGTGCTGAGGGGGCGGGAGCCAGGGCTTATAAAGCCCCGGCTCCGCGCCCAGGACAAACACCCGTATGTCGGGTGATGTCGCCCCTCCCTCCTTCCAGGGAGGCAAAGACGGCCCCCAGCCTAGGCGCCGGCAAGCCGGCTCGGCTGGGAAGGGGCCGGACCTTCTCACCTGCAATGATAAACTACTTAACAGTTACATGGCCTCTAAGTTTCCACTATGATTTCTCCGCATCTGCTACTTCGCTGTGTAACGCAACTGTCCTTGTCATTCGCTTGCTATTGTCATTTACCTGCTATTATCATTCGGCATCTGAAATTACTTTACTCTCCAAGATATAAGGACAGATAGACTCGCATTCTAGCTGTATCTTGAAGAAATGACCAGTGACTCATGAAAGCTCACACACTGTCACAAATTCTGTTAATTTTTAAGGTACGACTGGGACTCTTGCGGCTTTCTACTGCTACAGATAGACAAACATGGCTACCTGCCTTGATCTACACACAAGTTAATATCTCGGTCTATATAGGTACTATAGGATACGAGTAAATGATGGCAGCATGTGAATAAAACTATGTTTGAGTCCCAACCCCAATAACTTTGTGTGTGAGGACTTATTATTAAAGGGAGCTGGGCTACCCTGTCTGTGAATGCTCTAGGTGGAGATCTTTTGCTTTTACAGTTCAACTCTCCTCTCCTACACGTGCTGAACCAGCTCTCTCTATAAATCAGTCAACTCCACCCCTTAGGACACAGCCATCATCCTACAGCACACCCCAAACACCCATCTACTCCCCCTTTTTCTTCCTCTAGAAGCCTACATTTAAACCCACAGCAACATAAAACCCCACATTAAATCAAAACAGGCACAATATTTAGATAGAAAAACACCACAATGCTTTGTGGTTGGTGAGAAAAATGAATTTAGATAGACCAATACTAGGAAAGGAGAAACCTAAGTTAACATAAATAGCATTATCTAGGATGTGGGGATGTGTGTGTGAGCAGAGTAATATTTTTTTTTTGTGCCTCCAAAGATCTATAGTAAAAAAGCTAAAGAAGAAATGATTTAAGTATTAACAATGATTTTTCAGGGCTACGAGGAATATAATGTATAAACAGGTAGCCAACTCCACAAAATACAGGTGTATGAAGATCTATGCCACATTCCTGCTTCCTCGAGACAGTGTTAATCAGCTGGTGGCAAGATTCTGGAACAGAACATACTTATAATCAGATTAATAATGTGTTATTTTGAATGACTAAACTCATAAAGTGTTTGTTTGTAACATTATGTTCCTTGTGCTATGCAATGATTGTACCCGTTCCAGAAAGCAAATATTTAAAAAAGGAGTTTTGCCTCTTGGTTTAAACTAAATGTCAGACTTCAGGCCCCCCCCTATGCTGTGCATGTGAGAGGCTGTTCATTAACACAGGAAACCATGCTCAGCAACAATCTGGAGTCTCTCAGGGTCTTGCACTACCCATTGCCGATGTAGTGGTTAAGTGGTTAAGTTTGGTGTAGTGGTTAAGTGTGGCAGACTCTAATCTGGAGAACCAGCTTTGATTCTCCCACTTCTCCACATGCAGCAAGCTGGGTGATCTTTGGTCAGTCACAATTATCTCAGACCTGTTCTCTCAAGACCTGTTCTCAAAAGAACTCTCAGCCTCACCTACTTCACAGAACATCTGTTGTGGGGAGAGGAAGGGAAGGGGATTGTAAGCCTCTCTGAGAGTCCACGTTGTTGCACACACCATCAGTGCCAAAAGTTGAGTCCCCAGCCCAATTTAAGAGACTCAACAGCCAGAAGTCCAAGTGAGTTGATCCAGAGCAGGGCTGGATTAAACCTGTGGAGGCCCCTAGGCAGTTGAAATCTTGGGGCCCCCTCGCAAATTATCTCCAAGTTGGAGCATCCACCCCACTGCCTTTGCCCCCTGCTGCAGCCGGCAGGCACCGGTGGCTAAAATGGGATTCCCCCATTTTTGCGCCGCTGCTCTCCCCAGGTTCTTCCCACCCCATTCCTGCCTCCCCCGCTCTCCCTGCGGCCCCATTTTCCCCACTGTCGCTCTCCCTGGGCTCTTCCCTGCTTCCCCCGCTCTCCCCGCGGCCCCATTTTCCCTGCTGCTGCTCTCCCTGGGCTCTTCCCTGTCTCCCCCACTTTCCCCGCAGCCCCATTTTCTTCACTGCCGCTCTCCCTAGGCTCTTCCCTGCCTCCCCCACTCTTCCCGTGACCCCATTTTCCCCACTGCCGCTCTCCCTGGGCTCTTCCCTGCCTCCCCCACTCTCCCTGCAGCCCCATTTTCCCCACTGCCACTCTCCCCAGGCTCCTCCCTGCCTCCCCTGCTCTCCCCATGCCCCCATTTTCCCCACTGCCGCTCTCCCCAGGCTCTTCCCTGCTTCCCCCACTCTCCCCGTGGCCCCATTTTCCCCACTGCCGCTCTCCCTGGGCTTTTCCCTGTCTCCCCCGCTTTCCCTGCAGCCCCATTTTCCCCACTGCCACTCTCCCCAGGCTCCTCCCTGCCTCCCCTGCTCTCCCCATGCCCCCATTTTCCCCACTGCCGCTCTCCCCAGGCTCTTCCCTGCCTCCCCCACTCTCCCCGCGGCCCCATTTTCATTGCTGCTGCTCCCCCCAGGCTCTTCCCACCCTCAAGAGCATGAGAGCAAGTGAGCTGGGGCCAGGCAGCTGGTTGCTGGAAAAAGCAACCAAGCCTTCATGACACCCCCCCCCCCCCAAATTTTATGCCCAGGGCCCTCTCACCCAGCAAAAGAAGCCCCCAGCTCCCCCCAGGAGTTAAAGTGTTGGCTGGCCTGGCTCTGCCAGATGCAGAAGAGGGGCTGAGAAGCTGCTGAAGGGCAGGTGAGTCTGACGGAGCTGGCTTGCCTGGCAGGCTTTCTCACTTTTTTTGCTGCAGACAATTTGGATTTCTGCTTGGGGGGGGGGGAAGTGTCCTGTGCCCACTGCCCACCACTCAACCAGAGCCCAGATGGAGTTTTGCAATGGCTTCCCTTTCCTCCCCGCCTGACTCGGCTGAAAGTGCCTTGCAAGCCCAGCGAGCGTAGAAGCGATTTTCTCTTGCTCCAGAGATGGGTTTCCCTGGGACTGGGCCGGCAGATGGGGAGGAGATGGGGCAGGTGGACAAAGAAGGAAACAATGGGGAGGGGTCAGATGAAGAGGGAAGCAGACAAACAGCGAAACAACAACGAGGGAAGCGATGGGGAGGGAGGGGGCGGGTGGACAAAGGGGAAAGCGATGGGGAGGAGGCGAGGCAGGCAAGCTGAGGGGAAGAGGCTGATGGAGGAAGAGGCAAACTAATTGTGGGGGGAAACTGGGGTAGGGGGAAAGCTGGCCCAGGGGCCCCTAAAGGGGGGTCCATAGGCAAGTGCCTCCTTTGCCTAATTGTTAATCCGGCCCTGATCCAGAGATTCCTTTATTGCCACCAGTGACAGGAGGAAAAGCAGTTCTCTCTCTCTGTCCCAACATCCTCCATTTTTCCTCAAAGCCATCTTTACAAAGCCATAACATTTATACAGTTTTGATAACAAAGGCCGGCTGAGGAATGGTTACAAAGTTCTTGCTTCTAGGTTTTGGCCTTTCCCTATTGGCTCAAAGAAACCCATCTCTATTCTGGGAGAGAGGAGATTACTCAGGATGAGATAATTCTTTTGATCTGTACTCCCAATTCCTGTCTTCCTGGCATCTAGCATCTGGATAGAACTCTGTGGTTAGGTGGTCCTCTAAGAATGCACAGATGGCCAATAAATAAATAAATAAAACGTTGTTATAAGGGATGTTCTTCAGGTTCTTTGTCTTAGATTTTTAGCTTGGTTCCAAAAAACGTGTCAGTCAGCAAAATCTCTACTGCGTGGAATCATTCTGCCCTCCCTGTGGTACTTTCTCTTAGAAGATGTTTACAGAACATACTCTGATAACATATTCTTACTAGAGAAAAGGGCTTTGTGATATGCAATGTGCTTTCTTTCTTTGTTCTCAAAGACCACTATGGGCCTGTGTCATGTATATTAAGGCAGGTTCTTTGATCAGAGTTAGTACAAATATGTTCTATGATTAGAGTTAGTGCAAATGTATCTGGCACTCTGTGCATGTTCTAGTGCAAATCTGAATCAACATTTTGCAAAATGAAGGACAGGGTATAAATGCTCCTTCTCCTCCTGGATGCAGTGTAGAAGTTAGCAATAGGATGAGAAATGTGCAGAAATTGCCCCGCTCCTCACTCAATTGCCTCCCAAAATGATGTCTGGATCCATCCTGATGTTCTGATTATTATTTAACATAAAAGAAATAACAGAGAAATAACAAACAAGGTCTTGGTTAAGTAAAACTGTATATTCACATTTCAGGATATTCAGTTGAGTATCTGCCACATATTAATATCTCAACATTTTGGCCCAGGTTACTGATACCTTTTGAGGGTTCTGGATGATTAGAGATGGGAAGCCCAGTGAGCGCTCTAAATTAAAGCAATTATTCTTCAAAGTATGAGTCCCCACAGTTCAGTTATCCAGTAGGTGGTAGCAGACTGTATTCTGAGATATATTGACCCAGTGCTAAAGCTGGAGTAAATCAACCCCTCAGCTGAGGTGCCTAAGTAAGCAGATCACTCTCTAAAGTACCCCAAGGGACGTCACAAACAAGATTTAGTTTGGGATTCCCAACAAGTTCACAAATGCTCAGATAAATTACCAGTTTTATTCTTATTATCACAATGAATACTTGTCACTGTTCTGGATTTTCCTCAGCATTTCCTCATTTGTATCTATTTGTTCCTCTGCTTGTCATTTTGAATTGCTGTAACTCTGCCTTTAGAGGGTTTAAATATTTCTGAATAATTCATTCTTTTTGCTTTCCCTCTGATGTCACACAGACTGTATTATTAAGCTGTAAGGAATTTGGGTGCTCTCTTTTTCAGTTTTATTTTAGTATCACTAAAAATTGACCAGGACCAAAAAAAAAAATTAACCTTTCCCTATGTGGTATGTTTTGTGATAATCTGAAAAGAGCATACCGTATATACTCGAGTATAAGTCGACCCGAATATAAGCCGAGGCTTCTAATTTTACCCCAAAAATCTGGGAAAACTTATTGACTCGAGTATAAGCCGAGGGTGGGAAACGCAGCAGTTACTATTCCTGTGGCAGGTAAGGCCACAATGCTGCCTGCAATGAAAGATGAGGAGAATGGTGATGAGGGAGTGATCAGCCGAAGGTTGCCAAATGAGGGAGACGACAGGGAGAGTTGAACTCCAGCTTTAGCTGTCCTTGGAATTCCGGGGATGCGGGCGGAATAGTGACTCGAGTATAAGCCGAGGAGGGGTTTTTTTCTGCCCAAAATTTGGGCAGAAAAACTAGGCTTATACTCGAGTATATAGGGTACTTTATTACCTAGGCTGCTTTAATTTTGACAAGCCATCTGAGGATAAATCATGGACAGGAAGTTTAGAATTCTGAGCATAATTCTTCAACACAGAAAAAAAACAACCCTACATACATTCTACACACATGGACAGATTGTCCTGTGACCATCCTTGCAGCCCTTTTCTTTATCTATTTTGATGGGGAAAGTTAGGTCAGTTTTACAGTTTGCAGGCATGATAGAGGTAGTGGCAGAAAGAAGAGTAAGCCGCATGAAACATTTTGGTGGGGGAGTCAGCGACCACAGGATGGAACAGAAAGAAATGAAGATTGCTGGCAGAGACTAGCTCTCAGTTCAGTGAAAAATGTCTTTGGTAAAAGAACATAATCTGATGGGGGAAGGACACCTTTGAGGGCTGAAACAGTGGTCTTTATATAAAAAGAAACTGGAGCATTGCAAGATTCTCCCTACAATACCAAATATTGTATTCTGCATGTAGGGTTGCCAAGTCCAATTCAAGAAATATCTGGGGACTTTGGGGGTGGAGCCAGGAGACTTTGGGGGTGGAGCCAGGAGACATTAGGGGTGGAGCCAAGATCAAGGCTGTGACAAGCATCATTGAACTCCATAGGGAGTTCTGGCCATCACATTTAAAGGGACGGCACACCTTTTCATTTCCTTCCTTCCATAGGAAATCATGAAGGATAGGGGCACCTTCTTTTGGGGCTCATAGAAGTGGACCCCCTAGTCCAATCTTTTTGAAACTTGGGGGGTATCTTGGGGAGAGGCACTAGATGCTATACTGAAAATGTGGTGCCTCTATAAAAAAAAACAGGCCCCCCCGAGCCCCAGATACCCGCGGATCAATTCTCCATGATTTTCTATGGGAATAAATCTCCATAGGGAATAACAGAGTTCCCAGCAGACATTTCCCTCCCCTCCCCCCACTTTCTGACGACCCTGAAGCGGGGGGAGGGCCTCCAAACCGGGGGATCCCCTGCCCCCACCTGGGGATTGGCAACCCTATTTGCATATTTGGGGTCGCCAGTTCCAGATTGAGAAATACCTGGAGATTTTGGGAGTGAAGCCTAGGGAGGGCAGGATTTGGGAAGGGGAGGGACCTCAGCAGAGTATAAAGCCATAGAGTGCATCTTCTAAAGTGGCTATTTTCTCCAGGCTAATTGCTTTCTATCACCTAGAGATCAGTTTTAATTCCAGGAGATCTCCAGCCACTACCTGGCGGTTGGCAACTCTATGCAGCATATCACTTTTATTTTTTTTTGGCTACAGCTTTAAATATTTGCTTTTGCTTTATAGCCTTTTAAAAACATATGGTTTGGATTCAGCAATCTATCAGTAGCAGTCATTGGTATGATGCAGTTTTCCACTGTGTTCTCATCTCTCCAGTAGTCCCTTTTAGCTCCTGGTAATGTGATTCCTAGAGTCATGGGACCCACATGGAGAAACATTGACAGGTTTTGGGCACAGAGAGGAGGAAAGGGGGAAAATTGTTCCTCTCTCCACAAGCAGAACTGTTCTTTAAGAAGAAGTTTTTCCTCCTTCTCATTGCAACCCACCTGGCTGTTATGGCTCCCAAGCCCCCAGGAATAATCTTTTTGGGGAGGATGTAGCACCCCTACAAGTTTCCTGGGGTTTTTTTTTGCAGTTGGCAGAGCCACTGAGAGGGAGAAACGGGGGGGGGGGGGGGGGGGGAGGCAAGACATATGATTTGCTTTCACATTATATTTGTGTTTTACTTGGGTGGGGGGAGCCCTAGTGGATCTTAACAGCCCTGTCATTTGGTCTGAAACCAGTCCCATGGTGAGCTACTTGTGATCCTAGTTACCTGCTAATACCCATATCTTCTTAATACCTCAGCTGGTTCCCTAACTGCTGAATAAAGTGACTACAAATTTTACTGACCTTTATACTTGTACTGTTTCCAGTAGGACACCTCTGTTTACCTTTCTTTATGCTTTAATTTTTTTGAGAGGAAAGCCTAAGGGTGCAATCACCCAAGAGATCTGGCCCGACCTAGCCATGCCTCCCATCCAAATTTAATGTGCCTGATCACATGAGCACATCTGTACCTACCTCATCCCGCCTGTACCTACCTCATCTCAGGATGGGCTGGGATTGGATTAAATAGCTGCCAGGAACTTCCAGGTAGCAAACCTCTAAACTGTATGTAGGGCTAGTTTTCCAGCTGTCTGAATGGCCAAGCACAAGCTGCACCGACCGCACACCCGCTTGAAGAAGAAGAAGAAGATATTGGATTTATATCCCGCCCTCCACTCCGAAGAGTCTCAGAGCGGCTTACAATCTCCTTTACCTTCCTCCCCCACAACAGACACCCTGTGAGGTGGGTGGGGCTGGAGAGGGCTCTCACAGCAGCTGCCCTTTCAAGGACAACCTCTGCCAGGGCTATGGCTGACCCAAGGCCATTCCAGCAGCTGCAAGTGGAGGATTGGGGAATCAAACCAGGTTCTCCCAGATAAGAGTCCGCACACTTAACCACTACACCAAACTGGCTTGGCATGTGCATGAGTGGTCTGAAGGCTCTTCTTGTGCATATGTGACCAGTGCCTCTCCTGGCAGCAAGGTGAGGGCTGTGTGAATGCCAGGGCACAGGTAAAAGAGAACCAGCGTTTTCAGCCTAATCTCCAGTGTGATTGCACCCTCAGATATGGCTCCTGAACCAGTTGCGAGGAGAAACCAGGGACTAGAACGAACCTCTGAATACTTGTAGCATCTCACTATGATCTGATGGATTACGTAATTGCTTGCTTGTTGTAACTATCTGAAGAGGTTAATTAAATTCACAGCAGGTATAGCATATCTCTGGCCATAGGAGATCTTGCTATTCTGAAGGGAGATTAATTGAATGAATGAACAATTGCAAGTCAATTGAGCATACAAGTTAATGCTTACTTGAGGGTTGTCTTTTGCTTCAGCCATGGAAATAATCCAAGCTGCCTTCCCCCTTCCTCCACCCAACCCATTCTCATTGGCTTGCTGGGATAAACGTTATTCCTCTTATTCCACAGATGTCTGGCAAATCTTAACTTCCCAGTAATGTATAGGCTTCATTCAGATATAACACAAAACCATGATTTGTTTTAATGATGGATGACAGCAGTATTTAGTTCACAGATAATGGTTAAATCCTGCTGGTTTCATCACTTTTGTTCTTTTCTCTAGAGGAACCTGTCCGATACACCTATTTGCATTTTGAGGAGGGCAGAACCTGTGACTAAGCCTAGATTAAGGCAGAATGTTCACATACATATGAAACCATAGTTAGACTATGTTTAATAAACCAAAACAGGTTTTCAGAGCCTGCTTTTATACACTTACTAATCATATAGCATATGTTTAAAAGTCCATATGCATTTTCTGCTTTTTGTAAGGTTAAGAAACCGTTAAAAAGCAGTCACAGGGGTTTCTTCGCCTACAATCATTCAGCTTTGTAATTTACGCAACAGATTTGTAATGTGCATTAAAGTAGCACAAGTTTGGTACTAATTCTCACTTTGTTTACGTCTATGTAAGACTGCTGAGAGTCAACTACACAAGCTGTTTTGGAATGAGTCAGTATCCTCTGTATATGCAGCCAGTGGTGCAAACAGCAGCCCTGGAGCTGAAGTCTCTTCCCCCATCACAGTCCCAATCCAAATGGAGAACATTTGTTTCCTGCTTTGTCACATCAGGCTTTGAGACTGGGTCAGGTGAATTGATCTTCAGGGTTGGTCCTCCCCAGTAGGCAACATAGGCAACTGCCTTCAAGGGGCACTGAATCGGGTGCCCCAGTCTTTAGTGGGGGGGGTGGGTGCTGAATTGGGCACCCTCATGTGAATAGTGACATCACTGTGCAGATCACATGTGGCGAGTGTCATGTCACTGCTAGGAGAAGTGCTGTTACCGGGAGGAGGGCTGTGAGGAGCACTAGTCACTCCAAGACCAGCCCACTGAGGTTATTGCTCAGGTTATTGTTGAAGCAAATGCTGCTGCCATTTGTAGCAGCAGAGGGGGCTGGAAAATCTCCCATCCCTTTCCTCCTGCATACTATTTTGGAAGAACTCCCTCCCCTCCTCTGACATGTAGGTGTTGCACACCAGACACAAGCATGAGGGTCCTCCTGATGGGATACTCTTTAGCAGCCTGGAGCCCAGGCAAATGTCACGTGTGGTTTGGGTTTCAAAGCCCCTGTCTCTTCCTCAGTTGTAGATCCTCTCCAGCAGAGAGGGAAGGGGCAAAAAACAAAATCTACCCAAAGCAAACCCCAGAAGGTGGTGCTGTGAGTTTATCATCAGACAGTCAACCCAACAGAGAAGGAATCTCAACAAAACTGAGCAGCGGTTTGGTAGCAAACTCTGGGAGGAGAACTCAGAGTGGTTTTCCTCCTCCCCTTTATTTCTTTCTCTGTGTCTCTCTCTTTAACAATGCTTTATTTCCAAAATAAAATCCAGACCAAAACCCCTCTTTGTCTCTCCCACGTATTGAAACAGAGAGAGGGACAGAGAGCCACGCATCCACATGCATCCATAGGCATCTATCTGTGTTTACACTTCTCTAGAAATGCTAATAGAAACATCACACACAGACATCAGTGGGCATGCATGCAACAAAAACATCACGCTCACACTCCACAGCATCAGCAGATAGGCATCGTCGTTATCTTATTGCATTTTCTTTCTAGAGGAGGGAGGGGAAAGTTTTAATGTTTATCATGTTCTCCAAAGTAGTTTAGCTGCTCAGCTATATTTCAAGAGGAACCTTAAAAAAAAAGAAGAAGCAAATCCTCAAGCTGGGGGGAGGGGGCCAACACATGAACAATCTGGGGCGCGATCTGCAAAAAGTCGCTAGCTCAAGTTTTTTTGCCAGCTGTCTGCTGAGCTGCTACAGAGGTGGCCTAGTTAGGGTTGCCAATCCCCAGGTGGGGGCAGGGGATCCCCTGGTTTGGAGGCCCTCCCCCCGCTTCTGGGTCGTCAAAAAGCAGGGGGAGGGGAGGGAAATGTCTGCAGGGAACTCTATTATTCCCTATGGAGATTTATTCTCATAGAAAATCATGGAGAATTGATCCGTGGGTATCTGGGGCTCTGGGGGGGGGGCTGTTTTTTGGGTAGAAGCACCAAATTTTCCTATAGCATCTAGTGCCTCTCCCCAAAATACCCCCCAAGTTTCAAAAAGATTGGACCAGGGGGTCCAATTCTGTGAGCCCCAAAAGAAGGTGCCCCTATCCTTCATTATTTCCTATGGAAGAAAGGCATTGAAAAGGTGTGCCGTCCCTTTAAATGTGATGGCCAGAACTCCCTATGGAGTTCAATGATGCTTGTCACAGCCTTGATCTTGGCTCCACCCCTAATGTCTCCTGGCTCCACCCCCAAAGTCTCCTGGCTCCACCCTCAAAGTCCCCAGATATTTCTTGAATTGGACCCTAAGCCTAGTGCTCTGCTTCACCTGCTGCTTCTCTGCCTGCCAGCATCACAATAATCAAGTGCTCTCCTCCTTCTCCACTTCCTCTTCCCCCATGCCAGCAGATGATACCCAGGGCCAGCTCTGCCACTAGGCGAAATAGGTGATTGCCTAGGGCATCAGCCTTGGGGGGGATGATGAATTGGATGCACATATTCCCCACAATTCATCTGGTTTTGAAAATTGGTTATCAGTGTGTGTGTGGGGTGGGGGTGGGGGTGGAGGGCAGAAGTTAGCCTTGTCTAGGGTGCGGGATAGCCTAGGGCCAGCCCTGATGATACCAGGACAAGAGCACTCAATAAACAGAGCAGAAGCAGCAGTGGCTCCCAGCTCCTCCAGACTGTGAGGCAAACTTGGGGACAAAGTGCAAAACCCGGTCCGAATCTTTTAGCTGGTAGGAATGGAGACAACAATCCCCCTGGGAATCATGTCAACCTTTGGTGACTGACTTCTACTGAGGGCCTGAAGGATATTCAGAAAGAGGGCTGAATAGAGCCTGCCTTCCCAACTGCTGGTATTCCAAGGAAGTCTCCCATCGCCAGAGTCGGCCCTGCTCAGCCTCCAAGATCTGGCAAGATCAGGCTTGCCTGGGCTATCCAGGTTCAGGGAGCAATTTTGTGCTTTTCATTTTCCCCACAATTCCTCTGTTAACCAACTGAAAATTGGCTATCAGTCAATAGAAGGAAGAGAGGCTTGGCTCGGTAGCTCAGCTGTGCGATTGAGAGAGCCTGGCAAAGCAAACTATTCCTCCCCCCTTCCTTCCCAAAGGAGGAGCCTCAGCCGATGAAGAAAATAGAGGCTTTGCTCTGTAGCTCCTGTGCGGACTAAGCAAGCCTCGCAAAGCAAGCTGTGATGCAGAAGGAAGCAAGAGAGAGGGAGAAGAAAGCAGATGACAGCCAGTTCCTCAGGGGTCTGATAGGAGCCTCCGGGGGCCTGATTTGGTCCCTGGGCAGCATGCTTGACACCCCTGCCTTACACCATGCTTTTGTGCCTTCCAAATCAAACTACCATAACACACAGTGGCTCAGTTCAGACTTCATGAAAAACCATGATTTAATGAAATTAGCTAAGGTTAGTGTGATTGTATGCAGGACAGTCCGTTATGGTTAGTTATGGTCTGTTTAACCGGGGTTTGATTGGTTTACCAACCATAGTTAGGACATTTTCCCACATAGCTTACCTCGGAGCGACGTCCCTCTTCACCACGCAGCGTCTGTGCGGATTTCGCACCAACTGCTCCGCAGAACCAGGAAGAGCCGCGGCTTTTGCGTCGCAGATGTAAACTGGTTTTTAGCAATGTCTGAATGCAGACGTCCTTGCTCAATCCTGTTTTATTCTTTGGTGATGCCCTTCTGGAGTAGAGAGAAGGAGATGAAACCATTGTTTATGCAAAGCAAAACCGAATTTGAAGAACGGTGAGCTGAATCCTGCTTTCACAAACTAACAATAGTTAAAATAAATCATAGCCTTTTAGTTTGTTTGTCTGAACTGAATCTACATGCGGGGCTGCAGTGGAAGAACAGTTAGATGTTCCAATTTGTTCAGATTGTAGTTGCCCTCCTTGCATACACACAATCTCATTTCTGGTAGCTATATTAGTGACCAGCAAGGCTTTTTTTTGAGCAGGAACACAGTTCTGGCTGGCTTGGCACCAGGGGTGTGGCCTAACATGCAAATGAGTTTGTGTTGGGCTTTTTTCACCAAAAAGCCCAGCGCAAACCAGTGGTGACATCATGGGGCGTGGCCTAATATGCAAATGAGTTCCGGCAGGGCTTTTTCCTATAAAAAAAGCACTGGTGACCAGGTTACTTTTGGGTTCAATTCAAGGTACAGGTTCATTCCCTTAAAACTCTTCATTAACTGGGACCCACATATCCGGGACTTCGTCTCTCAATATGAATCCAAATACCAACAAAGGCTGGCCAGCTTTTTAAATAGACTGAAAAGTCTCAGATTATCTAGACTTTCCTCGTAGGAAAAGTGTTCCAAACCGCTTACCATCTTGATTGCCCTCCTTTGTCCTTTTCCTACCTCTGCTATTTCCTTTTTGAAATATGTTGACCAGAGCTATAGACAGAACTATAGACCAGAACTATTGCAAATGCCACCCCACAGCATTATTCGAGAGCATTACAGTATTGGTTGTTTTATTTTTAGTCCTTTTCTTAACCATTCCTAGGAGAGTTTGCCTTTTTCACCGCTACTACGTAGTGAATCAACATTTTCATTGGGCTTCTCACAACAAGCCCAAGATATCTTTAAATCTTTCTCAGACCACATCAGCACATACTTGAAATTAGGTGTTTTTGTTTTGATAGGCATCACCTTATACTTGCACATGTTCAGGGCCGGCCCTGCCACTAAGCAAACTAGGCAATTGCCTAGGGGGTGTCGAATTGGTGCGCCAGATTGGGTGTCCCCATTTGACTCAGTGACATTATCGGGGGGGGGGGGGGCGGGGAGCCAGAAGTTAGTCTTGCCTAGGGTGCCAGACAGTCTAGGCACATGTTGACTTTCATTTGCCATGTTTTTGTCCCTCCCCCAAATTAGACAGATCCTTCAGTAGCTGTTCATAATCCACCTTAGTTGTCACCATCCTGAATGATTTGGTATGGTCTGCATTTGGCTACTATATTGTTCACCCCAGTTCCAAATAATTTAAGGGCAGATTAGATAGTGCCGGTCTCAGTATCCAGCACTGCTCACTTCCCTCCATAGCGAGAACTGCCCATTTATTTCAGATCTCTGCTTCCTGCCATTTAACAAAATTTTAATCCAGAAGAGCCTCCCCCCCCATCTCTTCTTATCCTATAACTTACTCAGGAATCTTTGATGAGGTACCTTTGTCAATAGCCTTTTGGAAGTCCAAGCATCTGATGTCTTCTGGATTGTTCTTATCCCCATGCTTGTGAACCTGCTCAAGAAACTCAAAAAAGCTGGTGAGGTAGATTTCCCTTTGCAAAAGTGATGCTTATTCTCCTTGAGTAGACTTTGTTCCTCAGTTTTCTTAATAATGCTCTCTTGAATTAACAGTTTCCACTAATTTACCTGGACTGTGCGTTAGGCTACCTAGACTGTAATTTCCCAGATCTCCTCTGGACCCCTGTTTAAAAATTGGGTGATGTTTCCTACTTTTCAGTCTCCTAGCATGAAGGCCCATTTTAGTGACAAGTTACATATACTTGCTAGTAGATCAACAGTTTCACATTTAATAACACTCACGCGCATGTCATCTGGACCTGCAGACTTGTTAGTTTTCAGTTTGCATGTAGCCCTAGAATTTAAACTCATCACCTCAATTTGACTATTTTCTTTAGACACCCTTCTTAAAAACAGTAGCTAAAACACTGAGAAATTAAAAAAAAAATCCTTAGGCTACAATCTTTTGCATACCTATTTGCAGGACTTTTTTTGTAGAAAAAGCCTAGCAGGAACTCATTAGTATGCGAGGCCACATCTCTGACATCACCATCATTTGCATACTAGGCCGCTCCTCTGACATCACCATCATTTGCATACTAGGCAACACCTCTGATATCACCAAAAGTGCTATTATATCTTTTTTGAGGTGTGGTAACCAGAATTGTACTGTATACTGTGTACTGTACTGTGTACAATTCTGGTCACCGCACCTCAAAAAAGATATTCTAGCATTGGAAAAAGTCCAGAAATATATAGCCTTATATATATTTGGGGTTTTTTGGGATGGCTATATATATATATATAGCCATCCCCCCCAAAAAATCAAATTCCAGCACACTACTCGATCACAAGAGCCAGCATGATGTAGTGCAGGGGTGGCCAAACTGTGGCTCAGGAGCCACATGTGGTTCTTTCACACATATTGAGTAGCTCTGGAAGCCCCCACTGCCCCGCCAGTCAGCTTGGAGAAGGCATTTGTCTCTTTAAATCACTTCTCCAAGCCAAGCCAGCTGGTGACTTGGAGAATGCATTTAAAGTTGCCTTTTCCACCTCTCCCTCCTCCCTACCTATTTGCCTTCCTGTCTTGCGGCTCTCAAACATCTGAAGTTCATGTCTTACAGTTCTCAAACATCTGACATTTATTCTATGTGGCTCTTACATTTAACAAGTTTGGCAACCCCTGGTGTAGTGAAGAAAGAAAGAAAGAAAGAAAGAAAGAAAGAAAGAAAGAAAGGAAGGAAGGAAGGAAGGAAGGAAGGAAGGAAGGAAGGAAGGAAGGAAGGAAGGAAGGAAGGAAGGGAGGGAGGGAGGGAGGGGATGGGAGCAACTCACCTGAAAAACTGCTGACTCTCCAGAAGCCCCCTGAGCCCTGCCAGCACACACTACGTTGGGGAGGCCCCACGCAAGTGTGGCTCGGCCCCCAGAAGCCCTCCGGCACACGTGATGTTGGGAGGCCCCCACTCAGGCGCGGCTGGGCCCCCGGAGTCCCACCGGTGTGCGTGACGTCGGGAGGCCCCCGCGCAGGCACAGCTGGGCCTCTGGAGTCCTGCTGACTAGCACAATGTCTGGAGGCCCCCGCACAGGCGTGGCTAGGCCCCCGCAGTCCCGTTGGTGCGCGCGATGTCAAAAGGCCCCCGTGCAGGCGTGGCTGCACCCTGGAGTCCTGCCAGCCATCTGGGAAGTCAAGCCAGAATGCTGGCTTAGGCAGCCGGAGCGGCGTTCCGGTGCGTTCTGGCTCAAAAAAGCCCTGTCTGTTTGGGAAAAACGTGTACGTAAAATCTCCATGGTACCATCACTTTCAAGATACACTAGAAATTTCAGCAGCTAGAAGGCTTTTCTCTTGCAATGTGGGACTTCCTCACCACAAGCCAAAATATCTACCAAGACATTGCCCATGGGGCAGTCAGAAGTCTGTGTTTGAAGGGGAAAAATTAGATAGTCAACTCTCACTTCAGTGTGCAGAAATCCTCCATAGATCCAAGCCAATATGCATAATTCCAGGTGTAGGGGCGTAAAACATAAGGCCCGGTGTGTGTGTGGAATTGGCCCATCTAGGGCTTTTATCTGGCCTGCAAGCAACTGGTGCGAGGGAGGAAACAGGAGGTTGCTGGGTGGGGGTGAGTGGGCATAACCACTGTGATTGTGGCTTCAGCATGGCAGAACAACCTTGTCTGCAGCAGTCAAGCAGAATCCTTTGCTTCAGTGGCAGCTTCCCTGGTACATTGGGAGCCACCACAGCCACATTCATGCTAGTTTGGGGTTCCAAGGAAAGGTCACATACTTCTTGCCTGCAGCTCCAGGGATGTTGTCCTGGATGACCACATGGACCAGTGTTTCCACTGGGAGGATACAGATGATTCTCTGCTAGGACCTGCTGCCGGCAAGCACCCAGGGTTGCCAAGTCCTACCATGCTCTTGGTGGGGGAATCCTTTTGTGATGATGTCACCTGGAAGTGATGTCATCGCACTGGGCATGTTGTGCCAGGGACACACTAGAATTTGGGTGAAAAGCTCTATGTTACCATGGAGATTTTACCCAAATGCTAGAGTGTCCCTTGCATGACATTCCTGGTGTGATGATGTCACTTCCAGGTGATGTTATTGCCTCAGGCTCCAATGGAGATCTCTGGGGACAGGGGTCCTCCCAGCGGCCTGCTCCATGACAGTGGGTTGGGGGCCTCCAAACTGCGGAAAACCCCACCTCCATGAGGAGCTTGGCAGCTCTATGAGCACCGCTGCTGTATTCACACACTCCTGTGATTCCTGTGCATTGGCCCATTGGGGGCATTCTTTGGCAGTCTCTTCCACACATCTGGGTCTTCGTCCTGCCACTGAACATGAGACTTGGTAGCCAGGCCTCCATCCCCCATGGACCACTTGGCAGCCTTCAGCCATAGGTGGCTGCTACCTTGTGGAGGGGCAGTGCTGGTAATCTCTGGTTATACTTGTTAGTGTGCAGCGTGGGGCCTCTGCCACGTCTGTAACCTTGTGCCTGCTCTCCCATCAGATGTTCTAGTACCCTTTGGCCTGGTGTGGCTGCTGCTGCAGGGGGCGAAGCAGCTTGCTGATGATCTCCGGCTTGAACTCCCAGCTTTGCTATGCCATTGATCTCCTGGTTGCCTTGGTTGGAGGCAGTCACTGCCACATGGGCATCTCCAGCTTATTGAGCTTTACTTGTCCTGGGTCCCACAGGTCTCAGATCTGGGCCACCCCTCCCCAACTTGTGCAGGCAATGGGTTTGTCTTCCTAGTCCCCTTCCATGGTGGTTCAGGGGCAGGGGGAGTTTGCAACACTCAGCCGTTTTGTGTTTTTACCCTGGGGTCCAGGACCACGGCATTGATGGCAAGAGTGAGCTGGGGAAGGGGTTTGCCCCCCTCCAGGCAGCACAGGAGCATCTGCCCAATGCTGCACCACTGGCTCTCCAGTCTGCCCATGTGGGTTTTCCCATGGGGCCTTTCGGTAAGGACACACCAACTCGGAACTTACCAGCTGCTGTCCTGTATAATGTTTATATCTTCACTAGCTGCATTACATTTTTTGGCACACATGGCCTGGGCCAACCAAGTCGCATGTATGCCAGATCTGGCCCTCATATCCAATTAGTTCAACACCTCTGTTCACGTGTGAGTCTTTTGAAGCATTTCGCTTTGGATGGATAACCCACTGTGAAACATGAAGTCCGACAACAGGTTTACATAGTTTAGGTTCAAAAAGTGACCCTTATATTGTCACCTACTGCAATCTCTTCCATACCTGATGCAACAATACCCCCTCGTTCCAGATAACCAGCTTAGGTGGGATTTACTCTTTCTAGACTAGCTTGCTTTTGAAAAGCTTGAAAAATGTTATCTGCATTGTGACACTGCAGAGCAATTGAAAGCACAATAAGTAATTAACCGTCTTTTTGAAAAAAAACTTTGATTCTCTGGCTGTAGACCCAGGGGGACTTTTGTTACATTATGCAGTGTATGGAGTTAGTTAGCAAAAGATAATCCATTCAGGCCCTTTGAACGTCTGCCAATTACAGCATACATTGACTTCAGCAATAATACAATAAAAGATCAGAGGAGCTGCAGGATTACATATTTAATTTACTTTAAATGCATCTAAAGGAATGAGTTTTATACATTTCATCCAGTTCTAAAGCAACTTTTAAATTCCCATGAGTCTCAAATGTCAGAGGACCAGAAGGTCAAGGTTTAAACGCGGAGGCAGAAAACAAACTGGAAGCACTATGCTGCACCGTATTTCCTAGATTATTGTGAATGTGTGACATTTGACATTATAAGACAGAGAAGCAAACTCCTAGTAAAACCCATCCTTTGTAGTTAGTTAGGAACTGATAAGTATTGCCCTCTAGCGTCTGGCACATTCTTCAGCAAAGTTCTACACTTCCTTTTACTTCAGCAGCTTTTAGCTTCAGCACTTCCTTTTACTTCAGCAGCAATGGCCAAAAGGGGCCATTTTGGTAAGTACAGAAGATATGTACTCTGAATATAAGCAGAGGGCACATATAGTTCTGCACATACTCCACCCCCGAGAGTAGTGGAGTAAAGCAACATTCCTAAGCATCATTGCTATTAAAGGTGAGAGTCCAAAAGTGAAAGAAGCCAGGCCAGGCGAAGAGAAGAAGGGAAAGCCAGAATTAGAGTCTATATAGACACAAATGGAACTCTGCTGGTGTTTTGTGTTTTCTTGCTCTCTGTTGAGCCAGATAGCAACTGGCCTCTGACCGTTTGCAATTGTGGTACCAAAGTGTGGCAGTCAGCTCCCTCTTCTGGACGTTGCCATAAAGGTGCAGAGTAACAGTACCATCCTAAGTGCTTCTTTCTTTCATTCATTCATTCATTAGACCTTTATTGGCATTTATATAAGAATACAGTGTAGTTTAAAACCAACAGTAACAGTATAAAATATAATAAAACCTTGAAGTCCAACAAAAGTTAAATGACATAAAATAGCTGTGGGCTACGCATAAGTAAAAGCCTCTCTAATTTGGATCGCAACCTGTAAAAAGCAAGCAACTTGAGTAGTGACAAAGTTGTGTTTCCCGTGGAGTAAAAAGCGGACCTTGGTATTGTCAGAAAGGCCTTGATGGTCGGAGAGCAGTGCATCTAGGTATCTTGCTCGTGGGCTGCTATAGAAAGGGCAGTCCAGAAGAACATGAGGGACCGTTTCGATGACTCCTTGGCTACAAGGGCATCGTCTAAGATTGTGGGGGATTCTGTGGTATCTTCTGAAAAGGATGGCCAATGGTAATGCATTGAATCTAGCCAGCATGAGTGCTCTTCTTTGGTGAGGATCAGTTAAAAAGAGGAAATAAGGAGCTAGAAGCCCAGGAGTCTGGGATAAACCCAGGTGACTTGGGGAGCAAGATAACCATCCTAAGTGGAGTTGCATCCTCTTAAACTCATTAGCTTTCCCCATAAAATGGCACAGCAAAACAGCTGGATCTGGCTGTTGGATGTCTTTGCCATGAAAAAAGGTATTTTGAACTCAGTGGGATCTTTTTGTAAGTAAATATATCTAGGATTGGGCAGTTAATTACTCAAGTTTAAAAAAAGGAGTTGGTTTATTCTGCAGCAGACTTTTGGTTTTGGGTGGCAAAAGGAAAGAGAAGTATGGGCAGAGGAAAATGAATAGACAAGGAGTGTCAAACTCATTTGTTATGAGGGCCAGATCTGACATAAATAGGTCTTCTTTAGGCTGGGCGATGTATGTCATCAATTGTAATGCCAGATAGCAGAGACAAAAACTTTATAAAAGACATAAACAAACCCAATTAAATATTTTTTAAAACACAAACATGATTTAAACAATAACACTCTTGCAATATTTTGTTGATTTAAAAGCCTTTAAAAATAAAACAGCAAGGGAAAGCATAAGGATCACAGCAGAAACTAAAAATATAAAATGCTCTGAGCCTAGGAAAACATGAAATGGCTGGGAATTGCAAGCTTCTCCCCACAAGATGTACTCAGAGTGGCAATGGCTGTCCAGGGTCTCAGGTTTTTTTATAGGGTGCCTTGAGATGGGCCCACTGGAGACAATGGGAGCCAAGAATGCCAATTGACTTGCGAGGGCTCCACTGAAATACATTGCAGCACCAAAAAGGTATCAAAGAAAAGGTGGAATGGATTTTCCATTAAGGTCTCTGGGCCCAGACAGACTACTCTGGGAATGGAAAATCCATTCTGCATTTTTCTTTGCAACTTTTTTGGTGCTGCAATGTATTTCAGTGGAGCCCAGAGGAGCTTCAGGCCAGAGGAGAAGCCAGTGAAGATGATCTGGGAGCCCTGCACTTAGAGGAAGCTCGAGCTTGAGCTCAGAAGGGTGAGGGCAGGCAGGGGAGGAAGCAGGAGTGGGGGGAGAAAGCCACAGGATGGATTATAACCCTGGACTGGGCCAGTTATAATCCTTCTGGCCTGTGGGCCATAGTTTGACACTTCTGGAACAGTCTGTTATGTACTTCTCCTGTTCATTTTAACAGGGTACACACAGGAGTCGTTCTGGTAGATTAGCAATTTATTTATTTTGTTTAGATATCTACGTCTCCCATTTCTTCCCAACAAGGACCCAAAGCCTCTTGAAATATATGTTCTCCCTCCTCGATTTTATCCCCACAGCAACAGCCAGAGAGCCAGTTTGGTGTAGTGGTTAAGTGTGCGGACTCTTATCTGGGAGAACTGGGTTTGATTCCCCACTCCTCCACTTGCACCTGCTGAAATGGCCTTGGGTCAGCCATAGCTCTGGCAGAGGTTGTCCTTGAAAGGGCAGCTGCTGTGAGAGCCCTCTCCAGCCCCACCCACCTCACAGGGTGTCTGTTGTGGGGGAGGAAGGGAAAGGAGATTGTGAGCCGCTCTGAGACTCTTTGGAGTGGAGGGCGGGATATAAATCCAATATCTTCTTCTTCTTCTTCAGTGGTGGCTGTTACCCATTGGGGCTAGTTAATGGCAGGTGGAACCAATTAATTCTGGTTTTTGCTTCGCTGCAAAGGAAGACTTTCTAGAAACATTTCTCCAGTTGTACAAAAGGGTACCATTGATCCCTATGCAGGTGCTAACTTAATACAGTCTCTCCTTTTGCTACTTTGCAGCAACAGGGAGAATTTGCAACGCAGAAGGATAATCCTGCCACATCTCCTTCCCACTTCCTAAAAGCCACTATGGCCCTTTTCAAAAAACCTTTATAATCTGTTTTAACTGTCAGTTGCTAACAGACTTTTGGGTGTCATTTCAGACACAACCATTTTGGCTCCTGGCTGCTAATGGATTTTATTTACCTTTTTTTCCAAACAAAACCAATAGTATTCCATTTGCAAAGTGGGGCAGAGCAGAGGTTTTTTTTTTTTTTTTTTTTTTTTAAAACCCCTTTCTTCAGTTTTTAGGTGTTCTTTGTGCTTCTGAATCGCTGTGATGTTTGAAATGTCTGCAGTGCTTCTGAAAGTGCCCCCTTTCCTGACATTTTCCCCACAGCACACTCTATTTTGGCTTTCGGGGGAAGGGGCAATGTTCCATAGTACAAAATAGAATGTGCTGCAAAAAAGGATGAGGGGAAAGCAAAGTGGCTTGAAATAGAGTGTGTCAGACATAGTTCATACATGGATTTAAATATGCTGTCTGAAACATCCACCCCATGTTGCATTACAAGGAATTGAGCCAGCAGTGGATAACAGCCAGTTTAAAATGGCAATGTGAAAGGGGCCTATGTGACAAAGAAGAATATGAGTTACTACAGGACTCAGTTACTACAGGACTCAGTTACTACAGGACTCAGCATTCACTCAGAATCCTAGCTCAATAATTCATGTTCCATATAGTAAAGTGGGATGTCCCCAATATGGTGTCCACTGACACCTTTCCTGGCACTGCCAGGTGAAAGCGGGTGGGGTGTCTGACTGGCCATTGGAGATCTCTTGGGCTGTGTTGATGTTCGACCCTCCCAAGGAAAAAAAAACCAGTTATACTACTTTGGCATAGGGATCAAAGTGACCCCATATTACACCAGAAAGCAGTGGAAACCAGATAGTGCTCTCAGTCATGTCATTAGCTACCAAAAAGAAAAAAAAATCAGGCCTCAAAGGACAAAGGTAAATTTGGAACTGGACTCAAAAATGCCCCTAATTGAAACCATTAAGACCCCACAAAAACGTAAATAGGGTCAAATGATGGTTCCCTGCCCAGAGAAATAATACACTGGTCTGGATGGGCCTGGTTTAAAGGAAATACAGGATGATGAATCTGTAGGGATGGTTTTGTTTGTTTGCAGTGTTCAGTCAAATGAAGAAAAAAAATGGCTGGCTTAGGCACCAGCTTGCCATCCCCTAGATGTTCTGGAGAGGAGGCAGGCGGCCGGGGGGGGGGGGGTTGATGGGGCAGTTGGAACAGGTGGAACATTGTTTCATTTGCCCAGCCTGAATCAACAACAACCCTGTGAGGTAGCTTAATCTGAGAGACTGTGACTGGTCAGCAAGGCAAAGTGGGGATTTGAACCAGATCCTAGTCTGGGAGTGCCCCCAGCTGCTGCTTCACCTCTGCCTCTCTCCACCATGGTGGGCTACTTGGTCGAGACTCCCCAGAACTCAGAATCAGGGTGTGCATGAGGATTGTTGCCTCCAGCCATCTTCCCTAGGAAAGCCCTGTCTCAGTCAGCTCCATAGCCAGAAAATGTGGCAGGGGGGAGGGGGGCAGAGTTCTGGATTTTTTTTGGGGGGGGGTGTCTTGGAGCAGGTGCAGTGAAGTGCCGGAGCAGGCCATTCTCCAATGGCCCACCCTGGTGCCTCACTGCATCTGCACCAGGGCAAGTCAGCTCTCTGGGAGATCTCAGAGAGCTCTTGGAGAGCCAATTCGATGGCAGCCGCTTTTGGGATGTGAATGAGAAGTCAGGGTGTGTGGCCACAGGATGCTCCACCATAGCTACGAGCCAGGTCTTAACACCTGGTTCGACATCTCTTCACTCCTCAGTCTCATCAGGAACTCTCCTTTTATCCCATGCCTTTGGCTGTGACCCTGCCACCCAGGTCCTAGTTAAATCCTTCTCCATCTTTCCCTGGGTTTTAGTCTGACCTTGCCAACACATATCTCCCATTTCCCCTTGTCCAGGTGCCTCCCATTAGCTTCCTCCTGGGAACTCTGGCCACCTGCCAAAGATTCTCCGGTGTAATGTGTGGAGGCTGCTGTTTCTTCATGCTGACCTATGACATCATTGGAAGGTGACGGTAGGCATGGGACTCGGCAGAGAGGTGGGCACCCCACCTTCCTCTGAACCTAAGAATGGCAGTGGTGTGGGGGCCTACACTGCCAGGCTACTTTTGTACATTGTAGGGTTGCCAATCCCCAGGTGGGGGCAGGGGATCCCCCGGTTTGGAGGCCCTCCCCCCGCTTCAGGGTCGTCAGAAAGCGCGGGGAGGGGAGGGAACTCTGTTATTCCCTATAGAGATTTATTCCCATAGAAAATCATGGAGAATTGATCCACGGGTATCTGGGGCTCTGGGGGGGGCTGTTTTTTGGGGTAGAGGCACCACATTTTCAGTATAGCATCTAGTGCCTCTCCCCAAGATACCCCCCAAGTTTCAAAAAGATTGGACTAGTTGGTCCAATTCTATAAGCCCCAAAAGAAGGTACCCCTATCCTTCATGATTTCCTATGGAAGGAAGGAAATGAAAAGGTGTGCCGTCCCTTTAAATGTGATGGCCAGAACTCCCTATGGAGTTCAATTATGCTTGTCACAGCCTTGATCTTGGCTCCACCCCCAAAGTCTCCTGGCTCCACCCCCAAAGTCCCCAGATATTTCTCGAATTGGACTTGGCAACCCTAGTACATTGGCAGCAGGACTGGGCCTGGGACAGTCTGTCTCTTCAATGGTGGCAGGTCTGGGCACAGCCTTGAAGCTCTCTGATGTATGGGTCTCCTCTTCACTAGGCCAGATAAGTGCAATGAGCCCTGGACTGAGGCTGGGTGGGAGCCTGCATCTGGACATAGCCAAGTGCTCTAACCACTACAGTGTGATGCTGGCTCGCGTTGCATAATTAGGGAAGAGACTGGGGGTCTTTTTCAGAAAGAGACTGTAATATTGTTACCAGGACTCCCCTTCCGAGATGTGTGCTGTCTGCCCCAACTTTGTCTTGGCTAAATTTCCTTCGGCAGCCATTTCAGGAGCTGGCAATACCATGTGTTGGAGAAGGTGAGGTCAAGGCTATCCTCAGGCTATGCAAATGAATAGCCAAAAACTTGTGTGGGAGACTGATTAATGGATGCAGATGTGTCACTCTTCCAAGCTAGCTAGGCGGTGGAAGTGAGAAGAGGTTTTTCCCTGACACTGAACTTAATTCCCCCAAATTGGTTGTGGCTTTAGGCGAGTGTCCTTGAAGGCCCACCAGCCGATTCACTGCACAACATTTGATTGATGGGCTTTAGAGAAGGCTGGTTTGTTTTTGATCTCAGGCAGGGGTGTTGAACTCGTGGGCATTCGATGAAATTGCTGAGCAGACAGATTAAAACGGATAAAAGGAAGTACTTCTTCACCCAAAGGGTGATTAACATGTGGAATTCACTGCCACAGGAGGTGGTGGCGGCCACAAGCATAGACACCTTCAAGAGGGGCTTGGATAAAAATATGGAGCAGAGGTCCATCAGTGGCTATTAGCCACAGTGTGTGTGTGTGTGTGTGTGTGTGTGTGTGTGTGTATATATATATATAATTTTTTGCCACTGTGTGACACAGAGTGTTGCACTGGATGGGCCATTGGCCTGATCTAACATGGCTTCTCTTAGGTTCTTATGTTCTAACTCATTTGTTATGAGGGCCGGATCTGACATAAATGAGACCTTGTCGGGACAGGCCTTGCGTGTCATAAAATGCAACGCTGGGCAGCGGAGATATAAACTTTATAAAGGACACATACAAACACAATTAAAGAGTTTATAAAAACTTGAAACATATTTAAAAATTAGAACTCTTGCAATATTGCCTTTGTTTGCGGTAACTGACATCTCTTGCCCTGAATTACTGCATCAAAATCTAGTTTCTGTGCTTGTAGCAATCTTGAATATGCTGTTCAGCTGTGTCTGTAAGTTGCAAACCTACTTTTGATTTATTGACATTCATTACAGAAATTTCATGGTCAGTGCTTTGAGCCTAAGACCCAGGGGAAAACCTGAAATGGCTGGGCATTGTGAGCTTTTGTATGTAAGTTGCTTCATGTGCTGGTCAGCCAGTGGAGAAAATAGAAGCTTTGCTCTGTCGCTCCTGCATGATTGAGCAAGCCTCGCAAAACAAGCTGTGACACAGAAGGAAGCAAATGACAGTGAATTGTTCGCAGGCCGGATAGAAGCCCTCTGGGGGCCTGATCTGGCCCTCGGGTCGCATGTTTGACACCCCTTTTCTAAGGTGTGGGGGACTGCCCAACACAGCACTGGATTCCTCTTCGTCAAAGATGTCACTTGCAGAAAGACACAGATTCTAGGAATTATAAATACAGTTTCATTGAGTTTCCTCAAAGAAAAGCAAAATAGAGACCAGCTATTTCTTAAAAATACATCTCAAAATAATACAAAGTCATAGATCAGTTTCTCAGGTTATACAGCTGTTTCCTTCATAGATCATAAAATGCGGAGCAGCTCTTTTTAAAATGTTTTTTTAAAAGGTTTCAACGGGTCAATAATACATAAAAATAAAATTGTATAACAATACCAACACCAGAGATGAATTATATAGATATCTGCAACATGCAATTTTAAACTAAGGGGAGCAATTCAATGAAATGAATTGTCATAGTCACAGAATTATTATAGAAATAAAACCAATTTTATGTTCAGAGATGCATGGAATTTAGCAAAACGGAGATGAATGAAAATGGTGAGCCTTGTTTTAAATCTGATTTGGTTCCGAAACATTTTTTTTTCAAGGAATGCTTTGAGTGATGCCTCCACTGCTACCCGAGTATGATGCTATCATGAATATGTAAATGTAAATCATGAATATGTAAATAATTCTGTATCTTGCTCAGTCAGATGGGAAGACTTTTCCACTGCATCACTACTGGCACACTTACCCCTGTCAAGAAAGTATAAATGAGCTTGGTCCTAATTGAAGGAATTTGATCCAGATGTCTGGGACAGGAACTGTTTCATTCGGTACCCGAATGAACTTCACGCTGTCCTCCACAAGGAAACGGCCTAGATGGCAGCAACTCTCAGAACAACTTTGGTACACAGACAAGGATGTGCAAGGAACAGCTTGGCTATGCTGTATGCTTGGAACCAGGGTTTGTCCATATGCTGGCAAAACCATTGCATAGCCATCTCTAGATACAAATATACTTAGAAATTTTCTGGGAAATATAAAATATCAGTGCACCCAACAACTTCCAGAAGGTTCAGAGGATAGCTGTGCTGGTCTGCAGCAGAATAGCTATATTCAAGTCCAGTAGCCCCTTAAGAGATGAACCAAATGGATGTGTGTGTGTGTGTGTGTGTGTGTGTGGGCAATAAGCTTTCAAGGGTCAAAGTTCCCTTCAAAGCTTGGAACTATTTTGATGCATTTGGCTTGGGAATGCTCTGAGGGTTTGTGGCTTTGCTTTGATGGCAATGGAGAATTGGGGTTGCTGGAAGATTAAGCTGTTACCAATTCCTTACTAGCAGTCACTCTGCCCTTGGGCTTCTGCTTTCCTCGGAGCAAGTGACCAATTCCCCACTAATTGCTGCACAGCTGCATTTTGACTCGTGGCTCCCTCCAATTTACCTTGTAGCTTCTGGATCTCCAAAAAACAAGACCAAGTTGTCACGGGGGAAATTGGAGGGAGCTTCAAGTCAAAATGTGGTCTTGCAGTGACTAGTGGGGAATTGGTTGGTTGCTTGCTCCGAGGAAAGCAGAAGCCTGGGAGTGGAGAAATTGTTAGTGAGGAATCAGTATGGGTCTTATCTGTTCAAGGAATCATAAAAACATAATTGATCTCCAGTGCTCTTTGCTCACAAGGAAACTGATGCAGCAGAGGATGCTTGTGGAACTTCTTTCTTGGCAACATCTCAAAGAGTATAAAACCACAAGCACTAAGAGAGGGACAATACTAGCCCAAAGTGCTGAATAACTTATATTTTCTCATGAGCTAAACCCTGTGAGACAACCATTTTTAATAGAGGTTATACACAGTACCAGTAGATTGTGCCCTTACTGCTATAAGTGACATGCTGAGGCATGCAAGGTGAAATAACTGTTTACTATGCTAGTAGAAGCAACTGGCTAGCAAAGGTTTGCCAGGTCCAACTCAGAAAATATCTGGGGACTTTGGGGGTGGAGCCAGCAGACTTTTCAATTCCCTAAAATAAATAAAAATACAGTAATCTTCATTTCCTCATCCCCAGCAGTTAAACTTCCACTAAATGAAAGCGAACACACACATTCTCACAAAGCAGCCAAAATAAACACACTTAGCAAGCACAAACAGAGCCAGTTTGGTGTAGTGGTTAAGTGTGCGGACTCTTATCAGGGAGAACCGGGTCTGATTCCCCACTCCTCCACTTGCACATACTGGAATGGCCTTGGTCAGCCATAGCTCTCGCAGAGTTGTCCTTGAAAGGGCAACTTCTGAGAAAGCCTCTCAGCCCCACCCACCTCACAGGGTGTTTGTTGTGGGGGAGGAAGATAAAGGAGATTGTGAGCCGCTCTGAGACTCTGTGTGGAGGGCGGAATATAAATCCAATGTCTTCTTCTTTTGTGACCTCACTGGGGCAATTTACTCATGTTGCTGAATATAGCTATCTGCTGTATCTCAAACAACATCTTCAGACTAACAGGAAAACAAATGAACAGCCTAGGGGGTGAAGTTTTCCTCCAAACAAATAGGACTGAAAGAAAGGTGGCTCTGTTTGTTCGCCCCGCCTCCTACAGCTTTCCTGCTGAGATTTAAAGGCACACACACATTCAGAATCACAAACAGTTGTAAGCCTCTTCTAAGGCTGTGGGAGTTTGAAGGCACATGGTGGCTGTTGGGGCAGGGATTCTCCCCGCTGGCTAGCTGGCTGGTGGTGGGGACCAGCCTGAAAAATCGAGGGATCTGCCACCCAGACCTGGAGACTGGCAAGCCTTGACAGGCACAGCGCATTAGAGAAAAAGTTAACATCCTGATTAAACACCTGGTTTCATTCAGCATAGGCTTTTTAATAACCAGATACCATAATTTTCTGATTTTGCATCTCCCAAGTATACAGCATTTAATAATCCAATGCTCAGATGAGCTATACTAAATGAGCAAATGGGTGACTTAACTTTGAGCAAATTTATAATGCTGTAGTACATTCTTGCCAGACTTCAGAAGCCTATCACTGCATCACCATGCCAGGAAACAGATTAATCTGTCATGTTTCTTCTTATCAAGGGCTGAGGAACCCTGACATCCCCATTCCTTGCCATAGCCTTCTCAGAAGAACTTCTGTTTTCTCAGTTTCCCTCTACTGCATACACTCTTTTTTTGTCATTAGGCCCTGTGGGTGGAACATGCCTGCTGTGGCCTGGTTGCCCTATTCCACCCTGCCATCCTAGTTGTTTCTCCACACCTGGAGAGGCTCTTTTTTCCTGTCTTGGAGAGCTCGCCTCCACCACTTGACCTAGGGTTGCCAGGTCTGACTCAAGAAATATCTGAGGACTTTTGGAGGTGGAGCTGGAAGCAAGGGTGTGAAAAGCATTACTGAATTCTGAAGGGAGTTCTGGCAGTCACATTTAAAGAGACTGCACACCACATTTAAAGAGACCGCATGCCTTCCCTCCATCTGGAATAATGAAGATGTGGAGAACCTTCTTTTAGGGTTCATAGAATTGGACTCCCTGGTCCAATCTTTTTGAAATGTGGGGGGGTATTTTGAAGAGAGGCACCAGATGCTATGCTGAAAATGTGCATCTATTTCAAAAAACAGTCCCTCTGAGCCCCACATAGTCACAGATCAATTCTCCATTATATCCTATGGGAATTGGTCTCGATAGGGTATAATGGAGTGCCCAGCAGACATTTCCCTCTCCCACCCTGCTTTCTGATAACCCTAAAATGGGGAGAGGGCCTCCAAACTGGGTGATCCCAACTGGGGATTGGCAAACCTAACCTGACCTTTGTATAAAATTACCCACTGGGAGGGTCAGGACTCCCAGCTTCTCTTCCAAATTCTGAGGCCTTGTCTCTATGTCTTCTGCTGCCCAGAACCTGGTCACCATGGGGACAATTTGCTGCCTTGTGCCCCTGAAGGAATGGCCACTTGCCAACTACCTGCCTTCCCCCAGCAGTCCTTTTAAAATAATGTGTCCGAGATGGTGGAATGGTGGAGGACTATGAGGAAATGAGGACTACAAACATCAAAAGTTAGAAAGTATTTATTAAAAAATGTTTACAAGCATACTTTTAGCACCAGACTGAGCAAGGAAACCAAAATAAATGGGGAAATTGCAAATTCTCTGCCCCTCTTTCTATACATGCCCTATAGGATGTTAGAATATAGGACAGGCCCTTACCTTGAAGCTCCCTTCAGCTATTAAGGCCAATACATGGTCAAAAATGGCTGCCTTCCCAGAGGTGAGGTCTGCGTCCTCTCATGGACTCTGTATCCCATGAAAAGAGACTCCCTTCCTGTTGCAGGAAGTTTTTTTTATCATATCTGTTTCTCTGTCCACTGACCAGGTTATGCTTTTCCTGGTCATCTCTAGAATTCTCTTTCCTGAAGAATTTTTAAGCCTTAATCCCTCCAAGGTTCTGTTTCCTGCTTGTAGAAGGGGAAGAGCTTGACCCACCCATTGTCTCTCCTGCTAGATCTATTAGTATGTGTATTAAGGTGAGCTGTCTGGAAAGTACTTGCACTAATCTTCTCCCACTCCCATCTGTTCTCTGTCCAGAGGGGGTGGGGAATGTTAAAACACAAAGTGGAGGTTTTGCCCATTTCAAACATCCCAGGAGAAAATGCATTTCTTCACAGAACCCATGCAATCTCCCCTGACACAAATATATTCTTATCACTGTTCTTTCTTTTCCTCATCTCTCTGTTTTTTCTCTTCTCATCGTTCACTGTTTTTTTCAGCCTGTACCTTCGATTCACAAATGCTGAGTGTCTCAAACATTCTAAGGCTAGAACCTTATACCCTTAGCTGGGACTAAGTCCTACTACACAGGATGGTATTATTTCTGATTAAATGTAGGATTGGACTGTCCCTGGAAGATGGAATGTTCCTGAAAATCCCAGATCAAATAACACTGTATCAAGTCAGTCTGAAAACTTCACAATTACCAATGTTGAAAAAAAAATATTTATGTGCAATATAAAATAGGCTTAATGTGAACCAATGCTGTGACCCTTTTTTGTTGTGCATGAAAATAAATATCAGAGGACTTCTAAATTACTAAATTAATACCTTAGTCATACATCCCACCCCCTTAAAAAAATGTAACCCGACAGCCCTGTATTTTCCTACCATCCCAAACATTTGAGTTATCTGGGAATGAAGAAATATTGGGCAATTATCTGTGTTAGAAAAGCTTTTGGTCTTTTATGGAATATGGAAATAGAAGAGTCATTAAATAAGTTGGGGGGAGGGGAAGCTGCAGGTGCAAACACTGAATACTGGAGTCTTAAAACACACTCCAAATAAGTGTGTCCCAATTAAGCTGCAATGTGCCTATTACACAGCATTTCAGGATCAAGGAAGGAGGCACAATTTGAAAGGTTCTTTTCAAATTATGTGAAACAATGAACCTCTCCTCAGTCATCAGGATTGTAATTAGTGCAATAATACAACCGATATTTTTGCACTTGGGTAGCAATCCCAAAGAAAGCTGTAATTACCCAACAGATGGCAGGAGAGAAGGAGAGGCTGAACCATGGACTGAACCACAAACTAGGAGGCTCATTTATGAATTGAACCAGTCTGTGCAGCTTGTGGCCCTATAAACCCCATTGAAAGGGACCATAGTCCCTTTAAACAGGGTTGCAGAAAGAATGAAAAATGACTCAGCTCTTTCGGGCTGCATTGTACAGTCACTTTGAAGTTTCAAGGGACTACAAAACAGCACAAAAACAGCTGCATAGAGGGAAGGCACTCCGCAATGCACAGCTGTTTTGGACTGTCTTCTATAGTCCCTTTAAACTTTAAAAGGACTGTAAATGACAGCTCAAAAAACACTGGCCAGTGGAAAGCAGAAGAATGCCTAAGTCATGAGAACTGGAAAGACAAAATGGCAGAATAAACTGTAATGGCAAAACCAACAAATTACATAAACAGAAGACTGATCAAGGAATTTGAGAAGAAATGGGAAACATGCTTATTATAGATAAAGATAGCAGAGAAGAGACATAAATTACTTTTATGGTTTTGATTTGTATGAAGCAACTAAAACATTGACAGCCAGTTTGGTGTAGTGGTTAGGAGTGAGAACTCTAATCTGGGAGAACTGGGTTTGATTCCTCACTCCTCCACATGCAACTGTTGAGTGACTTTGGGTCAGTCACAGATCTCTTAGAGCGGTTCCCTCAAGAACAGTTCTCAAAAGAACTCTCTCTCAGCCCCACCTATCTTACCGGGTGTCTGTTGTGGAGAGAGGAAGGGAATAGAGATTGTAAACTGCTCTGATACTCCAAGTGAAGGGCAGGGTATAAATCTAATCTCCTCCTCCTTCCTCTTCTTCTTCTTACTCTGATATAGTTTTTGTTAGAGCTATATATACTGGCCAATTGGCTAATATAATTAGTATAATATATAACATCTTATATATAATTAGTTTTTGATACATATCTAGTTTATTATTACAAATCTTTGAAATATATTGTTTGCTTTTTATGATACTTCAGTTATAACATAGTACATAGTATTATGTTAATAGTTTTAATTCATTTAATAAATAATACACTCTTATGGTAAGATTAAACATCTTGCTGATTTAACTAGTTAATATAGTCCATTCGATGTTTGTTGGCATACTTGCAATTAAAGTCTTATTAAAATTGAGAGAAAATATTTTTTAATATTACAAGCATGTTTTATACTTGAAATATGTATTTTAAATGTTGTTTATTGATATTTGATTGTCCTTGTTATGTATATTTAATTCGTTCTAAATCTTATCCCCCCCTATAATTTTTTTCTTTCTGTAGACCTATTTTTCTTTTTCTCTCTTTTTTAAAAAACACACACACTTAAAAAAACAAACAGTGGCCAGCAGAAAGAGGGGGGGGGGATATCCTGTGGCCAATTCCACACTACACCTTTAATCCTGGTTCAACCCTGTCCCCAAACTGATTTTCTACACTAGAATCAGAAGGATCAGAGAGTTAGTTTCTATGATTCTATTATTCTAGTGTAGAATGTCAGTTTGGGGACAGGGCTGAACCAGGATTAAAGGTCTAGTGTGGAATTGAAAGAGTTGTCAAGGTACACTGTTGTCCCACTGAGACAAGTTTCTATGATTCTATTATTCTAGTGTAGAATGTCAGTTTGGGGACAGGGCTGAACCAGGATTAAAGGTCTAGTGTGGAATTGAAAGAGTTGTCAAGGTACACTGCTGTCCCACTGAGAAAATGATAGCAGGTATATTTACCAACCCACTACCAAGAGTCAAATACCAAGGCCTCCAGGACAACCTGAACATTATGAACCTCGATCGCATACAGAGTTAATAGTCAAGAGGGGGTGTTGGTCTGAGTGACTCAGCATGCTTGGGCATTGAGGGGCACTACTGCAGTCTAATCCTTTGTGCTAATCCTTTTGGATAATATACATACAGATTGCAATCTGCATGTGAACTGAATCTACATGAATAAATTTAACTTTACCTTTTTTGCAATATACTTCCTGGGAGATTTGTCTACTGCACTCAGTATCACACTTTTATGACTGGACAAAACTCTGCTATATTAACCAAATACTCTTCTTGGTGCCTTCATTGACCCCTAATGCTTGTTTTTTTAATATCTTATCCTATATAAAAGGTCTGCCTCGTGAGGCACTACCACCTTACCTCTGATGAAGTGAGTTCTAGTCCATGAAAGTTTATGCTGGAATAATGCTTCCAGTTTATGTTTATGTTGGGAGATCTTTAAGTGCCACTAGAATTCCGTTCATGTGTGCCTTACTGTAGTTCTGCTGCCATGCAGATGTTCTGCTGCCATGCAGATGTTCAGTACTCTTCCTGTCCAGACCACAGGTTTCTATCAGTTGGCCCCTTTCCTTGAGCGCCGGGACCTCGCAACAGTGATCCACGCAACGGTCACCTCAAGACTAGACTACTGTAATGCCCTCTACTTGGGGCTACCTCTGTGCCGGACTCGGAGACTGCAGCTAGTGCAGAACGCGGCGGCCAGGCTGTTGTTGGGACTCCCAAAACGGGAACATATACGGCCGGGGCTACGTGAACTGCACTGGCTGCCGATCATATACCGGGTCCAGTACAAAGTGTTGGTCATTACCTTTAAAGCCTTATATGGCCGAGGACCTGCCTACCTGAGGGACCGTCTTTCCCCATATGAACCCCAGAGAGCACTGAGGTCAGTTGGGAAAAATCTAATGACCATCCCTGGGCCGAAGGAGATTAAATACCAGAATACTAGGGCACGGGCATTCTCAATCGCGGCCCCTACCCTATGGAACCGACTCCCCGAGGAGGTGCGGGACCTGCGGAACCTTGATCAGTTCCGCAGGGCCTGCAAGACCGCCCTTTTTAAGCTTGCACACTCGGACTGCTAAGAAGATCGGTAATTAAGGATCCGCCAATGCGGTTTGAAGACCTATACCGCTGAAGAACTGTACTCATTGGATTGGTTTAATGTTGTTAAGTTTAGTGTTTAATGTTTTAAACTGTTAAATCTAAAGGCTTTTAACCACTGTATGTTTTTATAAAATGTTGTTAGCCGCCCTGAGCCTGCCGAGGTGGGGAGGGCGGGATATAAATAAAATTATCATCATCATCATCATCATCATCATCATCATCATCATCATCATCATCATCATCATCATCATCATCCTGAATGACACTGGTGATGCCCAAAGAAAGGTGGGCACTTTTTCTCTCCAGGGTCCTAGTGCAGAAAATAAAGCCACGTGGATTGCTTAACCGCTGCAGTTTCCATAACAGCCTCACAATCTGTGGGTCAGTTTACAAACAGACCCACATACTTGATTTCTCATAATCTGAAGACTGTTAATTTGCCACAGATGAGCAAGAGCATGCCTGTTTACACGCCTGAGGCATATTCGCATGAGCTAGCTATCTTATTATCAAACTGGAGAGCCAGTTTGGTGTAGTGGTTAAGTGTGCGAACTTTTATCTGGGAGGACCGGGTTTGATTCCCACCTCCTCCACTTGCACCTGCTAGCAGGGCCTTGGGTCTGGCAGAGGTTGTCCTTGAAAGGGCAGCTGCTGTGAGAGTCCTCTCCAGCCCCACCCACCTCACAGGGTGTCTGTTGCGGGGGAGGAAGGGAAAGGAGATTGTGAGCCGCTCTGAGACTCTTCGGAGTGGAGGGCGGGATATAAATCCAATATCTTCTATCTTCTTCATTTTTGATAAAGCAACAAATCTATTGCGAACAAAGATTTGTCAGCACAGTCACACTAAGCAACCTGTTTGCCTTAGACACAATATCCATGTGGATAATAATAATTTATTTGGGGCACTGTGGGAACCATGCTGTCCCTGAAGAGAAGGGGTTACCAAATGCCAGAGTTGGCTCAGAAACTGATCGATGACATCTTCGTTCGTTTCTCTTCTTTGCAGAACAAAGCATCTGAGCAATAGCAGTCATTTGTTCTCCAAACCAGTAACCTCTGTTTCTCAACAAAACACAGAAAAATATCTCTTCCTTTGAAGGAATGCTCAGGATACAGTCAGGATTTGTTTATTCAAGAGCAGTTTGAAGAATGGACTTTTTGCATTGCTGCAAATTTGCTGCTGAAGCACTGAATGAAAATGCAAATTTATGAGGTGAAACAGTCATAAAAGATGACCTACGGCAATATGTTCCTAAGTACAGCCCGTAATTTTCTCCCCATAGCAGCCATCCACTTACATAGGAATTGGCGAGAGATAGCATTACATGTGGGGTGGAACCTGCCCCATTGTGTGAGATGAGGGTTCAGTTTTGTTGTCTCTGAACAGTGTCCTACATTGTAGCTTCTACAAGTGTCCTACATTGCAGGGAGGGATGGTGGCTCAGTGGTAGAGCATCTGCTTGGGAAGCAGAAGGTCCCAGGTTCAATCCCCGGCATCTCCAACTAAAAAGCATCCAGGCAAATAGGTGTGAAAAACCTCAGCTTGAGACCCTGGAGAGCCGCTGCCAGTCTGAGTAGACAATACTGACAATGGCCCGAGGGTCTGATTCAGTATAAGGCAGCTTCATATGTTTATATGTATCCTTTTATCCCGTCTTTCCTCCAAGGAGCTCAGGATTTCCCCTCCTCCATTTTACACTCACAACAAACTTATGAAGACAATTAGGCTGAGAGTGTGTGACTGGCCTAAGGTCACCCAGAGAGTCTCCTAGGCAGAGATTTGAACCTCCATCTCCCAGGTCTCAGGCCAACACACATTTCCTCTGTCTCAAGGAGCAAAGCAGAGGGGGCCATTGGAGACGGAACTAATTTCCAGCTACACAGCTTTTTCATCAGTATATTGCTCCTTCAGGGCCTACCGTTATGACACTGGAGTGCGTGAACCCTTAAAATTCCCCCAAAGCAATTAAATATAGGATGCAGGTATGTGAGAAGGAGGTGCCTCCCCCGCCCCACTCTATGCGTTCTTCTTTCCCTTCCCAGTAATATGTTTCCTCTTTTCTAGCTTTTCCTCCTTCGCTACTGGATTCTGCAATTTCATTTCTCTTCCTCAAACCTCTGTGTTTGACTGGTGGGTTGGGAGGAAAGGCAATCATTGCTGTGGAGTCCAGTTGGGGAAGAACAGGTGATGGAAAACTAACGTGAGCAAGAAAGGGAAAGGAACGAAGCAAGTTTTGAGTTATGTGAACTGAGTGAGGAATATAGCAACTGAACAGCGGGTGGTTGAATAGAACAATGTACAAAATAAGTGAGCGAGTGCTTGAACAAAAAAGACCAAGCAGATAGTTGAGTTATAAGGAAGTGGCACTGCTTCCTGAAGCTAGTACCCAAGTGGCAGTGCAAGAATAGTTCACAGGTTAGTCTATGGATAGTGAATGTGTCTAGATGGAGAGAGGGACTAAACTTGCCGGCCCTGTCTGTGCTTGGTATAATTTATGAACAAGAGTCTAGCAAGCACACAAATAATCTTCTTCACAAGAGTGGGGTCATGCTAGTGGGCAAGATCCCACTCCCCCCATGTGTGCTCCACCAATTGATAACTTGTAAACATTCCTAGAGTCATACTGCTAGAATTTGACAAAGACACAGGAACACTGGGAACTGTCCATTTTCATATTAATGTTTAATGAAACAGAACCCCTTAAGTAAGCCTAAAAGACAGTTCTTTAAAAAAAATGCGCATTACCTTCTGCACACAGTGACATTTCTGTCTTGTACTGTCTTTTCCTCCTTTACATCAATACTTAATATAATCAGACCCTCTAGATGGCAGCAGCATAACCTACATTCTGAGAGGGAACAGAGATATTCCTATATTGATTAAAACATTTTGGCCACTGTGTCTTAATGAAATGGAATAACGTCCACCCACATGATCAGCCTGTCTATCTGGTCAAAGTATATATGTACACATCCCAGCATGCATTCCAGTATTATATAATATAATAATAGCCACTAGTACTAATAGCCACTGATGGACCTCTGCTTCATATTTTTATCTAATCCCCTCTTGAAGCTGGCTATGCTTGTAGCCGCAACTACCTCCTGTGGCAGTGAATTCCACATGTTAATCACCCTTTGGGTGAAGAAGGACTTCCTTTTATCCATTTTAACCTGACTGAAAGGGAGAAAAGGACTTCTTTCTCTACTTTCTTCCATCCCATGCATAATCTTGTAAACCTCTATCATGACTTCCTTTTATCCATTTTAACCTGACTGCTCAGCAATTTCATTGAATGCCCATGAGTTATTGTATTGTGAGAAAGGGAGAAAAGGACTTCTTTCTCTACTTTCTTCCATCCCATGCATAATCTTGTAAACCTCTATCATGACTTCCTTTTATCCATTTTAACCTGACTGCTCAGCAATTTCATTGAATGCCCATGAGTTATTGTATTGTGAGAAAGGGAGAAAAGGACTTCTTTCTCTACTTTCTCCATCCCACGCATAATCTTCTAAACCTCTATCATGTCACCCCGCAGTCGACGTTTCTCCAAGCTAAAGAGCCCCAAGTGTTTTAACCTTTCTTCACAGGAAAAGTGTTCCAAACCTTTAATCATTCTAGTTGCCCTTTTCTGGACTTTTCCCAATGCTATAATATCTTTTTTGAGGTGCAGTGACCAGAATTGTACACAGTATTCCAAATGAGACTGCACCATGGATTTATACAGGGGCATTATGATACTGGCTGATTTGTTTTCAATTCCCTTCCTAATAATTCCCAGCATGGTGTTGGCCTTTTTTATTGTAATCGCACACTGTCTTGACATTTTCAGTGAGTTATCTACCACGACCCCAAGATCTCTCTCTTGGTCAGTCTCTTCCAGTTCACAACCCATCAACTTGTATTTGTAGCTGGGATTCTTGGCCCCAATGTGCATTACTTTGCACTTGGCCACATTGAACCTCATCTGCCACTTTGATGCCCACTCACCCAGCCTCAACATATCCCTTTGGAGTGCCTCACAATCCTCTCTGGTTCTCACCACCCTGAACAATTTAGTGTCATCTGCAAACTTGGCCACTTCACTGCTTACTCCCAACTCCAAATCATTTATGAACAAGTTAAAGAGCATGGGACCCAGTACTGAGCCCTGCGGCACCCCACTGCTTACTGTATTCCACTGCGAAGCCTGCCCATTTATACTCACTCTCTGCTTCCTATTAATTAGCCAGTTTTTGATCCACAAGAGGACCTGTCCTTTTACTCCATGACTCTCGAGCTTACTAAGGAGCCTTTGATGAGGAACTTTATCAAAAGCTTTCTGGAAGTCAAGGTAAACAACATCTATTGGGTCCCCTTTGTCCACATGTTTGTTCACCCCCTCAAAGAACTGTAACAGGTTAGTGAGGCAAGATCTTCCCTTACAGAACCCATGCTGAGACTTCCTCAATAACTTGTGTTCATCAATGTGCCTACTCATTCTGTCCTTGATAATGCTTTCTACCAACTTTCCCAGTATTGAAGTCAGACTGACTGGCCTGTAATTTCACAGATCTCCTCTGGAACCCTTTTTAAAGATGGGGGCAACATTTGCTACCTTCCAGTCCTCAGGAACGGAGGCAGATTTCAATGAAAGATTACATATTTTTGTCAGGAGATCCACAAGTTCAACTTTGAGTTTTTTTCAGAACTCTTGGATATATGCCATCCAGACCTGGTGATTTATTAGTTTTTAATTCGTCAATGAGTTGTAGGACCTTCTCTCTTGTCACCTCAATTTGACTCAGGTCTTTCAACACCCCTTCCAAAATTAGTGGTTCTGGAGCGGGCAAACACTTCTCATCTTCCACAGTGAAGACTGCGGCAAAAAATGCATTCAGCTTCTCAGCCATTTTCCTATCCTCCTTCAGTAGTCCTTTTACCCCTTGGTCATCCAAGGGCCCCACTGCCTCTCTGGCTGGTTTCCTGCTTCTAATGTATTTGAAGAAATTTTTATTGTTGGTCTTTATGTTTTTTGCAATATGCTCCTCATAGTCCCTTTTTGCCTGCCTGATCACAGTCTTGCATTTGATTTGCCACAGCCTGTGTTCCCTTTTATTAATCTCACTTGGACTAGCTTTCCACTGCTTAAAGGAGTCCTTCTTACCTTTTACAGCTTCCATTACTTTGTTTGTTAACCATGCAGGCCTTTTCTTATACCTGTTTGTACCTTTCCTAACTTGTGGTATATATTTTATCTGACCTTCTAGGATTGTTGTTTTAAACAGCCTCCAAGCTTCCCCAAGGGTTTTGACTGTATTTACCTTTCCTTTCAGTTTCCTCTTAACATGCCTCCTCATCTCAGAGAATTTACCCCTTTTAAAGTTAAACGTGGTTGTGCTGGTCTTTTGGGGCAACTCCCTATTTATACAAATGGTGAAATCAATAACATTATGGTCACTGCTCCCAAGTGGTGTGATCACTTTTACATCTCTCACCAAGTCTTGGGCATTACTTAGGACCAAATCCAGGATCGCCCCACCCCTGGTAGGTTCTGTGACCATCTGCTCCATAGTACAGTCCTTGAGAGCATCTAGAAACTCAATCTCTTTCTCTCGACATGAACACATATTGACCCAATCAATCTGCGGGTAGTTAAAATTACCTATTATGACACAGTTTTTACATTTAACCACTATCTTTAATCCTTCCATCATATTATAATCATCCATATTATAATACGTCCCCGAGAGTCTTCTCCGAGTGCCTAACTGTCTCAGCTTCTCCAGTTCAGTCACCTCGGTCTCAAGGGTATGAACTCGTTCCCTGAGGACCAGGAGCTCCTTGCATTGAGCACACACCCAAGACTTCTGTCCTGTTGGCAGATAGTCATACATGTGACACTCAGTGCAAAACACTGGAAAGCCCCCCCCTGCTGGCATTCTACCTTCATGATAGCTTTTTAAAAATATACAGTCCCCTTTTAAATCCTGTTTGTTTATGTGGCTCTCCTTCTGGAGGATATACTTACCATTGGGAACACAAGGAAAATAGGGATCTGGGTTCCTGGTCCTTACACAGCCCCAGGCCAAGAGCCACAGACCAAGAGCCCTTTAGCTCGCACCCTTCGGCTCGTGCCAAAGGCTTGCGTCTCTGGCAAGGCGCAGCTTAATAATGCAAAGAAGGTGGGGCCTCAGTCTGCCCCAGGAACACAGCCACTCCTAATCAATCAACAACAATCACCTTCAGCCCACTCAAACCAAACGAACAGCAGTTCCCCAGTAACCACAAACTCAGAATTTTCAGCAATCACACAGTCACACAAACTCAGAAATTCTCAGCAACTTCTCCAGCTGTTTAGAAAGCCAAACCTCACCCTTACAGCACTTCTTATCTGCTCTATTCAGAGCTCTCTGAAATGAACCTCTGTGTGTGATTGACTGAGTAGGAAAGAGAATGAAAGGGAGATTGTTTAGCACATGTTTGTGAAAAATAATTTATCCTATGCCTTAGGTGACAAAGAGCAGCATGAACAGGGGCAGTACCACACATGGCATCACAACCACCTCACATCACTGCACTGAAGTGTCATCACACAAGCGTCTTGGTATCCACTGGATGTGGCAGGTAGGCTCAATAAAGAATCACTCAAATAGTCATTTTGAAAACAGCCATGTCCTGTAAAGTACTGGTACAAACATTTTTGAATTTACAAACAAATTGGGAGACAGTATTCCAGTAAACAAGTATAGGACAGTCACCCCAAAAATGAGCAACTTATAAGAAACACATTCTCTCCAGTAACAAGAAACTTAGGTAGCTTGCACATGGAGGCAATCCGCCATGTGGTCTCAGTGCTGCTATGAGTGCAGAGGTATTTGCAATGGCAACAAAGCATTCTTTTTCACCTTGGGATCCATATGTCCTTTCCAAAAACTACCATTTACTGTCTGTGTGTGTGTGTGGGGGGGGGAAGCTTGGGAGGCATTCATAAGTTGCCACAGCTGCATTAAATGGTCTCTTTGGGTGCACAAAGAAGCACTGACCAAACCTCAGCAGCACCAACCTCCCACCTGTTCCTGCTGATTCTTTCTCAGAGCAATGACAGCAGCCGCATCTCTCCTTCAGAGGGACCCCTGTTCCTTGTGCCTGCCCCTTATAGGCTCATGCCTTCCATGCTGCCACCTGCAGGAAAAGGACACCTGCCTCATAAGTTTGTGTGCACACACCAGAGGGAGATCTTTACCCCCATAAAGCATTCTAGAATCCAGCATTGCTCACCCAATAGGAAATCTACTTCCTCCTCCAAGGGCACAGCATCAGGAGGGAATAAAAAGGAAACGAGAGAGGGGCAGACCATCTCTCTGACCAGACAAGTTTTGTTAAGCCTGCCCCCTACTGTTTGAGAGAGCCAGTTTGGTGTAGTGGTTAAGTGTGCGGACTCTTATCTGGGAGAACTGGGTTTGATTCCCCACTCCTCCACTTGCACCTGCCGGAATGGCCTTGGGTCAGCCATAGCTCTGGCAGAGGTTGTCCTTGAAAGGGCAGCTGCTGTGAGAGCTCTCTCAGCCCCACCCACCTCACAGGGTGTCTGTTGTGGGGGAGACTGTGAGCTGCTCTGAGACTCTGAGATTCGGAGTGGAGAGCTGGGTATAAATCCAATATCATCATCATCATCATCATCATCATCATCATCATCATCATCATCATCATCATCTTCTTCTTCTTCTTCTTCTTCTTCTTCTTCTTCTTCTTCTTCTTCTTCTTCTTCTTCTTCTTCTTCTTCTTCTACTGGTCATTGTTGGGAATATCTTGCATGTATATGGAATGCATTTTGGGAAGAAGCAAAGAAGAGGTTGTTGTTTTTGGGAGGTATCATTGCTGACACTTGCACCTGTGTGTTGCTAGAACTGCAAGATAGCCGTTTTGCAGTGAAAGGTCATCCTGGGAAATCATGTAGTTACACGAGAAGCATTTAAAATGATCACAATGACAAACCAATCAAGGTAGGACATGTCTAGCTCCCATGCTTCCAAAGAAAGATTTCAGAATGGATAAGGAAGCCCAATGTTGGGCCCAGAAGCTGTGGTCCATATACCAATCCTATGACAAGTACATGACGATGTTAATTTCCCAGGCTTTTCTCATTCCATTACTATATAATTCTATGGAATCCTCCCCACAGTGGGGTGAATGTTGCTCGGTATTTTTCCCCCCATTATGAATGTCGCTAGCAGGCCCAAGCGAACCACACAATGGTTGGATACCCCCTCCCCCAAAAATAACCCCTTCTCCTTGTAATATTTATTATAAATCCCCCGAGATTTCCACATGAAGACCTGCATGCTCTCAGTTGAGTTTTCTTTTTCCTTATAAAGCCGCTGACCAAATTACTCTTTTCTCCATGACTGGCCACTATGGCTCCCAGCAAAGAACTGCTATGTACTTGGCAGCAAACGGTGCCTAATTAGTCCACCATGTGAAACTGGGGATGTCAAGAAGGCTGGCTGCAATCAAATGTTTGTACAGGCCCCCAGCTTGCTCAGGTTGTCGAGCACGATATTCTCCTCAGGGCTTACTGATGTCGCAAACAAAATACCCAAGAAACCTCAGAGCATCCGGAGACGTTTGAAGGATGGTAGTTGATTCTGGTTGAGACAGCACGAGCTATCCCACAACAGACACATTTCATGTGACTTTTGTGAACCTGTGGTCATCCTGAATGGACCAAAAACATAAAAGCCGTTGTGAGCAAGAACACCCCTTAAACATTACAGGAGCATTACATTGAGGAAGATGGTGTCCATGGTTCCATCCCACATTGCTTTCGCAGCATTGAAAGACATGCAAACCACATACATGGGACTAATGCGCTAGGCTTTTCTTGTATTAGGGTTGCCAACCTCAAGGCGATAGCTGGAGATCCCCTGCAATTACCACTGATTTCCAGGCAACAGAGATCTGTTCACCTGGAGAAAATGGCCACTTTGGAAGTTGGACACTATAGCATCATGTCCCATTTAAGTCCCTCCCCTCCCTAAACTCCACCCTCCTCAGGCTGCACCCCCAAAATTGCCAAGTATTTCCCATCCCAGAGCTGACAACCCTACATGCAATTGAGTCCAACATCCCCCCTGCAAGGTGCCAATTTCAGCGAAAATAAAGGACAAGCCTGCATGCTATTCAAGGTTTACATGTGTTTGTTTTTGAGACTTCCTCTCAGCCATGTTTCCACCTTCCTTCCTTTGATGTTCCAAGTAGATCCTCCCTGGCCACTGGCAGGGGACGGGGGAAGGGTTTCCAGATCAAAGTTGGGAAACTCCTGGAGATTTGGAGATGGAATCTGAGGAAGACAGAACTTGGGTACAGTGCCATAGAGTTCACCCTCCAGAGCATCAACTTTGTCCAGGGGAACTGATCTCTGTAGTCTAGAGATGAGGTATAATTCCAGGAAATCCCCCAACCCCACCTTCAGGTTGGCAACCCTAGTCCTAAATGCCCATCTATGTGACCTCGTTTTTCCAGCTGTTACTGAGGCTTGTTGTCTCGTCTGACCCAATGACCCCCCTCCCCAAGCCAACCCTATTATCCCAGATGCCAATTAACAAAGTTTTCTGGATATTAAAATGTCAAATAAAGTTTGTACTGTGCCATGCAGTCAGCCTTTAAATGATCCATCTACACCGTGGGATGGCCCCCATGATACCTGTCCCCCCTGTAATGTTTAATATGCATCTAAACTATAATCTAAATCAGGACTTAATGAGGGAATTTATTTAGGTAGGATATTTGGTTCCAGGAGAAAAATAGACTACCATAAAAAGATCCTCTGTCTACTAACTGCACTATGACTGGCATACAAACCAGCATTGCAAACTTGTGTCTGTGGTAGAAGAAGGTCCACCCATTGATACCTGACTCTTATGGAGGTGAAAGCACACGGCCTGTATCTTTTACCAAATAAAAGGGATCTCCACATATAAAATTAGGGAGTAGAGCTTTCAGATGAGGGATAAGTTTTATCATAGAAACCCACACAGAACATTTTATGGAAAAAAAGATTTATAAACATTGGGAAGTAGGTTGGATGGATGCGGTACTTAGAAAAAGAAAACAATAGACTTCCCAAGAGGCAAAAAGGGGTAATATACTTGTGCTTACATACCCCCACAAAAATTACTTATTTGGAGAGACAGGTTAATCCTCACCCCCCCAATTTTTCCAACCTGAAACGGCCCAGGGAACTTCTGTTTGGTCCAATGGGGAAATCCAACATGTTGGTTTGGTCCACTGGGGAAACCTACACTCCCTAAGACTGCCTCATGTTAGGAAAATAGCACAAGGGGAAGGGTGCTGACTGGAGTGGTTCTCTTTGAAAAGGCTTGGCTGAAGAATGCTACAGCTGGGGAGAGATCCCTCACCCAAAGGGGGTGGTGAGTTATCAAAGATTTCAGGTTTTCACGGCTGGTAACATCATTAGGGTTTGTAGAATCAGCACAGTAACATCATTAGGGTTTGTAGAACAATCAGCACAGTCAACAACCATCTTCCTTTTCTTCACATCCCTTCCAACCCTCCCAGCAATTAACACAGAACAATGGTCACATTCAACAGCCAGTTTCCTTATCACTACCCTTCCAGGAAGCCCCACCAAACAATGGACACCTCCACAAACCGATTGCCCTTTCACCACACCCCCTCCAGCCTAGAAATAGCAGCTCTCCAGCAGCCCTGGCCTCACTCAATGCACAGCAGCCAAGAAGGTCAGAGCGCCTGCTCTAGCTGCAACGCCACTGAAGATGTTCTCCGTAGCCGAGAACGAAACGTCTGGAAGAAAAACTTTCTCCAGTAGAACACGGCACTTGAGCCCGAAAGATTCTACAAACCCTAATGGGACGGTGAGTCTTTGGCATTAGAGGAAGGGAACATATAGCTAGTTGTGTTAGGGCTGTTATTTTGTTCTATACCATCCTTACTGTTTCTACCTTTCACTGTTGCACTAGTAATTAAAACCACTTGTTGTTTTGAGCACTTACAATAAACTTGTTATTGTTATACTGTCTGGGGCCTCATGTCTCTTTGATCATGGTTAAAAAGTACTTGCTAAGAAGGAAGACATGGGTTGGGTGAGTGCTCTGGGCCCTCCCTGACAGATCCTTACCAGAGTGGTGGCAGCCTGTAGAAGGTCCTCCCTGGTCCCCTGCTATGTGACGCCATGAAATATCCATTTTCACACACCCCTGCAGTCTACAAGCAGTTCTGAATAAAGTACTTATATTTAATGTGCGTTAAAAGAGCACTATGTAGAGATTCCCAGGGAGTTTCTGTGAACCTTGGGCACTAACATGGGATGAATGCGAAGAAAGGTTTGAGTAATTAAGGCTGTATATAGATTCCCTTGAAACTGTTCTTGGCTTGGATCTTAAGGAGCTATTCCACTGATGCAAGTGCAGCTCCTTTGACAGGACAGCCTTTCCATCTGTGGAAGAGGGGACAGAGATTTTTGCGGATTACCACCTCCTGCTGCACTCTCCCAATTTGCTCTCTGCACTGTTCCTGACCCACAGGAGGACAAATTCATCAAGTGTGGAGTGATAGGGAAGTGACCTTCCTTCCTTTGCCTTGACGCCATTAATGCTGCTTTGGTTCCAAGCCCTTGTTTATATGTATTGAAATAGGTAGATTATTTGTAGAGTGAAAAGAGACCATATTTAGAGAAAACAGAGTACCAAGAATAAAACAATCATTTGCCTGCTGTTCATTTCAAAAGCTTTTAATAGTACACATTTGTTTTTGTCATTTGTAAAGATTTACACTCATTAAAAAACATTTTAACCCAGTATTCCCCATTAATACCACCTGTTGTTGCCCTGACCAAACACCCAGTTTTCGGTCTCTATACCTGATACAGTATAACAATATATTAACTATTAAATACAAAGGTCTAAAATAGCTAACTAGGTTGTTTTGGACACTTATACTGTGGCTATGCTAGTAATTTTTGTGAAAGGTTCTACTTGGGTTATTATAGTCAGTGGGGTACAAAAGAGGAAACAGAGGCATAAGTTACTTTACAACTGTAAACCCTCTTGTCTTGGCCAAAAGCAAACGTTCTGTTGAGTGCAATCTACAGAAGCCAAAAATATTGTTTATCTTTGTCCTTCTTCCAAATTATCTACAGTTTAAATAATTTGTAGACTACCTAAAAGTTATAGAAATACTATGTGCAATGTCTGCAAAGTATGGAATTTACATTGTCTCCCCCCTCCCCAGACATGGTAGCGCATCGTTACCCTCTTACATACACTGGCGAAAGATTATTCTTTTCTCACCAGTATACAGTAAATCCACAATATTAAAGTGCTAGTGTGCTTTAAAACAAAGTGGATAGTACTTGTCATTGGGGTCTGCTGGGGAAAATATGCTTCAGATTAGGACAATTTTAACCACTTAAGACTGCAGCATTATAGCACAATAAGAGATCTGGTTCTAAACACACCCAAGATGCACTGTGGTCAATAGGAATCATGTTTACACGCTGATGGATTCACCATCTCCCTGTTGTAACTGTCATTGCCTGGACAATTTAAATATCCATTAAATATCCATAGGGCTGTCAAGAGTTTTGGCTGATTAATAACTATTTTTAAATGATAAGTGGTAGAATTAAATTACCTAGGATTAGCATAACCATCAAAATCGTTAGTAGCAAAATATCCTTTATTTGCACAATAAGAATAATAGTGTAACAAATCTGTGAATTACTCATAAGCAAACAACACCCCCCCCCCGCCGGTTCTGTCATTCAGTTGCCATTCCATAAGCAAGTTTTCTAACTGTTTTCTTTGTTAATTGCACAGTGCAAAGAAGCGTGAGCCGGTGGCACACATACCACTGCACATGGAGGCCTTCCTCCGGTGGAAGAACCGCCTAGGTTGGAGGAAGTCTACTTAGGTGGGATACATGACATGGTATCTGGATGGGTGGCTATGCAGTGGCAGCTCCAAGTCACAGAGCTTTTGCTTCTTGGTTGCTCTTGTGTTCCTTTAGGGAATGTTTCTACGGTTAAAGATGGGCAGCCCAATGCTAATCAGGTTCAACAGGACTTTTTGCCCATATTAGGATTGCAACCTTACGGAACGATCCTTAGCGTGTTTACTCAGATAATGGGACTCGGACTGCACACTCTTTTGGGGGTAGGCCCTGCAGAACTCATTCCATAGGCTCTGTTTTCAAGAAAAAAAAAATGCATCGGATTTAATGGCCGCTAGGAATGCTGCCTTACTTTGTTGGTCACATTGATAGGATTAAAGTTTGCAGCTCTTTTAGTCAGCAATCACACCACAGACAGAGCTGCAATATTGCATACAGACCAGTGGGGAAGGAATCTTGTACAGAGCTAAACTCATCCCATTGTAGTTATGATTGTACAGAGCTAAACTCATTCCATTATAGTTATCCTCCTGCTCCAGCCCATAACCTATTGGGGAACTCTTTCACATAGGCCCAATTAAGGGTCACCATGAGTAGTTGCACCATGAGCAACTTGACAAATAACACACACCGCCCCCACTGAAACGGATGGCAATTGTGCAAAGATATAGTGGCCTGTGGCTTGCATCTGGTGTGAGGTGATCAGATTGCTGCCACTTTGAAATGTGTTTAGAATTGAGAGATAAATTAGATTTTTTACAAGTTACACTCAGTATTGGAAAACCAGAGAAAACAAACTGCGGGAAAAAACCACACCCAGATCTGGGGGGGGGGGGACACACCTCAAACATTTTCTTGGCTAGTTGAAGAATTGCTCTTGAGATTTCTACAAAAATATTTTTTAAAAATTCAACATAAACATTCTAGAGAACTTGTGTACATTTCTTTAGAACCTTTTTTTTTTTAGAAAGTCAAATTTTAAAAAGCCCATCCCAAAGGTATTTAAAATTCCTTGACGATTATTGCACACGATGTAGTATTATGATTGGATTTTCAAAAGGGCAACTAGAAAATATTTGTTATCACAAAGTGGTATACATACATTTTTCCTGAACATATTAACTTACAGTAAATGTTGTATTGATCACCCTTTATTGATTGTGATTCTATGAAGTAAACCCTTTCGCTTTATTAACTTTCACACAAAGCTTGTGAGTGGAAAAAATCTAGTACTGAAAACATAACCTTTGTTAACACTCCCCCCCCTCTTTTTTTTTTTGCAATTTCAGTTTAGATTACACTGTGCCATTTGCTTCTAAATTATTTAATATTGCATTACGCCAAAGTTATACTGTGTATGTAGACAGTAGATTTCATTGTGGATCAATGCTGAACACTTGCACCACTGATCAAATTGTATACCTCTATTGGGCTGACCTGTTTCACCGCTTATTCACTAGAAAGTGGTATGCAGACATTTGCCGCTAAAAGTGATTCCTGCTCTTCTCCCTGTGCCAGCTCAAGCGACGGATTCCCCACTAGCTGCTTCACGGGCTCCTCTTACATCGCAGCTTCTTCCTATTACCGTCGCAGCAACAGGATGCTGGCTTTTTTGAGTTCCAGTTGCCGCGATGGGAATTGGAAATAGCCCCAAAGCAAGAGGCACCGCGGAGCGACTGGTAGGGAATCAATGGTTTGTGCTGATGCAAGGAGAAGTGCGGGGGTGGGGCAAATGCCGGTGAGGAATCACTCTAAGTAGGGCAGGAGGACAAGGTTCTTACATCTTTGCACACTGGACTATTTGTTACATTTATACCATGTCCTGTGTATGTAGAGCCCAACATGTCCAGCCGTCTGATCTGTACGTTCTTTTGTGGTTTGCTAATGAGGTTGGAACATTACACATATTCCCCTTTGTGCATGTATGCCCCTATGCAAACATGACAGTCCATTGTTCAGTGTCAGGGACAGACTGGCAAGCCAGGTGGATAAGATGAGGGGAAGTCTCATTCTAGTCTCTTGACCACATATAGCCATGCTGTTTGCAGGAAGCCTCTGTGTAGCAAGAAACCAAAATAAAAGATTAAAACTGCCATCTGCACTGTCCTTTTATTATTCCTTTATTCTTAGGAAATTATAGTGAATGACTTGTAAGAAATGCACACCTGTGTTTATGTTGACATGGTTTATAGGTATTAAAAGGAGTACTCTTTGTTGATAAATTGGTTGGGTTCAAAATTTAATATTCCATTTCAAACTCAGTGGGTCGGAAAGACGAAAGCCTTATTATATTCAGGTAACTGCTTGTGCAGGCATGATACTGAAAGTTGCTGCACTGAGACATGATGCAGTATTTTTGGTCAGTCTGGTGATGCGATCAACATGCAACGTGGTCAAGGGGTTTGGGTAGCTGAGAATTTTGCAAGTGCCCGTTCTGTTTTTATGCCCCAAATATATTTTCACAGAAACAGGTCATGCTGAAGCCAATGAACCTAACGTGCAAGAACATCACTTCTCTAGGATTGGAAGTGTTTTTATTCGAAAGGTGAGCAACCTGATACATAAAGTAACGCCAGCCTAACAAAATGGGTGCGTACGCAGAAGCGCCCATTAATTGGGACAATGCAGTCCCCAGGATGGGCAGATATGTGGAGTAAACAAATATTGCTTTCTGCAGCCAAACGATAATGAACCCTGTACCACATTCTATGATCGGATTGATAGTTAGGTCAGCGTAAGAAGCTGCCAGTGATGGTAAAACGTGAACAGTATTCTGAGCTGCCTGCAGACCAAAGCAGCTTGGAGGGGGAGCCAATGTGGACTAATGGCCTCAGGACCAAAATACATGGTATGTGTTACATGGATGCCTGATCTGACTCACTGTCACATGTAGGATCAGTGTAACTCATTTTAAAAGCATTGTGCAGGCTAAGAAAGGAGCAAACATCCTCCTACCGTGGCTGCTTCTGCTGGTGAAAATGGCATGGGAGAGAAGCTCCTTTCCCCCTCACATTCAGAACTATGCTGAGCAGCACACTTCTTCCAAAGTGAGTTACACCACTCTTACTTGTGACAATGAGTCATGCTGGGGATCTGTATCCGGATTCCTGACTCATGTCATGTGCCTCATGTGTTTTGTTCCTCAAGCTAAACATGTGCAGCCCAGCAATTTTATGCCCCTGCTTAGCTTCGAAGCTCACTGGGTGAACATCCTGACCTGGATAGCCCAGGCAAACCTGATCTCATCAGATCTTGGAAGCGAAGCAGGGCCAACCTTGGCAAGTACTTGGATGAGAGACCTCCTTGGAATACCAAGAGTGGGAGGAGGGATAAGCTGTATCAAGCCACTTCTCTGAACATCCTCCATTGCCTAGTAGGGGTTGCCAGAAGTTGCCATGACTTCCAGGTTTGAACACACACACACAAATACAACAAAATACCACCCCCAAATAAAAGTGGGTGGCTTTTAACAACTCACTGGGTGGCTCACTGGGTGGCTTTTAACAACTCATTCTCACTCTCAGCTCCTTCAAGGGATTGTTATGAGGGTAAACAGCCACCCAGAATAATATACCGAGTCCGGTACAAGGTGCTGGTTATTACCTTTAAAGCCCTATATGGCCTAGGACCTGCCTACCTTAGGGACCGTCTCTCCCCACATGTTCCCCAGAGAGTACTGAGATCGGGCTCTCAAAATCTGCTTGTTATCCCCGGGCCAAAGGAGGCCTGTCTGAAATCCACCAGGGACAGGGCCTTTTCGGTAACGGCTCCTAACTGGTGGAACCAGCTGCCAGAAGAGGTGAGGGCCCTGCAGGACCTTGGCCAGTTCCGCAGGGCCTGTAAGACAGCCCTCTTCCGGCTGGCCTATAACTAACTGGCATTGGAAACTTTATAGAAGGTTGTAGTGTAGTATTCTGACAGATCGCTGTTTTATTTGCTTTATTATTTTACTGTTTTAATTGTTGTAAATCGATGTATTTTTAAAATCAAAATGTTAGATCTTATGTTGTAAGCCGCCCTGAGCTGCTTCGGTGGGAAGGGCAGGATATAAACTGAAATAAACTGAAACGGAAACAGAATTTTTCAAAGGGGCAGAAGGATACAAAACCAAGAAATATGGACTGAACAAGAAGTGCCAGTAGGACAGGGAACTATTCTTTCCACCCACCAGTCCCTGATGCATGGCAGTTTTCTAACTCATGGATAAAGTAAATGAACTTTATCTAAGTTTTAATTCATATATTGAAAACAGACTAATCATGTTTTCTCTACTGAAATGGACAGTTACTTGGCTTTATGAATTGTTCCACTGAGTTGAAGCTGTTTCCAATGCAGTAGCAAATACAGGTTTACAAGAGACAGTTATCATTCCTGTATGTTCTCTACAGCCCTCGTGACTGCAAATTGATAAATGAAGCATTACATGTTGACTTTCCTGAGAATATGGGGGAACTGAGCCCATTAATTGCTAAGGTTATGGGTTACAAGGACATTTCCCCCCCTCAACAATAAATCCATCACAAAGTATATATGTTAATCAGAAGTCTCACTGTGTCTTCTGCCCTCCCTGTCTCACCTTCCCCTAAGATGGAATGCAGTGAAAACTGGGAGTTTGTAAAGTGGCACAAGCTTTATAGTCAACATCAGTACTGCTTTGGCCAAACACAATGAGTTTAGGACTGGCGGTATGCTATATACAAAGGGGGGAAATGGCATTGCCAATCAGCATGAAGATAATCTGCCCTAATACTCTTTTGCTATATGTATGCATCGATTTACCCATTGTGATCCCAGAGTGGGTTTGGAGTCCCCATAGTGTGTCAGGAGTGAGCCATTCAGACATGAGCAGCAGGTTCTCAGTCCCCATGTGCGCAGTGCCTAATGGTGTGCCTGGAGAAGGGGCTTCAAGATTTCCCCCTGCACCATTTTCCCAACTTGAATCAGTTGGAGGACACTGTTTGATTTGCTGGGATAGCCTGTATGTGTCCCGGGGAACTTGTGGTTCCACCTCCCTCTCTCCCTCATAGCACCTTGCCTGGTCATGATCTGAATGGGGCACCTCATGTGTGAGTATAGCCGCAGCTCACATCTGACTGTGTCACACCTGACACAGGATACAGACCCTAGATCCAGCCTGTGCACTCTTTAACGTGTGAACCTTAATACTGATCACATATTCCATGGGGCTGCTCCTCTCTTCGGCTAACTGGTGCTGATATTCACTATATAAAAACCCTCTAAAATGAACGGGTGTCAGGCTCATTTGTGATGAGGGCCAGATCTGACATAAATGAGACCTTGTTGGGCCGGGCCGTGTGTGTCATAAAATGTAATGCCAGGTAGCAGAGATAAAGGACACAAACACAATTAAAGATTTTTTAAAAAAAACTTAAAGCATGATTGATACATTAGCACTTGTTGGTCTTAATGGTGCTTTCTTTGTATCTCTCCCGTGCGATCCAGGGAACTGGGCAAAGGAAGCTCTGGCTTTTTCTTCCCTTCCCCACGGGACCAGTGGGAGGAGGAGGCTTGGTCAATAGAAGGAAGAGAGGCTTGGCTCAGTAGCTCTGCTGTGCAATTGAGAGAGCCTGGCAAAGCAAGTCATTCCTCCCTCCTCCTCCCCAAGGGAGGAGCCTCAGCCAATGGAGAAAATAGAGGCTTTGCTCTGTAGCTCTTGTGCGATTGAACAAGCCAGGCAAAGCAAGCTGTGATATAGAAGGAAGCAAGAGAGAGGGAGAAGGAAGCAGATGACAGCCAGTTGCTCTGGGGCCTGATAGGAGCTCTCTGGGGGCCTGATTAGGCCCCCAGGCTGCATGTTTGACACCCCTGCTCTAAAATGATCCTTGATCATTCCAGATGTACTTTCCCCCTGCAATTAACTTTCAGCCCTCAAATAGCCCTTCATGTTTGGCAATGCTGCTGTCAGTGGCTGTACTGGAGATTCAAAGTGAGACCACTGCATCTCAGTGAACAATTCTGACCAGGATGGCATGCATTTTAGCGGCCCTTTTCTACTGCCTTTCACATCAAATTGACACTCAGAACTTTACTAAGTGAAGGTCTGCTAGTATGGAGGATCAGTGGAAGGGAAAATTTTGTCTGTTAAATGTGTAGCTCCCTCCCTTGCCGTTCACAAGATTCATTAATTTCCCTACAGTAGTTGTGAGCCTAAGCCACCCCCTTCTTCTTGGAAGCATGCTTGACTGAAATAAGTGGAACTTTCTTCTGTAAATGTGTTTAGGATTGCAGTGTAAAAGTGCAGGGATTTACTGATGTCTTTAGACAGTGTATGGCCACTACTAGAGGGAAGGACTCTTATGGGAGTTGCATATGTTCATAAGTATCCCTCTGAGCCATGACCAAGAATAAATACAAAAGGTTATTGCCCTTTTCAGACATTATGTCCATACATACTGGGAGGCTGGTGACCATGTGTAAATTCTGTATGGCCAGCAGGTTGTCTAATCAGGGTATGTATTTTGTATGCATGTAAACTTGCACTAACTAACCACTGGAACTTCCAGAGTTCTGGTTCTGAAATAGCAAAGGTGTACGCGCATGCAAAATATGTATGTTCCCCTTTTCAGACAACATGTCGACGATGCATATTGGGAGCATCGTACATAGCACGCCTTCCTGGCATGTGCACTTGCCAGGATCTCAAAATGCATGCACATAATGTTTGAAAAAGGACTTCATTTGTTGGTTGCTCTAGTTAGGAAGAATGAGGAATGAACTAAACGGATATCACTGCATAATGTGTCTGGACCTTGCCCAGTTCCGCAGGGCCTGCAAGACAGTCCTCTTCCGGCTGGCTTATAACTAACCGGCATTGGAAACTGAGAGCGTTTTCGCACTGACCTTACTCGGGAGCGACGTCCCTCTTCACCGCGCAGCGTCTGCGCGGATTTCGCACTAATTGCTCCGCAGAACCCGGAAGAGCCGCAAAGTCCCGCGGCTTTTGCGTCGCAAATGTAAACTGGTTTTTGGCCAGTTTACATTTGCGATGCAAAAGCCGCGGGACTTTGCGGCTCTTCCGGGTTCTGCGGAGCAATTAGTGCGAAATCCGCACAGACGCTGTGCAGTGAAGAGGGACGTCGCTCCCGAGTAAGGTCAGTGCGAAAACTCTCTGAGTGTAGTTTTATTAGACTGCTGTTATGCTTTTGAATGTTTTAACTGTTTAAAATGTTTAAATTTAATATTTTTGTTAGATTTTATATGCTGTAAGCCGCCCTGAGCCACTTTGGTGGGGAGGGCGGGATATAAATCGTAAATAAAACTAAACTAAACTAAATCTACAGCAAGCTACGGCGGGCCACTGATGCTGCCCTGGCAAAAGAGATGCTCAATCCTTTCCCAAGAATGATCCTACTCTCCTAGCACCACTGGGGGGACAGGCTGCACAGACATGGATTATTATTGCAAGGCAGTTACTGCCTCTGCTGGGTTCTGTTGCTGCTGCACCGTTAGAAAAGGGAGAATGATAACTGCGCAAAGCGCCTAAAATTGTTCTGTGTGGTATTGGATAATAGCACAGCCAGTGGAATCCCAAGTTTTTCTCCTCCCTTAGGTCATCACGCTTAGCACATGTACGAAGAAGATGGGTAGCCGTGTTAGTCTGTCTGTAGCGGCGGAAAAGTGTAAGAGCTCAGTAGCGCCCTAAAGACTAGTGAAATTTGTGGCCGAGTATGAGCTTCCGTGAGTCAATGCTCATTTCTTCAGATACCTGGGGAGTGCCTGAAGTGAGCAGTGACTCACAAAAAACTCACACCCTACAACAATTCTTTGTCAGTTTTAGTTTGACTTTTGTTAGTCTTACTCTTTTCTACATATGGGAAGGGTAATGAGAAAGCAAAAGCGGCTTTGGTGTTTATGCTCATCAAGGCTTTAAGGGTTGTTACTTGAATTCAGTGGCAAATGCTTGGCGCAAAAGACAATGTGGAATTCTCTCTTTGCACATCTATCTCTATACCATACGTTTGTTAGCTTGTGCACCTGGATCTTATCTGTCTCTATAATAATGAAAATTATTTTGGAGGTTTTTTTTTTTTAAAAAAAAAAACACGTCATGCTAATTTCTACAGAATAACAGTTGATGGGTAGGTGAATGAATTATATTATAAATGCAAATATTCTCAGTTCTGGGTGGCCATGACACATTTCCTCAATAATGCACTAATGGCTACATCTTGTGCTTCGCAACAGAAAACAAAAAAAAAAAAGAGGAGGGGAGGGATTAAATATGCATTTTTTCCCAAGGTTAAAATTTTCATTAAAAATGTTATCTCAAGAATATTCTGAGATATGCAGAACAGAAGAAAAGAGGACAGGTCTTTAAGCCAAAAAAGGTACTAAATCCTGCAATACTAGGTTCAATTAATTTAATAAAATAGAATATACATATAGACTCTGAACAATGTATTGCTTTTACTCAAGCAGAAGTTATGCTTAAGTAAGCGTGATATAGCTTAACCACTCTTAAAACCAGCTAGTTTTTAAACTTTCTTTGGATTTTTTTTTTTTAAAAATCAGTGCCATTTGAAAATAGAGAGGTTTAATTTATTACAGAAGGGATAAAAAGAAACATTTGGCACCAACAGAAAAAAAATGAACAAACTCAAGGGTCTGCATCTGGTTGATCAAAGGAGAAACTAGGAAGTGTCAACAAGTCTTTCTTTGGGGTTGGAGATACTGACATACTGTCTGGAAGTGCAGAGTCCCCTGCGTCCATGGAATCCTTGGAATCCCAAGATGGTGCACGCCTCCGCAGGCAAACATCTGCACTGGAAGACGATGCGGTGTGCGATCCTCTCCGTAACAAACTCTGTTCATTAGGTGGGTCTATGGATATACAGGGGGGACTCAGTTTTTTCTTCTGTTGTGTTCCTTGCAAGCCTTCCATTTCACTTAAGACCTGACTTATGAAGCCAGAAGAGCTAGATGTGGAATGGTGCTGAGGGCTGTTTTCCATGGAGCAAATTTCTATGGAATGTCTCCTTTGATCATCTAACCAAGATGAAGGTTTTTTAAGAAGACCCTGCGTATCTACGCTATAGCATTTCTTCAGGTCTTTCAAAGTCACATTGCCACTGTTGCCTGCATTTCTCTTAGGGGTCTCCGGTTGAACCACTGAAGAGGCACTCATGGCAGAGCATGTCCCTGAAGTAAAAGAGCTATTTATTTCTGATACTTCTTGGTCCACCAGGTCTCCAGGCAGTTCTTGAAGGGAGTCCGTACAGGCACACGAATCCGGCACATGCTTGCAAATGTTATACTGATTGAGGGAATGTTGTTGAGTATGAACACTTGATCGGCCCCAGCTAGCTGAATCGGGTGCTTCTGAGGGCCTCAGAATGATTGACAAGTCTTCAGTAGATGGTGCCGACAAATTTGGATCAGAGAGTTCACTCACCTCAGCATGGATGTTCTCTCTGCTTTCTGAGCTGTGGGTGTCTGAGGAGTCATTCCTTATTGCCATCTGCATGAGCATGCCAAGAAAGTGGAGCAGAACAGAGGGTAGCAGACACATGGAACAAAATGTTAGCATAGGCAAGGCACAAAATTAAGATGCTCACCAATAGGTACTAGAAATTTAACCCTGAATGCAACAGAATCAATGAGTCCAGTGAACACCAAAGATTACAAACTGTAACTGGTCAATTAAGAATCTTCTATCTCTCACTTAAATAATACCAACACTGCCACATTAGCTACTATATGCACAAAGTTACTGAGTTACTTGTCCAACCTAGGAATATACAGAGCTGTTTGTGTCTAAAAGGTGGGAAGACCCAAATATGATTCAGCAGACTCACCTCAGTGTAGGCTAAAGGAAATTTAACAGCTTTTGCCAAGGACAATTTTAGTGTTTCATCCTAATCTTAATTTGGAATTTGCAATAAGCAGGAATGAAAGAAAAAAAAAGCTAATTTGGAATTAAGAAAATGGGCATGTTATGAAATAGTTTGTGAGCTGAAGTCACATTCAGGACAAAGTCCCTCCTTTTTCACAGTGTAGGTAGGGTTGCCAAGTCCAATTCAAGAAATATCTGGGGACTTTGGGGGTGGAGCCAGGAGACTTTGGGGGTGGAGCCAGGAGACATTAGGGGTGGAGCCAAGATCAAGGCTGTGACAAGCATCATTGAACTCCAAAGGGAGTTCTGGCCATCACATTTAAAGGGACTGCACACCTTTTCAATGCCTTCCTTCCATAGGAAATAGTGAAGGATAGGGGCACCTTCTTTTGGGGCTCATAGAATTGGATCCCCTGGTCCAATCCTTTTGAAACTTGGGGGGGTATTTTGGGGAGAGGCACTAGATGCTCTACTGAAAATTTGGTGCCTCTACCCCAAAAAACAGCCCCTCCAGAGCCCCGGATACCTGCAGATCAATTCTCCATGATTTTCTATGGGAATAAATTTCCATAGGGAATAATAGTTCCCAGCAGACACTTAGGGTTGCCAATCCCCATGTGGGGGCAGGGGATCCCCCGGTTTGGAGGTCCTCCCCCTGCTTCAGGGTCGTCAGAAAGCGGGGGGAGGGGAGGGAAATGTCTGCTGGGAACTCTATTATTCCCTTTGGAGTTCAATTATGTTTGTCACAGCCTTGATCTTGGCTCCACCCCTAATGTATCCTGGCTCCACCCCCAAAATCTTCTGGATGCACCCCCAAAGTCCCCAGATATTTCTTGAATTGGACTTGGCAACCCAATCACAGTGGGTTGGACAGAACGGGCCTCAGCTCAGATCGGAGGGATATTCTGGACCATAGCCAGCTTGTCTATGCCGAAAACAATATTTGGTGGACTGTTTTTTTTTTTTTTTAAGCTGCATGTCAGGTTTCTTCAAAAAAGAAACCCTTTAAGGCATTCAAGTGCTTACGCCTCAGTGGCTTTCATTAATGCTCAGCATATTGTGTCTGCAGAAACCCTACCAGCTCCACCAGGACCCATCTTTTCCCACCAGTCAGAAAATCAAGTCCTGAGAAAGCCCTCAGCCCTTCCTATTTGTGACATTTTGTGACATTTTGTGACTCAAGGGGTGAGGAAGGGGCTTTATAAAACCCCTGCATTTGTCATTTGTCATTAAGCTGTTTATAGATTTGTTCTTCATGGTATTACTGACAATAAGATAAAGGTTAGTATTTGGCCCAGCATGCAGATTGGCCATCAAAAATATAATTTGTTACAAGATTAGAAAAAATATTGAACAGGTGGCACAGTGAAGTTTGCTTATTTCATTACCACTCTTGTATCTCATCTCAGCCTGTAACTGCGGGATGCAGAAATAGGCTGCATTTATATGTTTGGCTTTGATACATAAATATAGAGAGATGGTAGCCAGCCAGCATAGGTGTGGGTGCCCTGTGCTTTCCCACCACTGGAAAATTACCAATCTGAAAGAGATGGGAAATGGAGTTTTCAGGGTCTGCAGGAAGCTGGCAGATGGATGCAGAAATTTGCAGTTAATTAATGGCTCTGATGGTAAACTCTCAGTGCTACAAGTAGTTTGCCTTCCTGCAGCATTTGCAACTCAGTACCTCTAATGTGTGCCCAATAATGTTCTCACAGACAGGAAGATGATTAGATTGTCCTTTACTTCCATGGACAGATCAATTCCTTTATTATTTGTGCATCCCTTAATACGAAGAAAAGAACACATAAATACTGGTCCAGATCACACAAAGCTGCCTTAAAGTGATTTTGGACAGCTGGTCTGTTGAGGTCTGTATCAGCTGCTCTGACTGGCAGTGACCATCCAGAATCTCTGAGAGAAGTCTTTCACATTACTTTCTGATCCTTTTACCTGGTCATGCCAGGGAATGAGCCTGGGACCTTCTGCATGCAAAGCAGATGCCCTACATTCCTTGTTGAACCTCAAGATATCCAGTGGCTATCATGGAAGATAATGCAGATTCTGACCTTGTAAATACACACACACACACACACACAAACTATACATATGCAAGATATCAAGAAAATCATGATAAAAACAGCACAGCACAAATAGTTATGCAGGCATCTTCAACGGTTCCTAGTGAGATTTTTCCCTTTTTAAAAATATGCCTAGAATTCAGTTTTGATTTTTTTTTTAAAATGAAAGGTTTGATTTTACCTCCTGAAAAACAACCACTGCATCGATTGCTATAGATCATATCAGGAGCTGCATAATGGAGAGATTTACACCTTTATTTTATGGCCCTGACTGATGAACCAATGAATCAAAGTAGAATTCTTTGAGAGAAAAGCACTCACACTGGCAGGGAGTATGTTCCGCAACCATAAATGGGGCTTTAATTGTTCCTTAAATGTATTCAACAGACTTCACCAGGAAATTAGTCACTGGCAGCCAGGCTTTTCAGAGTCTATGGAGTAAGCTACAACAGGGGACTTGGTCCATTCTACAGCATTGAGAAAGGGAAAGGAGGCTGAATGACAGGTGAGGAATAATTGACTGGGAATGTGCATGGACCAGGTATGTGGTGAACAAGATTTAACTACACACATACATTAAGGAGAAAGTGTAAACAGAGAAGAAAGAAAAAAAGAGAGGCAAAATTAAATAAATATGGCATGCATTGCACAGAATAGTAAAAGTACCTTGAAGTTACATGCACAAATACTCCTCTGAGGACCACATGGATTCCACTAATAAGACAATTAAAAAAAAACACAAACCTAGCCAAATCATGGATATAGTGGTATAAGTGGCTATTCATTTAGATGGCTGGGATACTTCCCAGGGATTTGTTTCATATTTCAATGGGGGAAGGACATGGCTCATGTCATGACACAATTAGATTGCAAAAAAAGAAGAAGTTTGTTTTAAGAGCTTTTGTGAATGAAAGATTTAGAACATAAGAACATAAGAGAAGCCATGTTAGATCAGGCCAATGGCCCATCCAGTCCAACACTCTGTGTCACACAGTGGCCCCCCCCCCAAAAAAAATATATATATATATATATATATATATATATATATACACACACACACACACACAAACACACACACACACTGTGGCTAATAGCCACTGATGGACCTCTGCTCCATATTTTTATCTAACCCCCTCTTGAAGGTGGCTATGCTTGTGGCCGCCGCCACCTCCTGTGGCAGGGAATTCCACATGTTAATCACCCTTTGGATGAAGAAATACTTCCTTTTATCCGTTTTAACCTATCTGCTCAGCAATTTCATCGATTGCGCACGAGTTCTTGTATTGTGAGAAAGGGAGAAAAGTACTTCTTTCTCTACTTTCTCCATCCCATGCATTATCTTGTAAACCTCTATCATGTCACCCCGCAGTCGACGTTTCTCCAAGCAAAAGAATCCCAAGCGTTTCAACCTTTCTTCATAGGGAAAGTGTTCCAGCCCTTTAATCATACTAGTTGTCCTTTTCTGGACTTTCTCCAGTGCTATAATATCCTTTAAACCTCTATCATGTCACCCCGCAGTCGATGTTTCTCCAAGCTAAAGAGCCTCTGGCATGCATTCTCTAGAACACAGGCCCACTCAACAGTTTATCACCATCGTTACTCTGTAGCCGCGTTCACAAGTTACAGTGAACACATCTACAATCCATGTACAGTGTGCCCTTGATTCTTCCTCATACATGTGTTGAATAATTCTCATTACATTCAAACTGCACATTTGTCCAGGTGCTGGTCCCTGGTTTCATGGGAAGTGAACACACACTGGCTCTTTCTTACAAAGAGATATGTGCATGTACATGAGGGATGTATGTGTGTTCCCTGTAACATGTGAATGGAACTTGTGCATGAAACCAGTGAGCTGTCAGAGATATAGATGCTCCAAAAGAATTATTGCAAGAGATCTGAAACATGATACAGTTGGGGGGGGGGGGTCTATTCATATTCCTACCGTCATGCAAAGGAAAATTCTGTCTCACTAACCTTTTGGGGGGTTTCTTAGAAAATGAAGAAATATGTAGATAATGGTCACCTCGCAGACATAATATACTTGGACTTTCAAAAGGCTTATGTGAAGAAATGCATTTTTTTCTTTGATGGCTGAAATCAGCAAGGTCTTCACTTTGTGTTTTTTTCATTTTCTCTCTCTCTCTCTTTGGGCAGAGAAGGAGGAACTCAGTCAGTGGCTTTCCAAGCTCACCTCAGTTACCTCTTAGGAAATGCTAATAGGTGCAGCTAAAGACAATGGAATGGTCAAGCTGTCTCCCCTCTCTTCCCCAGTAGGGTTGTCAGGTCCCTCTGAGTCCCCAGCAGGGGATTTGGGGGCAGTCTGGGAGGGGGTGGGGCAGCCCAAACATGATGATGTCACACAGACCAGATGTCATCACATTGAGGATGGGGGTCATGCGTGTTTGTACTCCAAGCTGTGATTGTAGGTGAATGCTGCCTCCTACACCCCCCAAAGTATTTAAAGGATATCTTGAAATGCTTTGGGGGAGTGGGGGGGGGCATGCATGCAAACCAAGCTGTGAAATTGCAACTTGGAGTGCAAACATGCAGGCTTGCATCCTTTAAATATTTTGGGGAATATTCGCACTCCAGGCTGCAAAACATGGCTTGGACTACAAACATGCATGCTTGCCCCCTTTCTCCCCAAAGAATTTAAAATATACTGTTAAATGCTTTGAGGAAGAAAGGGAGAATCGTGCACATTTGCACTCTGAGCAAATGCAAACATCTGCAACCCATCCCCACTTCTCCCTTTAAAGGTATAAATGCTTTGAGGAATAAGTGGGGGGGGACTTGGGGGAAGGGCTTTCCCACACCAGCCACTGGTGAGTTGGAGCCCCCCTAACCAGGGTAACCCCCACTGGGATCTGGGGGAAGGCAACTCTGTCCCCCAAGCAGGGAACAGAGATTGGGAGGAATTAAGGCTAGAGAGACTTCAGGAAGGAAAAGCCTCCATGACCAGGCCTGACTGGAGGGGAAAGGGAGATGGTAAAAATTCTGGAAGCGAGGAGGGAGGGCTCTTTGGCACCGAGTCCATCAGAGCAGACAGAACTCTGAACTGAAGTCTGGAAGAGGCTGCCATTAACCTGTGCATTTACAGGAAGATCCTGTGAATTTAGTGGGAGGTATTTGTGAGTTTCCTGCATTGTGCAGGGGGTTGGACTAGATGACACTGGAGTAGAGATGTAAAATTTCCAGAAATTTTGAAGCACAGAAACCCCACCCCCCATTTTTTTCCGTTTTTTGGGGGGAGGAAATGGAAATTTTTGGAAAAATTGAAAAAAAATGCTACATTAGCACTTTTTTTTTCTTTTCCAGGCTGAAAGTCATTCTGTTACTTTAGGAACATAAAATATGACTATGGGGAATTTTACTTTTTACAGATAAATGAAAACTCTTACCTTTTTAAATTAAGTATATACTTTCAGGTCCTTTTTATTGCTCTGTATTTTCTTCCAAGGCTTTGAGGCCCAGTGAAACCTGAGTGCCAGTATACCCACCCACATGCAGAAACAGAACTGAAACCTTTTCCTTTTCTTGTGACAATAGCACTTCCTAAAAGAGGAAATGCACCTTGTTCTTGCATTGAAGAGTTCAGTTTGTAACCTAGGACTTGCTTATCCTCAGTGTACAGAAATTAAAATAATCCGATACCATACATATTTTTTAGAATTTGGAAAATATTTGAACACCTTGTCTTAAAATATTTTATTCATCAGGTTAAAATAAAATGTTCCATAATCATTTTTTTTCTTTTCTTTTTTCAATTTTTCCAATTTTTCGGGAAAAAAACAAAAAACGCGTCAGGAAAAAAATGGAAAAAACCTGTTTTTTTTCTGGGCCTTCACATCTCTCCCCTGGAGGTCCCTTCCAACTCTATGATTCTATGATTCTATGAATCATAAACTGGCCTGAAGAGCTGGAGGAAGCTGCAAGGTAATGGCAAAACTCTGTAGAGACCTATAACATCCCGAGCAAAGGAGCCTGTCCTATATTTTAACATCTGATAGGGCACATCCATTCTTTTAATTCCGTCGCTCAATCTGGTGCTGCAACCAATAGACAAAAGACAACCAATGTGGTATATTTTTGTGGAAAAGGGGATGTTTCAGGCTGGGCAAAGTCTTCCTGTGCTCATTATTTTTACTTATTGTTCTTTTACCCTTATTGGCAGTTACAAGTTATAGCTTCATTTGAACGTCAAAAATTATTGCTTACAAAATTACAGTGTAGAAAGTCTCTCTCTCTTTTTAATAGCACTGAAACATTTTCTTTTCTACCTTTCAGACAAAAGTATCATCCTGCCATACTTACCAATACTTTAGCAGGCAAAGAAATGTAATCAGCTAACTGGCTGCCTTAACAAATAAATGGATTTTTATGCGTCCACACACCAGCCATAAGTTTTATATGCTCCTAAAGTTTATATCTTCCTAAAGTTTATGTCTTTCATGTTACTAACATTTATTTTCTCTAAACAGGAAACATTTTGGAACGCATCCCAAAATTCTAGCCATCAGAGACTAGATATGTTTTGGGACACATCTCATGTTTTTAAGGTTTATTATTTCCTTCTGTGAAGTCTATAGAGCTGCTAAAGGATGGGGAGAAAAAAATTTGGATTGCAGGGACCATGGCAAAAACGTGTTCCTTTGTTGGAGTGGGTCAGTATTATACCTGGGCTTTACAATCTCAAGGTCGTCTACACAATGCTGTAAAATAAGGCATCTCCCTATGCTATTATTGTAGGGCGGATGGTTGCTTTAGCACAAAATTGGAAGTGCAAGACAATTGCTTGAGGCAAACATGTTATGATGCGGGGCCAGTTTTCTTAACCTTATATATCTCACTGAAGTGTCTGTGCCATTTGTGGACACCCCACAATCCTCTGCATCTATTGAGATTCAGAATTGGCTTTGTATGAGCCTTTCAAGCCAACTGGCATAGTGAATGAGTACCCTGAAAACTACTCAGAAAGCACGATCAGGTGCATGGGGTGTCTGTGACAACTGCCCTTAATCCAAGTATTTTAGGGCGTTTTCGCACTGACCTTACACCGGAGCGACGTCCCTCTTCACTGCGCAGCGTCTGCGCGGATTTCGCACCAATTGCTCCGCAGAACCCGGAAGAGCCGCAAAGTCCCGCGGCTTTTGCGTTGCAAATGTAAACTGGTTTTTGGCGGTTTACATTTGCGACGCAAAAGCCGCGGGACTGCGGCTCTTCCAGGTTCTGCGGAGCAATTGGTGCGAAATCCGCGCAGACGCTGCGCGGTGAAGAGGGACGTCGCTCCGGAGTAAGGTCAGTGCGAAAACGCCCTTAGTCTGTGTTGGGATAACTTCATTCTAATCCACTCTGGAGGAATATATAATGGACTAGAAGGACAAAAATGAAACAAGTAAAGTTAGCTGCTGCTGTAACTCTCTGCTGAGAAGAGCCATTTCGTTATTAAACTTTGTGGCATCCACCCAAATGGAATGAGAGATATTCTATTTGCAATTCCTACACTTTTGAAATTCTGCCTCTAAAAGAATCTTTTAAAATGCTAGCGTCTGTCTTTCTCAGTGTCTATAAATGCTTAGTCCTCAGCAGCTGATTTTTTATAGGGCTACAATGAAGAAATGAGATCTAATATGATCACCTATCCTAGCAGAATTGATTTCAAAGGCTTGGACTGTAATCCTTTGGATGTTGTGAGCTGGAACCGTAACATCAATTAGCTTCCTTGTTAGCATACACTAAACTGGCAGGCTGGCTCAGCAGTGGCCCTAATACGCTTTCCAAATTTAGTCTGTCAGTTTAATGCTCTAGATGAATGGAAACTGCTCACTTTTGGGCATCACAGCCACATTGAGGGCTCAAAAATTAGCTGCATGATTTTCTCATTGTGGAAAAGGAAGGTAATGGGCACAATAAACTTGGCTCAACAGGGCTTTTTTGAACAGGAATGCACAGGAATGCAGTTCCGGCTGGCTTGTCACCAGAGGGTGCGGCCTAATATGCAAATAGTTCCAGTTTGGTGTATTTTGGTGTAGTGGTTAAGTGTGCAGACTCTTATCTGGGAGAACTGGGTTTGATTCCCCACTTGCAGCTGCTGGAATGGCCTTGGGTTAGCCATAGCTATCTTAGGAGTTGTCCTTGAAAGGGCAGCTGCTGTGAGAGCCCTCTCAGCCCCACCCACCTCACAAGGTGTCTCTTGGGAGGGGAGAAAATATAGGAGATTGTAAGCCGCTCTGAGTCTCTGATTAAGAGAGAAGGGCGGGGTATAAATCTGCAGTCTTCTTCTTCCTGCTGGGCCTTTTCTACAAAAAAGCCCTGTATGAAACAATGGTGATGTCAGGGTGTGTGGCCTAATATGGAAATGAGTTCCTACTGGACTGTTTCTACAAAAAAAACCCCTGGTTATGAAATAATCACTCACATGATATGCTATTTTGAGGGGAGAAATCTGTTTTGCACTCGGTCTTAAATACTTTTACTCTAGCCACTGGAGTATTAAAAAATGGATTAACGTCTATATTATATCAAGCAAAAGAATCCCAAAGTCGACTTGCAGTCCGAAATAAACAAAATGTTTGGGACAAATGGCATCAGATCGCACACTTAAGAACAGTGAATTATTACAAAGAAAATGCCTGTTAAAAACAAAACAAAACATTGCGATGACGTGATTCAGTTGAGTCGGTAGCTGACCTTTAGGGTCTTCTGCACTTGACCCAGGTGAACAGCTGACCTACAGGAGCATTACATGACCCAGCTATCGGCTGCTCAATAGGAATATCATATGAGTAAGCTTTACGGTTAATCAGGAGGCCAAATTGGATAGAAATAGGTATATTTTGTCCTGTTGTCAAGAAAAGGCACATTCCTTCACCTAGGATGCCTCAGTGTTCCTTTTGGGAAGCCAGTTGTGTGGCTTGCCCAAACAAGGTAGAATTGCCAGAGAATCTATGCCTATTGATGCATCCTGCCCATAAAGCACAGTGCTGCACGGCCAGCTGCCCATCTGGCTTCCTAAACAGGAGCCATCCTGACATGCTCACAGAATCAGCTTTCAAGGGTGTCACTGCCCATGGGCTCTACTCCTTCCAAAGGGATTTCCTAAGGCCCAGCAAAGTGGACTTCCCCAGCCCACTAATGGTTTAATGCACAACCTGGAGCAGGTGAACAGCAACAACTTAGCTAACCTGTCTGCGAAGTAACCGTTCTGCAGAAGGAGAATGCACAGATGTGGGGACGTTGGATTTGCTTCTCCACTCTAGATTGGAGTGGAGCTTTAGAGGATGGAAGAAATCGCTCGGAATTTGTAGGAGAGCATCGATGTTGGCTGGCTGAGACTGCACTGATGTTGTTGAACCTGACAAGGAAATAATGGGAAACTAGTTACATGAACATCACACATTTAAATATTTACAATTAGGTTGTCAATGAAATAACTTTGATTCTAAAGTACTTACTCTGTCTACATGTATCAAACCAGGCTTCTTGCTAAGATTTAGACTTGGGTCCAAAGAGCCTGCTGTGCAGGCACTAGGCATTACTCCTATTGTGGAAGTGTGGTATGTGTCATCAGTTCTTCAGTCTCATACATATACACATGATTTAAAGCAGGGGTCCCCAACCCCTGGGTCAGGGCCCGGGCCATGGCCTGTTTCCAAAGGGCCGCGCAGCCTTGCCAGCCCGCCGCAGCCTCGCCACCCCCCCCCCGGCACCTCCTCTTCCCCATTTTAAGGCCAGGAAAGGGGCCGTGAAGCGCCTCCCAGGCCGAACCCCTCACCAATCAGTTGATTGGCGAGGAAAACACAGCAGCAGCAAAAGAGTGGCGCTGGCAGCACAACTCTTTCAGTGGGTCACTCGCTGCTGCTACTGAGTTTTCACCACCGTTCACCTGATCGGTGAGGGGAGGCTGACCTGGGAGGCACTTCACGGCCCCTTCCCCAGCCTTAAAATCATGAAAAAGGGGGTCGGCGAGGCTGCTGGGGGGGTGGAGGAGGGAAGAGGAAAAGAGGGAGGAGGAGGAGGCGCTGTGAGGGGGGCGGGGGGAGGCCGAATTGAGTGCCCCCATCTGCTGGCCCTGGGGCTGGCCCCTGGGCCCAAAAAAGGTTGGGGACCACTGATTTAAAGGGTTGGAGGCCCTTTTAGAACAGCCTGGGGGTGGGAGGAGGGAGAAAAGACTAGGAACTGGTGACCCTCCCAAACAAACAGAAGTTATATTTTGCAATGGATCTTTGGATCAAAGTCCATTAAAGTATTATGACATTCATTGGCTTTGACTGGCAAAAATGTTCTTTTTATTTAAACTTTTTATTTATTTGACAGTCCTCTGAGGTAATTAAAAAGTATGCTATTATTGCTCCTTAGAAATCAGATGAAAACTAATTATGCAAATCTTTGTGCCTGCAACATGTATGAATACTAAATGTGGGGATCAGGGTCAATGTGGGACAGCATATTTGACAGGCATTGAACGAAAGCAGTATCTGTACAAGATGGGGAGCTTTGAACACTAGATTCTAGGAACCAGTTAATCTGGCTGGTTCCACACCACCAGCTCAGGGCGGCAGTGTGCCAACCCAGAAGTGAGCTGGTGGAAACTGGAGCACCCTGGAGCATCCAGATGGCCCACGGAACAGGGACAGGTTGCGGGCACCCCAGGGGAGTGTCCAGAGCACTCATGCACCCTGACTGTCACTCCCAGGGCAATTTCCTGGTACTTTCCGGCCGTCCAGAGAGCTGGGGAGGTGCCTTGGAGGCACCCCAGTGATTAGGTACCACTCTGTAAGTGGTACCTCTTTAGGCCAGCCCTATTTCAGTAGGCTCAAGTAGGGATGGCTCAAGTGTGGGAGTGGGATGGCAGGCAGATTTGGACACACTCTTTTTGTCCACTTGCCTGCTGTCCGTGGGGCACCAGCCTCTCAGATCCAGAATAAGCTCCTTAGTAGCCTCCAAGCCCAAGCACAACACCATTGCCACCCAGGCAAAGATAGGGCTTCAGCCTGCAAGGGCACTCTGTGCTCCCCCCCTCCCCACCCATACCTATTGACTAGCAAAGCAGGAGACATTGTATGTCTGATGAGGATGGGGACCACGGAGATACATGTGAAACAGCATGCAGCACTAGGACACTGCTGAGGTCTTCAGGTCTTGCCACCTCCAGGAAATAACACTAAGGGCGTTTTCGCACTGACCTTCAAGTGGCGCGACTACCCTCTTCACACCGGAGGATCTGCGCGGATTTCGCACAAGAAGCGCCGGAGCACCCAAAAGAGCCGGCGACTTCCGTCGCAAAAGCCGCTCAAACGTTTTCCTGCTTCTTGGCGGTTTCCGTTTGAGCGGGTTTCGCGACGGAAGTCGCCGGCTCTTTTGGGTGCTCCGGCGCTTCTTGTGCGAAATCCGCGCAGATCCTCCGGTGTGAAGAGGGTGGTCGCGCCACTTGAAGGTCAGTGCGAAAACGCCCTAAGAATGAGGGGCCAGGGACAATGGGCCTATCCCAGATTTCTCATCAGCTCTGCAGTGACTAAAGCACCCCACGTCCTACTGGAACCTTAGTAACATGGGGTAAATTTGACTCTGGATCAAGCACTCAATGGGTCATCCACCAGAATCTTGCTACCTGCTCTTCATCCTATACATCCTGTACTATATTGTGCATTTTTCTTCAAATTGTTTTCTTGCTCCTAGGTGGTCTGTAATGAGTGCAAACCCTGTAAAACTTTCTCAAATAAAGCTCAAAGTATTATGTTATTTTTAAAAACACACCAGAAAAGTAATTAATTTTAATTTGGACTGTCTCCCACAAAAGGAATCTCATTTGTCCTGGAGTATTTCCCAGAATATCAACCCTATTATGCAGGATTGTTCTCCAAATGCCAAGTATACTGACGGCATAAAAGTCTTTTCCAACTTGAAATAATGTGTCCTTGTTATTAGTCACTGGTGATGTATGGTATTTACAAACCTCACAGCACTTTAGAGAATTGTGTGTAATAAACAGATGCAAGCAAGTGCTCAGCTTTGAAAAGCGACTGTTTCTCAGGTGGTCTCCTATGCCGGGGAAGGAAAAATGCCATGAGATATCTCAGCGTGGAAAATAAAGATCACTTAGGGCTGGTTTTACACATGAAACTGACTTCTACTGAGTCAGCCCATTGGTCTATCGAGATCAATCCTATATACTCTTGACAGGCAGTGGCTGTTTAGCATTACAGACAAAGGTGTTTTGTATCATCTGCTACCTGATCCTTTTAACTGGAGATGCTTGGGATTGAACCCAGGACTTTCTGCATGTAAGATGTATCACTGTACTCTCCACTCATTCTACTTTCCATGTGGGGGACTGTGTGGGCGTTTTCGCACTCACCTTCAGCCGGCGCGACCCCCCTCCTCACCGCGCAGGATCTGCGCGGATATCGCACTAAATGCCGCGGAGCAGCCGGAAGAGCCGGAAACTCCCGTCGCAAAAGCCGCGCAAACGGAAACTGCTTTTTGGCGGTTTACGTTTGAGCGGCTTTTGCGCCGGGAGCTTCCGGCTCTTCCGGCTGCTCCGCGGCATTTAGTGCGAAATCCGCGCAGATCCTGCGCGGTGAAGAGGGGGGGTCGCGCCGGCTGAAGGTGAGTGCGAAAACGCCCTGTGAGTCCACCCCACTATGGCATGATCACAATGGCAGATTTGTATTCAGAGGCATCTGCTACAAAGAAAGCACCAACAGACTGTTACTGGTTGCCATCTATGGCTCACAACGTAAACCACTCCAGCAAAGCTCATACCTTGAATAAAACTTTGTTGATCCTAAAGCTGCCGCTGGACTCCACTTTGTTCTACTGCTTCAGACTAACATGGCTGCCCATCTAAATTGTCCTTCCCTGATTAGTTGATTTTATGCTACTTCACTAGAATTTTTGTTTGTACTCCGTGAGGGGCTGGAACCTCTGTCTCCTCTCTTCACCCATTATGTGTAACAACCAAATCAATTCCAATCCCTTACACAGGGAATTATACCTGAAAGTTGGCTCACCTGGCAATTTCCCATACTATCCAAAACACACACAGGATTGCATGGAGAAAAGAAGCAGCTGGTTTTCCATGTGTCAGATGGTCCTTCAACCAAATAAAGCATAGGGACCAGGGCTTTTTTTTTTGTAGCAGGAACTCCTTTGCATATTAGGCTACACCCCCCCTCCCCCGATGTAGCCAATCCTCCAAGAGCTTACAGGGCTCTTCATATAGGGCCTGCTGTAAGCTCTTGGAGGATTGGCTACAAAAAAAAAAAGCCCTTGTAAGAACTAATGACTAAACTAAAGTCCCGTGTTTTCCATGAATCCCACTGTATAGTCTTAGTCCTTATGTGTACTGAACCCCTCACCTTCTTCCAAAGTACATTTATGCACCTTCTGTGACATCCAGTGATTTTTTTTTTTGCTGTATAGTTTGCCCTTTATATGGAAGGGGGAAAAGTCCACTTAAATGGAACAGGGGGAAATCCACTGAAGCTGTCTTGAAAGTGTGAAGAAAAAGTGTTGCTAATATGGAGACTGTGATAGACTGAGCTGTGATGCTTGAAAATAGCTGCTTTTAATTAATAAAGGGGGGAAATCCGGAAAAAAAATTAAGTTCAATTGCAGTCTGTACAGTGCTATTGAAAGGCCAATGTTTACATTTTACATAACAGGTTGTGCCGATGTTGTGATGGGTGAAAATTCATACCACTTGACATTCTTTTTGAAGCCGTTTTGACTATGGCCTAGTTCTCACTAAGGTGATAAACCTCAGGTGCCTGTGCCACTTCAGACCATATAACTGAACATTCCTCTATACAGGCCTCGAATTCAGTGGAAACTCACAGGAGCACAGCTCCTGAATCTTTTTGAGAGTTCCACCTCCTCCTACCCACTTTGTCCACGGAATAGTAGGTGCAGCTGCAAAACAATCCCTGGATGAGCTCCACCACCTATTTTTCTACAAAACAACCTCTGCCTCTATAGAAAAAAACCTCCCCCCACATCAAAATCTAGATGTCAGGGAGAGAGGTTCTAGTTCTGTAGTTTGAGCTGCCAGAGGCCAGGTACAGGCTGTAGATCTTGGTGAAAACTAGGCTAACATTGGTGACGTCATCCTTGTAGTGACTGAATTTTTACATGCACACACACAAATGGGCTGCCTTTAAAACTTTAAATACCTTAATGTTCTATCTACCAAAAAAATTCACTTTGGTCGTTTTCGCACTGACCTTATTCCAGAGCGACGTCCCTCTTCACCGCGCAGCGTCTGCGTGGATTTCGCACTAATTGCTCCGCAGAAGCCGGAAGAGCCACGGCTTCTGCGTCGCAAATGTAAACTGGTTTTTGGTGGTTTACATTTGCGACGCAGAAGCCGCGGCTCTTCCGGCTTCTGCGGAGCAATTAGTGCGAAATCCACGCAGATGCTGCACGGTGAAGAGGGACGTCGTTCCGGAATAAGGTCAGTGCAAAAACGACCTTTGTTTAGTTTGTACCAAAAACCTTTCAAGCAATTGTAGAAAAGCATCCCTGGCGGTGGTGGATGAAACTGCTATCAAATCACAGCTGACATATGACAACTTCAGTACAGTTTTTCAAGGCAAAGGACAAGCAGAGGTGGTTTGCCATTGCTTGCCTCTGTGTAGCGACTGGACTTCTTTGGTGCTCTCCCATCCCAAGTACTAACCAGGGCCAATCCCTCTTAGCTTCTAAAGCCTGAGAAGATTGGGCTAGTGTGGTCAGGGCTTACTCTAAGAGGTCTAGCTAAGGCACAGTCACTTAAGACAGTTAATGGACACTATCAGGAAAATATCATGCAAACAACTAGACAGAATAGATACATTGGAGTATTGGGAAACTACTTAGCGGGTATAGTCCCTTGAGAACACCATATGGCTATTTAGGGGATATTTTCCATTATGTTAGCAAAGCACCAAACTCAGACCACTTCCAGAAGAAAGAATACCTGCTTGTGTTATGCAGGAATTTAGAAAAAAAAAGAACATGTCAGGATTGGTTTGATAGAATCAAAGAGCTTCCATTCCAGTTTCCAAAAGTATCTGTTGCATTCTGATTTCTTTATGGCGTGAAACACTGGTGGGCAATAGGGAGCTCATGTTCCATCAGCAAACTACATAGTGTTTGCTGCTGTTGGGATTCTTGAACTATGTGGACCTTGGCTGGAGCCACAAGGCAGACTCATGTTCTTAAGCAAGAATGCATATGCAGAATCACTTAACATTTAGCGTTAACGGGGCTTTTTTTGAGCAGGAACTCACAGGAACACAGTTCTGTCTGGTTTGGTGTCAGGGGGTGTGGTCTAATATGCAAATCAGTTCTTGCTGGGCTTTTTTTGTAGAAAAAGCCCAGCAAGAACTCATTTGCATATTAGGTGTGAATATTTGCATATTATGTGTGACACAATAGTGACATCAGGGGTTGTGGTCTAATATGCAAATGAGTTACTGCTGGGCTTTTCTTAAAAAAAAAAAGTCCTGAGTGTTAATGCCTTAATTTTGTATGTGTATGTGCTGTGGGGAGGAGGTTGCACTCTTGGTTTGTCGATTTAAAATTTTTTGGTGTACTGTGGAAATTCTACTTTTTTAAAAAAGGAAGTTCTTGAAAGATTGAAACCAACTCATTTTTACTGAAAAGCAGTTACATTTGCAGTCATTGCCACCCAGGCTCATAAAAGAACTAATTATACTAAGCTTTTTCATTGCAAAGAAACCAGTGAAGACTCCTAGGGTGTCATATTAGGTAGAATGAAGTGTGAAATCAGCACTGGCGCTACCTGAATGAAGGTGCAAAATGCAGTGCTTTGCCACTGCTGGGTAAAGACCTTTTGGAAAGCAATGAATCATTTTACTTTGAATGTTAACATTTGAATCTAAATTATTTCATATTACTATGGAGTGCTAAGCTACTCTTGTTATGCCTGACAACTATAGCTTCCACAGTTACACCCTTGTTGTTAAACTGTAAATATTTCTATTACTATGCAAATTTCGGTATCACTTCAGTAATCTGCTTGTCTTTTATATAGTTCTGAGCAGTGCTCTGAAATTTATGTCCCAGTGGGATAACACTGGATGAGAATCTTCCTTTGAACCTGGAAAATACCTTTCATGAGAAACCCATATAGATCAATGAGACTAATGTCAAGACAGATGTGGATCTGATGCATATTGATATGATGCCATGGTCAAACCACTTCACTCTTAAGGCCTGGCTGAACATTCCACCACCTCCCTGTTTAGGCGGTGGGCTGATTTATGTCTGCCTGTGGGGACTTATGGATCTGAGTGGTTTCCTGAATGCTCTGTGGGAATCAATACCCCCTGGTGTTTCATTACACCCTCCCCAGGGTAGCACTAGGGGAGCAGGTTTCTCCACGATATCCACTGGAGTGTGGCATCTCTTAGGGGGTGATCCTCTCCCTGATGTTTTTTAATGTCTATATGTGCCTCCTTGCCCAGCTGATCCAGGGGTTTGAGCTGGGATGTAATCAATACGCTGATGATCCCCAGCTCTATCTCTTAATGGATGGATGGATGGATGGATGGATGGACTGGGCCCAGATATTTGGGACAGGGCTTTGGGAGCCATGGCTGGTTGGTTACAATGGAGCTGTCTGGAGCTGAATCCAGCAAAGATGGAGCTGAATCCAGCAACGGGAGATTGGATACAGAAATCTGGCTCCCAGCACTGGGTGGAGCACCACTGATGCCAGCAGCACCAAGAATTTAGAGCCTGGAGATGATCCAGGATGCCCCATTATTGATGGAGGCCCAGATCACCACAGTTGACAAGTCAGATTTCCCCCCACCCCCATCTATGGCAAGTGTGGCAGCTGGTTCTGTACCTCTCCATCCATGACTTAGCTACAGTCATCCATGCAATGGTCAGTTCCAGATTGGACTATGGTAACTCCCTCTACATACCTTGTACTTGATCTGGAAGTTGCAGCCAGTGCAGAATAGGGCAGCATGCCTGGTGACTGTGGTGTCTCCACGGCACACATTTGGTCAGTGCTGCATCAACTGCACTGGCTGCTGATAGAATTCCAGACCTAACCCTAACCCTAACCCTCAGTGGCCAGGGAGCAAGATACCTACGGCACCACCTCGCCTCATATGTGCCCTGACAGGCCTTATGCTCATTGGACCAGCTTTTACTGGAAGTTCCCAGCCCAAAGGACATCCATCTAGCCTCAGTCAGGGTCAGAGCTTTTTGGGCCCTGGCCCTAACCTGGTGTAACAAACTGCCAATAGAGATGAGGACCCTGCAGGATTTGTTACAGTTCCACAGGGCTGTAAGATGGAGCTGTTCTGTCAGGCGCTAGGGTGAGGCAGCAGACGTCAAATATTAAACATCATTTGGCCCCTCCTGCTATAGCCTGCTATAAAAGTCAGCTACATTGCTATGTCATATGAACATATGAAGCTGCCTTATACTGAATCAGACCCTTGGTCCATCAAAGTCAGTATTGTCTTCTCAGACTGGCAGCGGCTCTCCAGGGTCTCAAGCTGAGGTTTTTCACCCCTATTTGCCTGGACCCTTTTTTGGAGATGCCGGGGATTGAACCTGGGACCTTCTGCTTCCCAAGCAGATGCTCTATCACTGAGCCACTGTCCCTCCCACTGAGCCACTGTCACTGGATTACAAGGCCTGCACAAGATCAATCTGAGAGCACTGAACTGTACCAATTAGGGTTGGCCTCTCCTTATTGTTGTTATGTTATGCCAGGACTTTATAAACGATTGTTTCAAAATGTCATCTCGTTTGAAAGGTTTATGGTTTTAGAGCACATAATTGATTTTACTGTTTAGTCTCAAATGTTTTTATATGTTGTAACCACCGTGAGCCAACATGAGGGAATTATACTTTTTATTATTGTTGATGCTACCTACTCAGAGACCTAGTCAAGGCGGCTCACAAAATAAAAATAAATTCAATACACCTGTAAAAATCGCCATTACATAAAAGCACGTGTAACCAACCTCCAACACGCCTTCTTTTCCCAGAAAAAGTTGCCCCAGGAAAGGAGAATTTAGAACACAGAAACAATGAGGAAAGCTTTTTCACTCTCAAACACCTTCCTAGCTGCTAATCCCTATTGGCCCTCCAAACACATATGCAAAACATGTGGGATGGTGTGCAGAAGTGGCAAAGAATAGGAAGTCCGGCACTAAGTAGACCCACTCAAAACCTTGTCAAGGCAATGATATTAGCGGGGAAGGCGGTCATCGCTTTGGGGTGGAAAGATAAAAGTAAATGTTCAATAGAAGTCTGGCACAACTATTTGTTTGATTACATACAGTCTGACATCGTGGCAACAATCAACAAGGATTCCACGTGGGAAGATAAAGTCAAGGAAATCGAGACCAGATGGAACCCCTATTTAGAATGGATCTCGGGAGAAACAAGGAAGGACATTCAGTGGAAGATCAAGACTTTGTGCCCTTGGCTGAGGGGGAAAGACATGGGGCATTTTCGCACTGACCTTAATCGGCAGCGACGCCCCTCTTCACCGCGCAGGATCTGCGCGGTGAAGAGGGGTGTCGCTGCCGATTAAGGTCAGTGCGAAAATGCCCTAAGAGAAGATGGGGAGGGTTGGGGGGGGGAGGGTTATTTGTAATTCTAACATTCATGTGTTGTAATGGTCAATTTTATAAGCGTTAATAAAACATAAAAATATTTATTAAAAAAAAAAGTGGCAAAGAAGAGATTAAACATCCTTCTTCCCTGCTACAAAAAGCCAGCAAGTGAATTAAACACACTTGCACATAGTGCCTAAAAAAGGTAGTTCCCTGTGCAAGCACCAGTCATTTCCAGCCCTGGGGTGACGTCGCATCACAATGGGCGTTTTCGCACTGACCTTCAAGTGGCGCGACCACCCTCTTCACACCGGAGGATCTGCGCGGATTTCGCACAAGAAGCGCCGGAGCACCCAAAAGAGCCGGCGACTTCCGTCGCGAAACCCGCTCAAACGGAAACCGCCAAGAAGCAGGAAAACGTTTGAGCGGCTTTTGCGACGGAAGTCGCCGTCTCTTTTGGGTGCTCCGGCGCTTCTTGTGCGAAATCCGCGCAGATCCTCCAGTGTGAAGAGGGTGGTCGCACCACTTGAAGGTCAGTGCGAAAACGCCCAATGTTTTCATGGCAGACTTTATGGGGTGGTTTGTCATTGCCTTCCCCAGTCATCTAGACTTTCCCCCTAGCAAGCTGGGTACTAATTTTACCAACCTTGGAAGGATGGAAGACTGAATCAACCTTGAGCCGGCTACCTGAACCCAGCTTCCGCCAGGATCAAACTCAGGTTGTGAGCAGAGCTTGGACTGCAGTACTGCAGCTTACCACTCTGCACCACGGGGCTCCTAATGCCTAATTCAACCCTAAAAAGGTTGCAGTGCCATTCTAAGCAAGTCAACTTAGAATCTTATTTTGTGGCGCTTACTCCCTGCAAAGCATGCTTAAAATCACACCAAGCAAGGTTCTAAACTCAATAGACTGAAATCTTTCTGCTAGAGCACCTTTGGCTACAAGGATAGGGACCTCAATTTAGGACTGAAAAAAGGTAAGGGCTGTCGAGTTCTTCACATACATGAAAACAGCTGGCTGTTCCTAATTCAAGACAGATGAAAAGGTACCTGACACTTACATCTGAGCTCATATAGCATTTTCTGAGACAAACTCTTTGTACCTGATTGAGATTTTTGATGGGATGGGTTCTTTTCTGTAGAGGAAACGTCAGAGGTGCCAGTATCGGAACTCTGGAACATATAGCTGTCGTTTGGCAAAGAGTGGGTGCGGCCCACAGTAGGCTTCCTTACACTCAGCAGGTCCTTGCCTGGAGAGAGAGTCAGAGGGTCATTCCCTGAGGAATTCCCAGTCTGCAAAAGAGAGAAAGAGAGATATTACAGAACTGGAAAAGGTGCTGCTCCGTGGGAACTTTTGAGTGACAGCCACTGCAACAGACATGAGATACAGACAGCATGCATGTTATTTGGATGTACACATTTTTACAAAAACCAAATGGAATTTGCATGAATGAGCTGACCAGGAAATAACAGCCAGGATTTTATATTGATAATAAATCATCACACACAGGATGAATCACATCTGAAGAAGAGGGGGGATGGGAGTACAATACAGGGAAACTGAAAAACAACACTGCAATTATAAACCATGACTATTTCAGGATTAATTGAAATACAAGCATCATGCCTCAAGGCCTAGTAACAGTTGCATGCTTTGCCAGACTTTAGTCATTGAAAATGAGAACTAAAAACCCCTTGAGCTCCCAAATCAGTGAGACTTTGCAGGGGTATGTACATAAAGTTAGTTAATTTTCTTAAGAAGCAGGGAGATAGTGTATTTTATGGAAGACATATCCTATTTTGATCTTCTTTGACTCAGTATTGCTTAAAAATAGGCTAAAGAGAAAAGCAGAAGTACAAAGTGACTTCAATGGATGTATTTCCAACAAGGAAAATACAATTTAAAAAAATAAATTACGGTATGTTTTTGATGCTAAAAACGGACTGTAAAAATATTGCTCAATTAAGTGAGTGACCGACCCTATTCCTTCTTTCATAGTAGCTGGAAAATTATCTATTAAGAGGTCTTTTGCATTACAGTACACAAGGTTTTCTTAATTTATTTCTCCAACAGTGAAACAAAATTTAATTAGTGTGCATGGTAAAACATAAAACATAATCATATCTGTTTTTTAAAGAAAAAAGTAGAGGTTTAGCCAATTAAGCAGAACTTCCATGCTATATGAAATGAATTTCACTCTTCATTAATCTGATGATTTAGATACAAGATGATAATTCAAAAGAACACAGTCAGTTCTGTTTCTGTTTTGAAACCCAGTACAGTTGATGTGTCAGCTAAGCAAATATTGCACTGAGTTCAGTGGGATTTTCTTTCTGTTACAATGTTGGGGAAGTGGATCATGCTTGGATGGTATCAACAAGCGTATTTCAAACAGGAGGGGGACACAAGGTGAGACTGCCGTCCATTGTGCTCAAAGTATGTTCATACCAGCATCCCTCTGGTAGTTCTTAGTATAATCTCCACATCTGTATTCTTCGGTCTGCTCATGCAGTGTTTTGAGAATTTATTCTTACATATCATTTTCTTCCTCTCACAATTAGTCAGCTATGTTTTGTACGCTAAATTTGGGTTTGTGGGCTTTCAAAAAATGCAGATGTGTACAGAAGTGTGTGTCTCTGCTGAAACTATTAAATGTGCTGAGTTGTGCAACAAATATGTAGGAGGGAGACTTATTCAATGTCAAGGTGGCACTGTGAAATAGCTAGAGTTTCTACAAAGTCTGGAGGAAACAGAGTGAAAGTGGAAATTAGTTAATATGTCAATACGCATGCAATGATAATAAAAATATTAAAGAACCTAGATAATGTTAGAGGAAGAAGGATTGCTGGAATAAAGGGCACTGCAAATAGTATTAAGGGACATCAGGGTAAGGCCAGAACCTATTTTATGATGCACAAACTATCTCTAAAACAGTACAAGTGGAAGTCAGATTGGAGCGAGACATGGAATTAGTTGTAGACGGCACAAGCCACTGATTGCTAGTTTAGTTCATGGGAAAATCAGCTGGTATAACCATACCCATAGTTTATTCCCCCCCTAAGTTGAGTCATTTTATTCCCAGTTTGCATATATCTAAAACAAGTGCTGAAACAAACGTTCACCGTAAATTCATTTTTCAAAATATCTTACCCACTTGTTTAAAAAATAAGATTTTAACAGATTTTAATAAGGTTATACAGCGTTGAACTTGAATTATATATCAAAAAGTGTTGCTAAAAATTCAAGGTATTCACATTCAACATTAATTTTTAAATTTTTTTTATAGTCCTCTGTATTTAACACCCAAACAGCAGACAAGCTTTGACTAACGTGAGATGCCTTAAGATAATCTCCTAATGAAATGACTGGCATACAACCTTCTGAAAGTAACGCATGGAACTTCAGGGTCAGTTAGATCCAGAAACCTGCTTCGATACTTATTGAAGGTCAATTATGAGGTCTTCTGTCTCTCGTTTTTGAAATAATATGGTTCACTCAAAACCATTCAGTGCTGTATTATGAGTCTTTTGTACATGATGCCATGAAGCATGATGGGAAGTACTGTCACGGTTTAAAGGGGATGTGTCCTAAATAAGTAATAACTGATGGCAATCTACTAGGATGGCGGAAAATTCATCAACACAACACGAAGCTAAAGGTAGGTATGCGAACGAGAGAAAACAAGGATGGATCCACTAAATGTCGGAAGAGAAGTTATGTCTGTTTTACAGCAGAAATAAAGCACTCGATCACTATACATCAGCTAAAAATGTCTAATGTTTCGAGGAGCGGATGGTTAAAGCAGGGCTCAAAATACTGGTTATGGTGCTTAGTAATTAACACCCCCCAATTCTTTATTTGAAAAACGTCTGATCAAAGTGGACACCGAGTGTATAACACAAGCTGCATGGTTTGTTAGCACACATTAAAAAAATTGATAATGGGACTCACTGCCAGACCATCTGGACATCTGTTTTTATAATAGTTTAAATTCAAAGAAACAGAACGAAGTCGTTTCTTTTATGTCATGGCATTTTCTTTATGTCCATAAACAACGGCCTGCCTCTGATGCTGTAGGATAGACCAAATTAATTTTCCCTGGGAAAATGTGGACATATAAAAATACATCAGCTTCAGAGGTAATATTGATGTTAACTCCAAATAGAATGGCGTGATAAGTAAAGCTTTGTTCAAATGAAAGGTAATGTGCTAGATAAATATCTTGTTCATCTGAAAATGCCATAGGTATTTCTCACTTGACAACAGTATTTAGAGCCCTGTAAACATCAGAATATACAGTGACCAGCGTATGTACATTGCTTTCCAGGGCATTAAGTAAGAATGTGTTATTATCATCAGGAAAAGAGTCATCCGTCAGAGCTAAGGACCAGGAATTTTCAGACAGAATATCTGACGTCAGAGACAGAGCCTCCATCTCAGCTAGAGGGATCTAAACAAGGGAGAGATGATCAGACATAAGAAACCAGGACACATGTAAATGCCTTTGAGAGAAAAAAAAAAGAAACGAAAGCGATCATCATCATAACCATAAGCGAGATACTAAGGTATTTCCCCTTATAATAAGAGCATTTGTGTCATACACATTATCGTGTGGATGAACCCACAAGGAAATGGAGCTAAAGCTTCCCTCCCCCCCTCCATTTATTCTAAAAGGCTTACAAATAACGCAAGATGGAAATCACCAACTGCACATTAAAAGATGCACTGATTAATATAATCTTTTGAGGGATGAACTGAGGGAGTTAAAGCCTCAGTGGCTCAAGAATTAATTTTTAAAACCTAGACTAATTACATTTAAATGTTACATGCTTTTCAGAAACACCATTATTCTCTAATCTCCCTGCTTCCAAAAGCTATGATAATATTCTCTTTGTGTTCAGTGGCTCTGGTGCTTTTTTTTGTTTTTTTGTTTAAGTGTTGCAGGCTGAGATCCAAAGAGCTACTTTAGGTGTACCAAAGATCATGACACTGTAGAATATATTTTTTACAAAACAGCAGGCCTCCCTGCTTTATCACAATCTGCTTCTGACAGTCCCCTCATTTCAAAAGCTCCCTTATTAAACATGCTGAGCGAGTTGCACAATTCTTTTGAATTCTGGCCACTATTTCAGTACTAGATGTTCAAAGTGTAGATCTCTTTTGTCAGATCCCCGCCTAAGTTCTACACCCAAGAAGTCTGATGGAATAGCTAGAACAGGTTAGATCCACAGTGTTCCTTTAGATTCTTTCACAAATGTTACATTAAATAATCAATACCAATAACAATGCACTGAGCATTTTATGTGTGTTTCTAAAGAGGCACACTGATTTTGCCAACTGTCTTTCACCTGAAAATTTTAAATACACACAAACACACATTTCTGGAAGTAACTGCCGTTGGATATTATGGGACTTATTTCTGAGTAAACCTGCATAGGATTACTTCCTTAGCGCCCATTAATTTTTCCTTTAATTAACCAATCAGGGTGGTTTTAAAGTGTGAGTATTTTCCAACCACAGTGCATGTCTACAAGTGAGAGTTCTAATTTGTGCTACGGAGAAAATGGAACTGTTTCTTCAAGGCTGATTTGTTCAAAGTGAATGAGAAAAATATTTTGTATCAAATGTCAGATGAGTTAAGGTCTTGATCCAGAGTTCAGTGATCCCATTGTGCTAAGTTTAGGCTTTAATTCCATTTCCAGCATACAAAATTAAGCCTAGACGAGCACCCTAATCATTGTTGTAACATACTCGTAAAAGAACCTCTTAAAAGAAATCTTTTTTAAAACCTCAGGGTATCCAATCACAGAGCAATGTACTGCTTTGTATATTATGGCCCATTTGCAGACTCTACTGTAAATACTTATTAGTGTACTAATTCTGGCCACCATTTCAATACTAGATGCAGTGTACTCATTAATAATAGCAGGGCTAATACCGCCATCATTCCCAAAGCAATACGCTTGATTACCTTAATGTGAAATGCTGAGTTTCTAAGCAATCTTCCCAAGATTTGGTGTTTCAGTAATGGATTTCATTGTGGTTTTCAACAGGAACACAATGGCTTTTCTCTTTCATAAGAAACATCTACAGTTTCTACAAGAAACATCTACAAACTGACTCAAACAAATAGCTACTACTACATCAATATATACATCCATATCCTCCCCTCCAATGTCTTCTGTATCTTAGCAGTTCATTTTTTTTTAACAAGAATTAGAGCTTTTACTTTAAGTGCTCAAGCAAGCTGTGCCCACTGGTAATAAATCATTCAGGAGATCAGGGTTTAGGTGACTTTATCCCAGAGATTAGTCAATTTCATAGATTAAATGGACTAAAAACACCTAGTAATTGCTGAACGAACTTTATTTAGATTACTGAATGTTTAGACACATATCCATTAATCATCTTGTTTTCTGAACTGAAGTTATACTAAATAGCTGGATCTAAAGTATGTGGCTAAGAAATGGTGAGATACAGTTTTCAGTAGAGCTTCCTGAATAAATTGTATAGTAATGACATCATTGCTGGGGGGGGGCAGTGTTTATGATACTCAAGTACAGTACTCCCTCTAAGCTGTGGAGTCTTGTGAGCAAAAATTCTACTTTGTGAGCTACTGGCATTAAGGTTGTGAGCCGCTGCATAAATTAGCTTGCTCTGGGGTCATTTTTCCTGAGCTAAGACAAAAAACGTGTGAGCTGGAGGCTAAAAACCTGTGAGCTAGCTCACACTAACTCAGCTTAGAGGGAGCACTGCTCAAGTAGTTCTGTTTCTGGTGGTGTACAGAATTAAGACCGGAGACTGAATGTGATATAACAACTTTGAACTACTACAACAGTAAGAAATCTTTGCTTGCAACAGATGAGCATACATTGGTATTATCAGCTCCATGTACCATAAAATGAAATGATAATCAGAGATCACTAGTTGAATAGCTTATTAAAGATGCTTAAAAAAAAAGATACAGGTATACCATGAGAACTGTAATGTATGATAGAAGACCATGTGTCCTGCGTACACAGATCTTCTTACACACAGAGAGAGACGAATATTCAGGCACAACCTTGTATTTTGAAAGTAAAATGAGAAGAATTCTGGTATGTCCCTGGAAGAGCACTGCACTCTACCGGTAACAACTCTCTGGTGATCCCTGGCCCAAAAGAGGTCTGGCTGTCCTCCACAGGGCCAGGGCCTTTTTGGTCCTTGCCCCGACCTGGCAGAACTCTCTGCCAGATGATGTCAGGGCCCTGCAAGATCATAAGCAATTCCACAGAGCCTGTGAGAAAGAAATGTTCCACCAGGCCTTTGGCTGAGGACAGCAATGGGTTGTCTTCGACTGGCACCTCCTCTCCCCCTCGCGCATGCTTTGTAAGTTTCCCCCTCCGCCTCCCTGTATGATGCTGTGGTCGTGCAAAATGTAAACAAAAACTCATAGGGCACCATCTGGAATTTTTGTCAATTTTTAAAATCTAATTTATTATTTTTAGGTTTTAATGTATATGCTTTTATGATATATGTTGTATATCGCCCAGAGTCCAGCATGAGCCAGGATGGGTGATTAACAAATCCAATAAATAACAATAATAAAAAGAGGACCCTGCCACGTAATCCTGAACATGTTTACTTGGAAAAACATCCCACAAAGTTCAATAGGGTCAATTTCCTAGTTAGTGTAGTTAGCCTGCCTGAGGGTCACTTCACACAACGCACACACAATAAAGGTCCCCATGGTAAGCACCATAATGTTTTCAGAGGAGCTATCCACATATATTTACAGGATAATCTTCAATGACTGCTTAAGTGTTGGAAAGAGTATGGTTGTAGGATTCATTATCTACTGTGGTATAGGATGAATACATGTGCCTTGCTAGAAGCTGGTGGTCAGTATTTGGGACTGCATGCCTGGCACCTAGTTCAGAAGAGACAAGCATTGAAAGCTGGATTGGAAATCAATATGGTATGATGGCTTCCTTTCCTAGCAACACTTTACAATACCAGGCTTCAGAAGAAAGCATCTCTCCTAATTTAAGTCACTTCTGAAAATGAGACTTCCACTTTGATCCTCAAGGGCATACTACACATGATGTTGGACTTCTATAATTAAAACTCTAGAAGTATTGTTTGGCATAAAAAAACAGCCATGGTTAACTTTTAATATGGATCAGGGCCATAATGCTGCAGAGGGTTTTTAAAAAACTCTTGTCTCTCCCACATTTCTCCTTGGAAATGGCTTTCTCTGGGCTGCTTTAAACCCTGATGGGGGAAAAAGGCAGGCACAGTATTTCCCCCCCTCTACTGGGTTGTGGTCATATGATAGGCTTGGCACAATCTGGCCACACCTCTATTTTAGCCAGTGTTAATTGTTCCTGAAAGGTTTGTCCAAACATACCACCCTGAACCTGCCTCACTGTGCACTCACTCCATGGTTGACTGTTCAGATTATTGCTGCACAGTAACCACAGAGCGGGCGGTCCAGAGCCATTTTTTTTTTTTAAAAATTATGCATGTGCATAAACTTGTATCCGAAGCTCTGGCTTCTTTTTGACAGCTCCGCAATCCCTCCGCCAAATACTGCAGATCTTCTCAGTCTCCTTTGCATTGCCTCTCTTCCTTGGAATACATGGGGTGGGGGCAGAAATGGACAGGACAGCTCACACTTCCCAACAGAATGGGGTGACAATAACTGAAGAAGAGGAGATTGGATTTATACCCTGCCCTTCATTCAGAGTCCCAGAGTGTCTTACAGTCTCCTCTCCCTTCCCCTCCCCACAACAGACACCCTGTGAGGTAGGTGGGTCTGAGAGCTCTTTTGAGAACTGCTCTTGAGCAGAACAGCTTTTTCAAGAAGTGTGACTGACCCGAGGTCACTCAGCAGGTGCACGTGGAGGAGTGGGGAATCAAACCCAGTTCTCCCTGATTAAGAGTCCACACACTTAACCACTATACCAAACCAGAGAATGGGAGGCAGATGTTATTGTCTGATCATGCACTTTAAATCCGGAAGGGAATAGGGTTGCCAAGTCCAATTCAAGAAATATCTGGGGACTTTGGGGGTGGAGACAGGAGACTTTGTGGGGTGGGGCCAGGAGACATTGGGGGCAGAGCCAGGAGCACGGGTGTGACAAGCAGAATTGAACTCCAAGGGAGTTCTGGCCATCACATTTAAAGGGACAGCACACCTTTTAAAATGCCTTCCTTCCATAGAAAATAATGAAGGATAGGGGCACCTTCTTTTGGAGCTCGTAGAATTGGACCCCCTGGTCCAATACTTTTGAAACTTGGGGGGTATTTTGGAAAGAGGCACTAGATGCTATACTGAAAATTTGGCACCTCTACCTCAAAAAACAGCCCCCCCCCAGAGCCCCCGATACCCGCAGATCAATTCCCCATCATTCCCTATGGGAATCGTTCATGGAGGTGCATAATGGCTGTGGGGATGGGGCTTCCCCTGCCAGCCAGCTGGCTGGGGGAGAGGGGAAGCCTGTAAAACCGGGGGATCCCCCGCTGGGACCTGGGGATTGGGAAGCCTAGAAGGGAATGGCAGTGGCATTAGATCACAGTACTCCTCTGATCGCAGCCCTCGGCTAACAGCAGTCTAGGATTACCGTTTCAGATGACAGACATCTTTCCTCAGCATCCTAGTCTCAATGCAGGTTTGTTCCTCTGGCTGCTTTTTAGGGTCATATAATATATATGGAGTTCCACACAATATGATTCAGTTGTTATAGGTCCGGTACACATACACTGCAAATATTAGGACTCAAATATTAACGACTGGGAGCATTCAAATGCCTCAAACAGTTTTGCTACGGCCTCACACTTAATCTTCCCGTGGAAGTAAGATGGAAGTCAGGCTTCAATCAGTGGCTGTAGCTGACATGCAGAGACTGCCGACTGAACCTCTCCATCGCCAGCAGCTCTGATTGCTTCAGTCAGCGCATACACTAAATGCATCAAAATTAGTTGTTGAAATGATCAGATCTGGAATGATGTAACCATGGGCACCAGTCACCATGGATGACTTTTGGAAGGAGACTGACTCTGCATTGCTAGTGCTATACCTCTTGCGTCAGGCATTTGCACAAAACTGGCAGCGCGAAGGCTTCAATAAAGGAAGCCAATTTCAAATTTCGGAAGGAGTATTCCACTGTAGCTTTCCTTTTCTTGTTAAATCCATTGTAAGGTCAGAAAAAGAAAAAAATTAACTGAATGGCAATGCAAGAGAACAAAAGTCCAGTTAAGGAGGCAAATTAAACTCATTTGTCTTCAACAATATGTACACTTGTATTTGGATCAACAGGGGAATGAACATTCATTCATGTACATGCAGGAGCAAAACAAGGTGTACTATAGTAGTCCACCCCGGTAGCTGCATTAGCAACTCACTGAAAAATCATGCATGACTGTGGGCATTTTCGCACTGACCTTAATCGGCAGCGACGCCCCTCTTCAGCACGCAGGATCTGCCCGGATTTCGCACCAATTGCCGCGGAGCACCCGGAAGAGCCGGAAAGTCCCGCGGCTTTTGCGGCGCAAATGGAAACTGGATTTTGGCGGTTTCCATTTGCGCCGCAAAAGCCACGGGACTTTCCGGCTCTTCCGGGTGCTCCGCGGCAATTGGTGCGAAATCCGGGCAGATCCTGCGCGCTGAAGAGGGGCGTCGCTGCCGATTAAGGTCAGTGCGAAAACGCCCTGTGACTTGTGCATGAGCCAGGCATGATCCTTCTCCATGTGCAGTCTTCTCAAAAGCCTTTCTCTTTAGAAGCAAGCTGGAGAAACTGCAAAGCATTTTTCTTTTTAAATCCTTCCTCGCAGCAGCTGTTTGTGCTTCCTGCAGAAATGAAGTCTCCTACTCCATCACTCCAAAACTCTATTTACACATTTAAGGAGTAAGGACTAGGTTGGGTGTGGGACCTATGTAACACAATCACACGTGAGCGGTGAGTTCTTCTCGGTTCTGCACATGTGACACCAAATTAGGACTGCAGTATATGTGACGGGCCCATGAGCCATTTTCTCAGTCTGAAACAGTTCAGGAGGCACCATTGGGCCCATGTATATCCCCAGAACATGTGGGCTTCTTTAAAGCATGCACCCGCTGGGACTGTTTTGGTTAGGAAAATGGTGCAGGGCACAAGGCTGAAGCTGCTTCTCCATGAGCACTGTGGCCTTGATCCAAAATGGGCACTTGCATAAGCAGGAATGGAAGAGAACCCATAACATTTGATTGTTTTATGTTTAACGCAGAGTGAGGAAAGGGCCAGTCCAATGCAGCACAAGGTACCCATTGCAACATCTAGTAAAAAACGCTTCTAGGAAAATACTGCTAGTAAAAAAATACATCTAGTAAAAAACCCCTAAAAAATACTTTACTAGCATCTTCTTCCTCACGAATAAGTCTGGGGACTAGCCACATGACCCTTTCAGGGTAGGATTGTAAGTTTCCGTAGTTCTATGATTTTCTTGTGAGGAGCTCTTAAACCTTTGGGGGCTGGAGCCAGGAGACATTAGGGGTGGAGCCAAGATCAAGGGTGTGACAAGCATAATTGAACTCCAAAGGAGTTCTGGCGTTCACATTTAAAGGGATGGCACACCTTTTCAATGCCTTCCTTCCATAGGAAATAATGAAGGATAGGGGCACCTTCTTTTGGGGCTCATAGAATTGGACCCCCTGGTCCAATCTTTTTGAAACTTGGGGGGTATTTTGAGGAGAGGCACTAGATGTTGTACTGAAAATTTGGTGCCTCTACCCCAAAAAACAGCCCCCCCAGAGCCCCAGATACCCGCAGATCAATTCTCCATGATTTTCTATGGGAATAAATCTCCATAGGGAATAACAGAGTTCCCAGCAGACATTTCCCTCCCCTCTCCCCGCTTTCTCATGACCCTAAAGAGGGGGAAGGGCCTCCAAACCAGGGGATCCCCTGCCCCCACCTGGGGATTGGCAACCCTAATCTTTCAGGAAAAAAGCAACTTGGAGGAATAATGTGTGTGTGTGTGTGTGGGGGGGAGTTTTTAAGTAGATCTTGCTTCTCATTAATCCTCTCCTCTATTTGAAGCCATCCACAGCTGTTTTGCCTAATAAAAGATTCCATGGGGGGGGGGGAATCCTCACACAATTATATCTGTGTAAACTACCACACACTGAAAGTAATGCTTGTTGGGTTTATGTGCTGAAGCACAACTGCAACTTTTAAAGCAGTTGCTCTCTAGTCCTAAAAGTCAATTCATACTGATCTCAAGACACGCTAAGTGACCAGGAATGCAACCTGTTCACAAAGCAGGTGCATAGATAAAGCTCAAGCACAGAGTGATCAAAAACAGTGGCTGCCATTAACTGAAAGCCATATGCAGTGGCTGTCCTGAATCAAGGGATAGAAAACGTAGGACGTTTTTGCACTGACCTAGCTCCAGAGCGACGTCCCTCTTCAGCGCGCAGCGTCTGTGTGGATTTCGCACCAATTGCTCCGCAGAACCCGGAAGAGCCGCAAAGTCCCGTGGCTTTTGCGTCGCAAATGTAAACCGCCAAAAACCAGTTTACATTTGCAACGCAAAAGCCGCGGGACTTTGCGGCTCTTCCAGGTTCTGCGGAGCAATTGCTGCGAAATCTGCGCCGACGCTGCGCGGTGAAGAGAGACGTCGCTCCGGAGTAAGGTCAGTGCGAAAACGCCTGTAGAAAATTTGGGGAAAGGCCTGATAGTCAGTCCCTGCTACTTTGCTTTTACTTTTCTGCAAACCCAAAGGATTATCTTCTACATATTTCATGAAGCTGAAACCATGACCATTAATTAAAGATTGCAGCTGATTAACTGCTTGGGTCTTAACTGTTAAGGCAGTAAATAAATTAAAACTACAACTATTGCAACCACCGACTAAAGGTGCTCTTTTGAGGATTCTGATTGAAAGGAGCTGCTCCTTTTATGGCTTAAAAACCAATTTCTCAATTTTTTTTTTAAAGGTAAGCAATTTTTATTCCTTGCATCAAATTTGTGAAGCATCCAAAATGTTCATCCTCTTGAAACCATAAATGTAACGATGGGTTTTGAGGGATAATTTAAATGATGGATGTTGGGCATGTGAGTTACAAGTACTAAAGTGTACAGCCATGTTCCACATGGCCTACTGTCACTATGGCCCCTTCTGCATACATATTTACCCCACAGTTTTTGTGCACTCGATTCAGTCCACCTTTTACTTTGTATGTAGTGCTTGCAGTTCTGCACCTCTGGATTTCCTCCAACCCCCATTCCTGGCCAGGAAATTCTGCATCTACAACCAAAACTCATATTTTTGGTTTAATTGTGGTTAATGTCACTTGTGACCTGTGGGAGGAGGAGCATCCAATTGCCAATGATTTGGTGACGTGTGCCCACAAGGGTTGGAGCACACCACACCCTCCCCTTTCTCTCCTCTCCTCCCTGCTCTCCCACCCCCTTTGACTTGCTGCCGCTGGGTAACCCATAGAGGGCTGCAAGCTCAGCGGCTGGCTGGCTAGGCTGTTGGGAGGGGTGGCATCCCAGCATTTTTACAAAAATTTACAATAAAGAGATGCCGCTTTAATGCTACGCTTCCAGAGATTGCCGAACCCCGCCCCCCCCCCCCAATTTTGTCCACTGAAGCATTACAGGGAGAAACATTTCAAACCTTTCCCATTCCAGTGTCAATTTCATTCTGTGCTGAAGCTCACCCCTTCATTTAGTTTGTTTGTCCATCCCCATCCCACCCCTTGCTCCTCCCACTTAAATCCTCCTTGTTCAGTTCTGTGAATGAAACTGACACAGGGAAATGGCCACCAACTTGATCGAACCTGTGCACAAGCAACACCGCAGCCCTCCTTGCTTCCCCACCCCCCTCAGCTTGTTGCTAGCAGGTTACTCCAGGCACGGGCAACCAGAATTGGTGGGGACATGGGTCCTCTGAAGGGCAGGAGAGGAGAAACCTTTCTAGCAGACCTTTCCAAAGAGCAGAGTTTTACAACTTGCAGCAGGGAATCCAATAAAAAGTAGATGTTTTGCTCCCTTCCTCCTTCTGCCTCCACCTCCAACCATGTGTGTATGCGGGGGGCAGACAGAAGCTCCCAGCAATGGGAACTATCGATCTTTGTAAAGGCACCCCAAGAAATACGCCCCTGCTTTCTACCGAAAAGAGAATCAAAGAAAGCAAAAAGACAGATTTAAGCCCAACCATATTGCTGATTGCTTCCTTGCACCAAGTGAAACCAGGAGAGGCGAGCTCAGAGCCTTGGCCATTTTATAGAATGCAGACAGTCTTTTGACTTTTGTCCTCGTGCCCACCTTTTCTCCTACAACTGCTTCTGGCAGGGCCCAGTGCTTGCAAAGTTTTCAGGAAGCTCTTGAGAAAAAGCCCCCTCCAAAGTACATGCTGCACCCACACAATACTTTCCCTTCAGCTGCAAGGACAACAGAGGATTCCCTCGGAGGTAGGGTTGCCAAGTCCAATTCAAGAAATATCTGGGGACTTTGGGGGTGGAGCCAGAAGACATTAGGGGTGGAGCCAAGATCAAGGCTGTGACAAACATAATTGAACTCCAAAGGGAGTTCTGGCCATTACATTTAAAGGGACAGCACACCTTTTCAATTCCTTCCTTCCATAGGAAATAATTAACGATAGGGGCACCTTCTTTTGGGGCTCATAGAATTGGACTCCCTGGTCCAATCTTTTTGAAACTGGGGGGTATTTGGGGGAAAGGCACTAGATGCTATACTGAAAATTTGGTGCCTTTACCCCAAAAAACAGCCCCCCCAGAGCCCCAGATACCCGCAGATCAATTCTCCATGATTTTCTATGGGGATAAATCTCCATAGGGAATAACAGAGTTCCTAGCAGACATTTCCCTCCCCTCCCCCCACTTTGTGATGACCCTGAAGCGGGGGGAGGATCTCCAAACCGGGGGATCCCCTGCCCCCACCTGGGGATTGGCAACCCTACTCGGAGGACATAGAAGGGGGTGGGTGGAGGAGTGGTCTCCAAGGTGTCCAGAAAAGGAGCAGGTGGAGAAAATCTGAGGATATGTTTCTGCATTCAAATTACTCTAGTATGGAGGTGGGGGAAGGAATAAAGTTTGTGGCAAACAGCATTCAGAAAACTCAGAGAAATAGTGGAGGGAATAACCTGGTGGAAATGCAAAGCAAACCCTGGAGGCAATGCAGAATTAAAAATATACAGCAAGTTGAAAGCAGGAGGCAACGCGGAACAAAAAATATACCCAGAGACAGATCAGTTGTGAGCGCAGGGAAAACCCCAGTGCAGAAAAGGCCTTTGAAAGGGTTCTTCCTCATGAGCCTCCCAACATGTGCAGGCCAGCAACCTATAGCCCCAAATGGAAGTCATGCTGGCTCCCTAATGCTAGACAGATAGGGATTGACATGTAAATTAAAACCCATTAAGTGTGATGGTGAGCTGTATGGAACCCTACATGGTCAAGTGTATTTTCAGTACCAAGCATCTTGTTAAAATCAGCCAGAAGATAACTGAAGCTGACATTAACATGGCTGTATTTTTCTAATCAACTGCCATCTTAATTTTTAAGACACCAGCTTGTTAAGCAGTGCAGTTTCTTTATGCTATTAACATGACAGAACAAACATCTACAGGGGTACAAAAAGCAAACAAAGAGGGTTTTGTTTTAAGAACATAAGAGAAGCCATGTTGGATCAGGCCAATGGCCCATCCAGTCCAACACTCTGTGTCACACAGTGGCAAAAAATTTTATACATACACACACACTATGGCTAATAGCCACTGATGGACTTCTGCTCCATATTTTTATCTAAACCTCTCTTGAAGGTGGCTATGCTTGTGGCCGCCACCACCTCCTGTGGCAGTGAATTCCACATGTTAATCACCCTTTGGGTGAAGAAGTACTTCCTTTTATCCGTTTTAACCTGGCTGCTCAGCAATTTCATCGAATGCCCACGAGTTCTTGTATTGTGAGAAAGGGAGAAAAGTACTTCTTTCTCTACTTTCTCCATCCCATGCATTATCTTGTAAACCTCTATCATGTCACCCCGCAGTCGATGTTTCTCCAAGCTAAAGAGTCCCAAGCGTTTCAACCTTTCTTCATAGGGAAAGTGTTCCAGCCCTTTAATCATTCTAGTTGTCCTTTTCTGGACTTTCTCCAATGCTATAATATCCTTTTTTTAAAACTCCATTACAATTCCTTTATCAAGAATACTTCCTGCAGCACAAACTACTACCCAAAGTTAGTGGCTAGCTCAATTAATGGGCCCATTCTTTTATTCTGATAGTAGTCTTAATTGATTAGTATAATTTGGTCCAATCAGGAAACGGATTTTAATAAATGTATTCCTAGACAGAACTAATGGTAACCAGGTGCCCTGATAATGCTGGTGTAAAGTTACATCATGCATTTTGAGACAATTCCCATATTAAACAAGGTGATGTTCCCCCATACACAGATCCATGTCTCTTGACTTCAGGATGCAATCAGGCCAATAACTCATTCCTAACATCTTAATATAGTCCCCAGATTTTAATATCGGTTTCCTTGAACAAGAATGGAAATGTTCACAGGATCAACATCTATGCCATCTTAATGACACTGCTATAAATGTCTACCAATACTGGAATATAAAACACTTGTTTTCTTCACATGAGTCTATCTACGGCTGCAATCCAGTGCACAGTTACTTAAGAGTAGGTGTCAATTAAATCAGCAGGGCTTACTTCTGACTGAGCATGCACAGAACTGGGCTGCAAATATTTTCCTCAATTTAAAGTAAAACAAAATGTATTTGCTATGCCACAAATGTAGTTGAAATGCTTTCTGGTTTGATCTCCTCTCTACTTTAGATCAAGAAAGAAAACTCTTCTTTTTTGATCATAAATGTTTCAATCCGAGTTTAGATAGAAACTATGCAGGAAATTAGTAATATATTAACCTGTTTCTCAGAGTTGTAATTTTCAGTAGTTGGAAGGGCATAATGATGGCACACAGAGCCTGACAGGTTGTCCATCAGCTTCAACTCTCCTTCCAAAGATTCCTGGATCAGCAGTGATATGGTATCAAACAAGTGTCTTTCCTGGGAGTGCCACATAGCATGCAGAAGGATAAGCCACAGGCCAGAAAGAGAAAAAGGGGGGGAAGAGGGAGAGAAAATATATGTGTGAGAGAGACAGGAAAGGGGAAGAAAGAGACGGGGCAGGGGGGGGATGTTTTCAGACAGAACAGCAGTTGTGGAAATGGCCAGGAAGGGAAAGACAGAGACAGAGAAGGAAAGAGAACAGTGCAGTAATATCATGGGTCAGAACCTTTCTCAGACCTAGGCCAAACTACATACAGTCAGAGGTACTTTTAAGGCTAGGGCACATGACATTCATCCAGAGGCGCAACTGCCAGATATTAGCTCTTGACAGAGGTACATCTACTACGCAGGGGCCATCATACTCAACATGGCAGGGAACAACTGCAGCAAAACTAGACAACAAAATGTGCACAGCTTTGGATGGCGGCAAGGATGGAAGCCCAGCATTAAGCCTTTACAATCCACACACAAGCGTCGCTATATGAGAATGGCATGACTTTCAGAGGTGATAGAGATTCACAGAAGTAGTTCTGATAGGAACGCTCAGAAACCCTGAAAATCATGTCATTGGCTTAGGCACACAGGAGGATCTAGCACTGCTTGGCTAGAAGAAGAGATGTGATTCTGAAATCAGTGTTGGGATATTAGCTTTACACCACTCATAATTTAAGAGGTGCAGATTATTTATTTATTGGAGATTATTTTTGTGCCGTCTTTCCACTCAGGCAGGGTTCACAAGGCAGCGGACATTTAAAAAAACCCTCAAAACATTATTATTCTGGCACATGCAGACTAAATACTGAAACTTTATCGTTCCATCCTTAGAGTAATTGTAACAGCAAGCAATTCATTTGGATCTTTCAAAATGGCAGAGCGTCACGCTCTGTTCCCCTCCCCACTCAATTTCAGTGGGTCTAAACCAGTTTAAACGCAACTATTCTGGTTGAAATTATGCTTCGACATAATGAGCTTTCTTTCTGTTTCCCAAAGCATTGTTAAACATTTTTTGCTGGAAAAGTTATTTAGAGCACTTAGTGGCCAATATAATTCTGCAAACAAGACTTTTACTTTCTAGGTCACTATAGAGGAGCATTTGAAAATTATACTCTCAGTTCTAAATGTCAGGCTGAAATGTTGGCCCAGGTGTTTACAGCCCAATATTAATACATTGCATAAAGCTTCTAAAGCAGGGGTGTCAATGGGCAGCCTGTGCGACAGATCAAGACTGCAGAGGGCGCTGATCATGCCCGTGAGCAAGTTTGCTTCCTTCTGCATCACAGCTCGCTTTGCCAGTCTTGCTCAATTGCACAGGAGCTACAGAGCAAAGCCTCTGTTTTCTCCATTGGCCGAGGCTCCTTTTTTGGTGAGGAAGGGGGAGGGAGGGACAGCTTGCTTTGGTACTGACCGCAATGTTGCAAGAGTGCTAATACTTTAAGCATGCTTTATTTTAGGTTTTACAAAAATCTTTAATTGTATTTGTGTCCTTTATAAAGTTTCTATCTCTGCTACTCGGCATTACATTTCCTGGCACACCTGGCCTGGTCCGACAAGGTCTCATTTATGTCAGATCCGGCCCTCATAAGAAATGAGTTCGACACCCCTGCTTCTAAAGTGTTGTGATAGGGTGATTCTTTAAATGTTATATTTTCTAAGCAGGCAAGAGCTAATGCGAATGATGATATAGATAATCACAGTCACGATCGAATGAAACAAGCTGGTAGCACATACATTTTATAGAATGTGCAAGCAAAGAAGCATGCCAGTCACATGACTCTGCCGGGGTGCATTATGGGAGCTGTATTCCTTTTTCATTGTATAGTCTAATACCACATGGAATGCAGAGACTTTCACTGAAAGAAAGGAGTAGGGGAGTCATGAGATATCAAAACAGTGACTGCCTGTTTTTCAACGTTATTTACAAATTTATTTTCCAAGGTTGTTTTTGAAAACGGGATTTTTTTTTGTGTGTGAAAATAAAACAGTAAAAAAGGAAAGGAAATGTATGAGACACCTTTCCCATTGTGAGGAAAAGAATAAATGGCTGGATTTCAGAACTTCTAAAACATTTATATAAATAGTGGATAAGATAGTAAATAATTTTTCCTCTGCTCCTTCCTGTGTGTTATAGTTACATGCATGATGCATGATGGGAAATAAACAAATAAACCTATAATATCAGAAGGTTTATCCGAATAATATATTTCTATAATATTAGAAAGCAGAATAAAAAGACTGTGATTATTCACTGGACAGTTTCAACAAATGATGTCTCACTGAGAAATCAAATGAGTTTTGGTTGTTTCAGAGGGTTGTTTCCAAATCCATTAGGGGAACCAGCAACACCCCCCCCCCCCCCGTGACATGGAAGTTCCCAAATCATGAAGCAGTGCTGCTGCAATGATCTGAACATATATTGCAGGAATTAAACCGATTAATATTTGTGGGTATGTAAGGAGAAAAATTCTAGATGCCCAATTATATTTGGCCTATGGCTGCATCACAACTCTGCACAAATGTAACAGACTACAACTAGACATCTTGTTGGGCAACTGACAAGTATCCTTCCTGCGTATGTTCAAAGTTTGGCTCAACAAGGTGTACCCAAGCAGAGAAAAAAAAAAAGATGGTACAGTGGGAAACTGTTTTCATTATGTTTCATTGAAAGATCCCTTTGCTACACATTTTGCACCCCTTTTTTGTAAGGAGATCTGTAATAAAAAAATAAATTTAAAAATTCTCATTCAACCCCAACAGAGCTGTGGTTTGAAGTCTGAAGATCTGTTCCTGCCTCAGTAGCACCTGATTATGATGACTCGTCACTTTCTGAATGGCCCAGAAGATGAAGAAGAAGAAGAAGAAGAAGATATTGGATTTATATCCCGCCCTCCACTCCGAAGAGTCTCAGAGCGGCTCACAATCTCCTTTACCTTCCTCCCCCACAACAGACACCCTGTGAGGTAGGTGGGGCTGGAGAGGGCTCTCACAGCAGCTGCCCTTTCAAGGATAACCTTTGCCAGAGCTATGGCTGACCCTAGGCCATTCCAGCAGGTGCAAGTGGAGGAGTGGGGAATCAAACCCGGTTCTCCCAGATAAGAGTCCACACACTTAACCACTACACCAAACTGGCTCTCCTGTCAGTTGATGATGTCAGTGGAGAGTGTGATTCTATTCCTATTGTGGAAAGAAGTGGAATGGATCCTCAGACTTCAAATAACGGCTCCATGGAAGTTATATGAGAATGTAGATTTGTTACAACTGGTGTGACTATAAATTTCATTGCATATTGGCCATCTGTTCTACAGCTTGTTATAGTGGGGACAATTTGAGAGACATTCTGAGAGGCAGGCTGGTTACATCTTTAATCTTTCTAACGTAGAGAATTTTACCTTAATCTGGAAATTATGATAATCTTTTATAGTCTGTGGCTGAAATAATCTGTAAACAGTTCAGCCTGTACATATGTAAGATCTGTTGTGAGGAAGAGCCTCAACCATTCCATCTCCTGCTAAATAGTTTGATCATGCTCAATGTGTATTAAATGACCAATCTTTGGCTTTTGATGTTCTATATTTGCAAGACTGTAAAAATTATATATATACATATGTTGTTATAGATCCCGATGAAGTGGCATGTGTAGGAATCTTGGAGCAATACATAATATTTTTTCTCCCCACTGCACCATTGTTTTTTTTTTTCCCCTTCTCTGCTTTGACTCTGCATTGGTGCAGCCCTCTTTTTTGCACTTCAACAACGGATGCCACCTGTGACTCTTCGTTCCCTTATTGTCCCTCACTTATTGTCCGTTCCCTTATTGTCCCAGGCATCTTATCCTAAGTTGCAAACTGCACATGCTCAACAGGACTCTGAAAACTGGTGAGAGTTTAGGAAGTTCAACAGGGCAAATGTGGCTTGCTGCTGAGCTTGAAGGCAACTGGGAGAGGAAGGAGGGAAGGAACGTCAGCTGTTATTGCTTTTAGACAGGAGCAATGAAGGCAGCAGTGCAGGGACAAGGCAGGGGAAGGCAACATAAGCTGTTACCCCCTGAAAATCTACCATCTGAAGCCACACCCTCACCTCTCCTCATTGTACAGCCATCTCTCTCTCTCTCTGCCTCTCTGTAATACATATTGCTGCTGTTCTTGCAGCAGGGGTGAAAGCTGGTATTGGCCAAATAAGAGAAGCAGCTGGTGTGATTCTTCCAACCTTCTGCTTTATGCCACCTGAGGGAGACTACTAATAAGAGTAATAAGTCCCTTTCACCCCAGTGTTGCAGTCATTTTATCAGTATCTTTTCTCTCCCACCAACATATCCTGCCAGATCGCATGAATTCTTCTACTGCAGGGCCCCAGAAATCATTTTAGAGGAGGCCTATGTGAAGAAAATCAGGTGCTCTTTATACTTTCTAACACAGTAAAATAATGAACAAACTGCAAATCTGAAAACCTAGAATCCCGTTGTATGTTTACCATTTGGATTTAGCACTTTTAGCACCTAATCAGAGTAATCCTCTATGAAATACTTGATAATGGATGCCATCATCAGTTGCTTGGGGTTTTTATTCTATGGAACCATACAATTAACAGAGAAAAAGGAATACAGCTCTCCAATATAATTAAACACTCATTTGTTCTATGCAGTTTATATCCTATCTGAAGAAAGTACAGATCATTCCACACTTCCCCTCCACCTGAGATTCTCACCATAGGGTGAACTAATGAGAGCTGAGAATCCACCTTGATTTGCATGGGATTGAGATATCCTCCGGGGCTGTCAGGCCTTTCCCCTGCATTAATGCCTGTCCACATGAACGCGTCGGAAGATGGGTGCTGACCCGGGGTGACTGTCTTCATTTCCATTTCCAGCTCCAGCTCCAGCTCTGCTTCCTCTTTGGCTTCCTTGTTGCTTTCCTCCAGGTGCTTCATGAGCACAGCAATCACCACGTTCACCAGGACAAACTGGGCAGTCAGCACAAAGGAGACGAAGTAGATAGGCGAGATGACTGTGTTGTAACAGGTGGATTCCTCATCACAGTCCCGCAGTGTGTCCTGGAAATGGAGGGAAGGGAGGTGGAAATGGTTGTGGCAGAAGAGAAAGAGAGTTGTGGGAAGCTGTGATCCACTGGAATTTGCAGTCTAGTCCAAAGGCCCAAATTGATTATTACTATGAGCCAAAAATCCATCAGGGCCAAAACCCACTGTAGAATTTCAACAGAACGGCGTCTATAGATCTATTCCAGTTTTGAAGTCGTCTTCCATGGACCCTGCCTTTCATAGACTTTAGCAGGGCATTCCTAAGCAGATATATACCCTACTAAATTAAGTGAAGTCAATGGGTTAGAATGGTGTGCCTCTTCTTAGAATTGCACTTTTAAGTCTTCCTTTATTCCCTCCCACCAATGTACAGGATACGGCCTTGTGGAGACTACTTAGTCCCACATTCAGGGCATTTATGATGTAGTTGCAGCCTTATTCTATTCTAGGTCCTGGTGCACCCCAATGGCACTATTAATGAGTTCTAGAGCTTAGAAACCTCAACAAAAACTTAGTAAGGCTATTGATGGAAAGAGAGTTTCTCCAGCGGAACATAAGAACATAAGAGAAGCCTTGTTAGATCAGGCCACTCTGTGTCACACAGTGGCCAAAAAACCCAGGTGCCATCAGGAGATCCATCAGTGGGGCCAGGACATTAGAAGCCCTCCCACTGCCCCCCCCAAGCACCAAGAATACAGAGCATCACTGCCCCAGAAAGAGAGTTCCATCAATATGTCACTGATGGACTTCTGCTCCATATGTTTATCCAATCTCCTCTAGAAGCTGTCTTTGCTTTCAGCTGCCACCTCTTGTGGCAGTGAATTCCATGTGTTAATTACCCTTTGGGTGAAGAAGTACTTCCTTTTATCCATTCTAACCCGATTGCTCAGCAATTTCATTGAGTGCCCACGAGTTCTTGTATTATGAGAAAGGGAGAAAAGTATTTTTTTCCCTCCGCCTTCTCTGTCCCATGCATAGTAAACCTCTATCATGTCTATAGGTTTGTGTGAATTCATCTATCCCTCCCCACCCCAACCCCATCTGCAGTGGATTCTGCTTGGTTATTTCCACCCAGATTCGAAGTTTTCTGGATTTTTGGTAAACCTTTATCCTTCTGTGGGCATCAAATAGCAGTCTGGTTTTATAATGGTCTACCCAGAATAGAAAACACCTGGAGTTATGATCAGACTTTGTTTACTGTTCCTTTTCATTATGTAATTGTGTTCCTGGAAATGCAAAGACTGGGGGGCATCACAGCCCTTCTCTTGCAGATCCCTTGTATATTGAGCCCCTCTATATTGAATGTTGCGCTCAAGAAAGCCCTTTGACAATTCATCTCTCTATCACTGACCTGGATAGCCCAGACTAGTCTGATCTTGCCGGACCCTGGAAGTTAAGCAGGATCAGGCCTGGTCAGTACATGGATGGGAGACCAGCAAGGAATAGCAGGGTCACAAATCAGAGCGAGGCAATGGCAAACTACCTCGGAATGTATCTCATCTTTAAGAAGAAGAAGAATTGCAGATTTATATCCCACCCTTCTCCCTGAATCAGAGACTCAGAGTGGCTTACAATCTCCTATGTCTTCTCCCCTCACAACAGGCATCCTGTGAGGTGGGTGGGGCTGGAGAGGGCTCTCCCAGCAGCTGCCCTTTCAAGGACAACCTCTGCCAGAGCTATGGCTGACCCAAGGCCATTCCAGCAGGTGCAAGTGGAGGAGTGGGGAATCAAACCTGGTTCTCCCAGATAAGAGTCCGCACACTTAACCACTACACCAAACTGGCTCTCACACCAAACTGGCTCTCTGCCATGGCAAATCCCTGCCATGGCAAAAACAAACAAAAAACCTTCTTCAGGAAATCCAAAGTTTAGACGATGAACTCACCAGGAGAAGCTAGCCCACTTGAATAAACCATCTTAGATATCTTACATGCTGAACCTAGATGGACATCAACTACAGCTGAGCTGGAAGTATTCACTATTTTTCATGAATGTTTTCAACAATGTCAAAAAAGTGTCTCTCTTCCTTGGATGTTTCTTTTTTTTAGTGAGCAACACTGCTTTGTAAGCGTTCACTGATTCAGGATGCGTTGCCCTTACTCTGACTTTGTTTGTTCCTCAGTAACATCGGTACATGCCCAAATCTTATTGGCTACATGCTTTCATGTTCAAAATTTGAATCCTGATTGGCTAGAATCATACATGTGAGTCATGCAGGAAAGAATAATAAGCTCTAACCATGAGGAAATTGTGCCGAAGCAGCAACAGTAAAGGAAAATAATAGCATAGAAAAGAATTAAAAAACAATTTTGGGAACAATTCTTGCTCCCATATAGACAATTTGTGCTCAGAAATCAAAACGAATAAAAACAGTCCTAGCTTCTGTCATATCATTTTAATGACGATATTACCTTCATTATCCCATTCCAGTTGTCTCCTGTGGATACACGGAAGAGTGTGAGAAAGGCCATCCCAAAGTTGCGAAAAGTTGCATGTCGCCCTAAGCCCTCACAGGGATGAGTGTTATCACATTCTGTGTGACAACCAAAAAATAAAGGTGATTTAGATGTATACTTCCTTCACAAATATCTACTTCACCCAGTGCTACAAGTAGAGAAGAGAACTTACCAAGATCTCCAAACAGCTCCACACCAAGGGCTGCAAATATGAAAAACAATAACATGAAGAGAAGACCCAGATTTCCCACCTGTAAAGAGAAAAGGAACAGGGGGAAATAAAAATATTCACCAATTTATGTCTCTCAAGTAATCATAATTACTGTTCTGTGTCAAATATGTGTGTGTACACAATGCTCTGTGCTTATATAATCCAAGAAAAGGAAACAAGTATATGCTGCAAAATATGACAAGCAACATAGACTACTGGCAGTAGCAGAGAACAAACCAAATTAAACCAAGACACAGAGGTCTGCGACAGAATAATTAGCCTGGTCTGGGCATGCCCAATCAAAAGAAGTGAAAAAGTAGCTCTCTAATTCAGTCTGTGATAAAAGATTGCTTTAACCACAGAACAGACAAGGCAAGATTCAAAAGTTCCATAAGATCCTCTGAGAGCTTTGTGATAAGGCAAAGTTTACCTGCGGCAACGCTTGCATGACTGTGTCCAGCAGAGCTCGCATCCCTACAGCCATTTTTAATAATTTCAACACTGCAGAAAATGAAACATTGATCATATTACTGTCATAGTACTGGAGTGTACAGAGTAGGCACAGAATTCACCAAACACCATGCCAAGCATTTTCCATTGGAAGCAAAAGCACAAGACCATTTTATATGAAGCGTTCCATTATTGTCAGGAGCCAGAATCCTCCAAAATGTAATTGCATGTCCAGGGGCTCTGAGAATGGAATTCTGCCTCCTGCCCTCGCTAAACTGAGGGCTTTCTGAACTTGGGATTGCATTGCAATAGTGACCCTCCCCCCCTCCCCCCCCCCCCCTTGGCAATGACTGCTGATACTACATAAACCAGTTTGGAAAGGTCAGAAATCTTTCTGAGACACAGGATGTGGGAACTTTGCTTGCAGCAACAGAACTATAAGGCCACGTGAATTCCCGTTGATTTCAATGGTAGCCAGACTGAAGAAGAAAAACTATTTTGTTCTTTGATTCTAATCCAGGATGCACTGAGGAAGTGAACCCATAACCTTCAGAGCAAAGAATTTTTATAACCTATGAACTAATGTCTTTAGCTTGGTTTGTTCTGTAACAAATGTCTTTAATATCTTGGTGTTTGGAATGGATAACACCATCTATAACTCCCTTCATTGGGAATTCAAATGACAGGAACTCATCCGGCACACCTGAGAACTAAACAGCATGGACCTGTCTTTACAGACAATTCCCGCTACACTATCAACTGGTTATCCAAGTGATGAAAACACTTTTCTGAGTAAAAATAGTTAGGACTGGGCTGTCAGGAAGACAAAGTACACTGAGATGGGTATTAGCCAAGTAGTTTATGCTTAGAGTATAGCTATAGTCATACCATATCAGACATATCATTGTACCAGAAAATTCCGTTTCTCTGGGATCAGAAGTTATGTAAGCAGAGTAACTGGGGACTGACCTCGGGCAATTCGCAAGACTCTCATGATGCGAATAATGGTGGGGTTAATGGGCAGCGATGCATTCACCTCGATCTCTTCCAGCGTGATCCCCATAATAGACAACAGCACGATTGCCAAATCTAATTGGTTCCATCTGAAGGTGATGCAAAATATCAAATGGAAAGATCTGCTAAAATATTTGCAGTTGTGTGAGGGCACTTGTGTGACAAAATAATTCCACTCATTTCGTTCATACCAGTAAAACATGAATCCACATGCCACCTCAAGCAGTCTTTTGAGATAAAATGTTAAAAGAAAAACATTTATTATTAGATTATAAGGCGAGCCAAGCCTGAATACACCACAGACTGGAACAAAGAAAGGTCAAAAGCAAGATTCAATTAATGTGGAGGGTAACCCAGATGATAAAAAGGAAGCCAATATTGGTTTATATTTTTTTTTATTGTTTTTAATGTTTCCTTTATGCTATGCTTCCAAGAACAGCTCCCAATGAATTTAGGGAGAATCATTCCAAATTTTTTAAAAAGTCTAAAAGCCCAGTTACTATTACAGGGTAGAATAGAAGGAAGGGTTTTGAGGTTATACTGAGGTCTCCTAGAAAGACCAAAGAGGGATCAAATAGTCAGAGAGAACAGAATGTTATGTGAGGTTTGTTGAGATACAGAGGGAATGTTTTACTTTGCATCATGTTTTTGATATTTAATCAAGAGAAATATTAAGAAGGAAGTTAAGGTAGGGATCCAGCGTTAGCTGCATAAAACTCTGAACACATTCCATCTACTCATGGTTTAGTGTGCATGTGTATGTTATTCCCAATCTATTGATCTCACTAGCCAGTGTTAATCCAGTCCCACCCTGCCCTCTGTTTCCAGAGTTTTCATGATGTAAACGGATATGCTGTTTCTCTCCCTCTCCACCCCCACACCAGGACATCTATCCAGTAAGTTAATGGACCCATCTGGGACAGCAGGATACATTAAGAAAGGATGCAGCAAAGGCAGCAAACTGAGCCTTAAGACGCGAATATGAATAATTTTTCAAGTCAACTGTGTAGCAGAGGAAATGGAATTGCTGCTCTTTTTATTGCTTCACCATTCACACACTGAGCAAACAGAAGAAGAAGGGGAAATGGAGGAGAAGCAAGGAAGCTGCTGCTGCAAGCCACACTTCACAGGTATCTTTGTGCAGGGGTCTAGATGAGTCATAAGAGGAATAAGAACATAAGAGCAGCCCTATTGGATCAGATCTAGGGTCTATATGATCCAGTGTCCTGTTTCCAATTGCGCTCATCCAGTGTCATGGGTGCTGGGGACCCTTCAGAGGAAGTTGAGTCTGATGAGGAAACTGTGCCCCTGCCACCTGCACCAGTGCCCCTGCCTCCTGCTGGAGAAGATCCCAGCCCCCCTGCCTCGCCCTCTCGGGTGGCTCGTGTGCGTGACCGCCTCCGGCAGGACCTCAGGGATCGGAGGAGGGCGGCACGCTCACAAGCAAGACGCTCCCTGAGCCCTGAGTTCTGAGAGGATTCTGGCCCTTCTAAGAGCAAGGATGCTTGAGTGGTAACAGGATCCTGGCTGCCTCCCTGAGCCAGCAATTAGCCCAAACGGGCAACAGCCAGCAGAGGGCTATATAGCTGTGGGCTTTGGGAGGAAGCTTTGTGGAAGCAACTAGTCATCTCCCTGACATTCTAGCATCCACTCCGGCTTGACTTTGGTTCCTGACTCCCTGACTTTGGCTTTGGACTTCTGGACTCCCTGACCTCGGCTTCTGGACCTCAGACCTGCGATACTTCTACAGTGATTCGGATTTGGCGCCTCGGACCCTCCTGCTTACTGGCTACAGACCTCGGACTGCCTCTGGACTTTGCCTGACCCGGCCCCAGCCGTGACAGATTGCTTCCACCGACAAACACCCACTCCACAGGATGGATGCTGAAGCAAGTGAAACCACAGAACTACTGGCTGCGCTCCAAGCCCAGGTACAGCAGCTAACACAGGCAGTAGTGCACTTGCAGCAACAACCTGCGGCCAGTGCTCCAGCCAAGTGCCCAGTTCCCCCACCTGACAGATTTGGGGGTGCCGTGGAAGAATTTCCTGCCTTCCTAGCACAGTGTCGGCTGTACTTTGAACTGAGAGCACGGGACTTCCTCAATGACAAAACCAAGGTGTGTTTCGTCATCAGTCTGTTAAAGGGGCAGGCGGCCAAATGGGCCACACCCTTACTGGTCGCGTCCTCTCCCCTACTGACTGATTACCAGGGGTTTGAGGCCCACCTGTCTGCTGCTTTCTCAAACCCAGTCCAAGCAGCCACAGCTAACCGGAAGATCAGGGCACTGAAACAAGGCAACTCCTCGGTGGCTCAATATGCCACTGAATTCAAGCTCCTGACCCAGGACTTGGCGTGGAATGAGGCTGCCCAGATGGACCAGTTTACTGAGGGGTTGGCAGAGGAGGTCCTGGATGAACTGGCCAGGGTGGAGCAGCCACCCACGCTCCAAGAACTTATCACCCTCTGCCTCCGCATCGATGGCCGCCTGGAAAGTCGCCGCCAAGCCAAGACCAGAGGGCGCCAGCTCCCTGCGCCGTGCTACCTGGCTCCTCGCCCGTCCCCAGCTAGTACCAGCACCAAGGACGAGCCTATGCAGCTTGGAGCTGCTCGACCCCGCCTGACCCCAGAGGAAAAGACCAGACGCCGCACGCAGAATCTGTGCCTCTACTGCGGCACGGCAGGCCACTATGCCTCTGGCTGCCCTGCTAAGCATCGGATACCTGGACCTTCGCTGCCACCGCCGCCAAAAGGGCAGCCCCAGGCGTAAGTGGACCCCCCAGCCTGGGGCGACTAGCTGGGTCCTCCGAACAGCGGGCTGATACCCCAGGGCCATTCCTGCTACCAGTCAAACTCCGTCTGCCTGACGAACGCTGGCTGTTCGTGTATGCCATGCTGGACTCGGGAGCGGCCCACTGTTTTATAGATGCCACCTTTGTGAAGCAGCACCAGATCCCTGTGCAGACAAAAGGGATTCCGTCACTGGTGGAGGCTATTGACGGGCGCCTCCTCCGTTCTGGCCCCGTCACCCAGGAGACCTGTCCCATCACCTTCCACGTCCAGCAGCACCAAGAACAGCTGCGGTTTGATGTCGCCCGCATGCCTCGCTTCCCGCTGATTCTAGGCCTTTCCTGGCTGAAGCTGCACAACCCCATCGTGGACTGGGCCCAGCAGGAACTACGCTTCCGAGACCCATGCCCCCATCTGACTCCTCCCACCACTCTAGCAGCTGGCATCCCGAGTGGTGGTCCTCAGCTCCCTCAGAAGTATGTGGACTTTGCTGATGTCTTTGAAGAGACAGGAGCTGATCAGCTTCCCCCTCACCGGCCCTACGACTGTGCCATTGATTTGGTACCTGGGGCACCACTCCCGGTGGGGCGTCTGTACCCAATGTCGGAGCCGGAGTTGGCAGCTCTGCGAGACTTCCTGGACAAGAACCTGAAACGCGGATTCATCCGACCCTCAACCTCTCCCCTATCTGCTCCAGTGCTCTTCGTGAAGAAGAAAAGTGGGGAGCTCCGGCTGTGCAATGACTACCGGGCCCTGAACAAGATCACCATCCGCGACCGGTACCCTCTACCACTGATCCCTGAACTCTTGGATCGCCTAAAGGGGGCCCAAATCTACACCAAGCTGGACCTCCGTGGAGCGTACAATTTGGTGCGCATACGGCCCGGAGACGAATGGAAGACCGCGTTTGGGACCCGATACGGGCAGTACGAGCACCTGGTAATGCCCTTCGGACTGACCAATGCCCCCGCTGTCTTCCAGAGGTTCATGAATGACATATTCCGGGACCTGCTCGACCGCTTCGCGATCATATACCTGGATGACATCCTAATTTACTCCCGCAATCCTGCCCAGCACGCTGAGCACGTCCGCCAGGTCCTGCAGCGCCTACGAGCCCATGGTCTCTACGCCAAGCTGGAGAAGTGCGACTTCGACCTGCGCTCCGTCGAGTTCCTTGGGCACATCGTGTCACCGCAGGGGATCCTCATGGACCCGAAAAAAGTAGAAGCGGTCCTGACCTGGCAGGCTCCTCAGAATCGCAAAGACCTGCAGCGGTTCCTCGGTTTTGCCAACTACTATCGGCAATTCATCCCGGCCTACGCATCCCTGACCACACCCCTGACTCAACTACTCCGCCCCAAAGAACCCTTCCACTGGTCCCCAGAGGCCGATAACGCCTTCTCCACCCTGAAGACTCGCTTTGCCACCGGGCCACTCCTGAGATACCCCGACCCCCAGCTTCCCTTTACGGTGGAAGCTGATGCCTCCAACGTGGCCCTGGGAGCAGTGCTGTCCCAGCGCGAGGAGCCGTCCCAGCCACTACAGCCCTGCGCCTATTACTCGCGGCAGCTCACTGCTGCAGAGAGGAACTATACCATCTGGGAGAGGGAGTTGCTCGCGATCAAGGCGGCGTTTGAGGTTTGGCGACATTACCTCGAAGGGGCTCGCCACCCTGTTCAAGTGCTCACCGATCACCGGAACTTGGAACACCTCCAGACCACCCGCCGTCTCAACCAGCGCCAGATCCGGTGGTCCCTATTCTTCTCTCGCTTCGACTTCCGGATCTCCTACATCCCCCATACCCAGAACCGGAAAGCAGACGCGCTCTCCCGGAAACCGGAATACGCCCCTGCCTCAACTGAGACCGCGCCCGCTGCTCCAATCCTGCCGCCCTCAGTATTTGCAGCCACCTCCACTTCACCAGCACTCGTGGAGGACATTCGGGCTAGCCAGGCCAATGATCCCTGGGTCCAGCAACACCTCCAGGCTCTCCAAGATGACCCAACAGGGGAGTTCACGACTCGAGGCGGCCTCTTGCTACACCGCGAACGCCTCTATGTGCCGCCTGGGCCCTTGCGGGCAGAAGTGCTACGCCTGACCCACGACTCGTTACCTGCCGGGCACTTTGGACAGCATAAGACCACCCACTTGCTGACAAGGGAATTCTGGTGGCCACGAGTTCGCGCTGATGTTGCCCGCTATGTCAGCTCCTGTGACGTCTGCCGACGGGCCAAAGACATCCCAGCCAAACCCTCAGGGTTGCTGCAGCCCTTGCCCACATCTTCAGGACCCTGGGATACCATCTCGATGGACTTCATCACGGAACTTCCACGCTCCAAGGGTCAGACTTGTATCTGGGTGGTCGTCGACCTATTTACCAAGATGGCCCACTTTGTTCCGTGCCCGAAACTCCCCACAGCTCAGGAGACGGCCCAGCTTTACCTGCAACACATCTTTCGTCTGCATGGACTCCCAGCCCATCTGATCTCCGATCGGGGCCCTCAGTTCTCCTCTCGGTTCTGGCAAGCCCTCCATTCCAGCCTGGGTACTCGAGTGCACCTGTCCTCGGCCTACCACCCACAGACAGATGGCCAGACAGAGCGCACCAATGCCACGCTAGAGCAATATCTCCGCTGTTACACCTGTTACCAGCAGGATGACTGGACCACTCTATTGCCCCTAGCGGAGTTTGCATACAACAACGCGGTCCATTCATCCACCCAAATGACCCCGTTTGCTGCAACCTACGGGTACCACCCTCGGTTCTTCCCAGCGATCCTACCACCCACGAATGTCCCCGCCGTCGATGCCTACCTGCAAGAACTCCGTGCCAGCCAAGACTTGCTCCGAGAGCAGCTACAGCAAGCCAAGGAGGCATATAAACGGGCTGCGGACCGAAAGAGGCAAGAAGGCCCTCCAGTGCAGCCGGGGGATCAGGTGTGGCTCTCAACTCGCTACCTGCGCCGGCCTGGTCGGTCTCACAAGCTGGATGCACGGTTCATTGGACCCTACCCCGTCGTTGAACAAATAAACCCCGTCGCCTTCAGGCTCCAGTTGCCACCCCACCTCCGCATTCACCCCGTGTTTCATCGCTCCCTCCTTGTTCCGGCTGCACCCCCTGACCCAGCTCGGACTCCTTCCCCACCGCCGCCACCACCAGTGTTGGTGGATGACGAGGAAGAATATGAGGTGCGCCAGATCCTGGACTCCCGGTACCATCGTGGAGGCCTCCAGTACCTGGTGGACTGGGAGGGATACGGCCCAGAAGACCGGTCTTGGGAGCCCGAGGACAATCTTCATGCCCCGGACTTGGTGCACCAGTTCCACAACGACCACCCCGACCTTCCAGGTCCCTCGACGGAGGGGGGCCCTGGGGGGGGGGATAGTGTCATGGGTGCTGGGGACCCTTCAGAGGAAGTTGAGTCTGATGAGGAAACTGTGCCCCTGCCACCTGCACCAGTGCCCCTGCCTCCTGCTGGAGAAGATCCCAGCCCCCCTGCCTCGCCCTCTCGGGTGGCTCGTGTGCGTGACCGCCTCCGGCAGGACCTCAGGGATCGGAGGAGGGCGGCACGCTCACAAGCAAGACGCTCCCTGAGCCCTGAGTTCTGAGAGGATTCTGGCCCTTCTAAGAGCAAGGATGCTTGAGTGGTAACAGGATCCTGGCTGCCTCCCTGAGCCAGCAATTAGCCCAAACGGGCAACAGCCAGCAGAGGGCTATATAGCTGTGGGCTTTGGGAGGAAGCTTTGTGGAAGCAACTAGTCATCTCCCTGACATTCTAGCATCCACTCCGGCTTGACTTTGGTTCCTGACTCCCTGACTTTGGCTTTGGACTTCTGGACTCCCTGACCTCGGCTTCTGGACCTCAGACCTGCGATACTTCTACAGTGATTCGGATTTGGCGCCTCGGACCCTCCTGCTTACTGGCTACAGACCTCGGACTGCCTCTGGACTTTGCCTGACCCGGCCCCAGCCGTGACATCCAGACCCTTTTGAAAAACGTCCAATGTCTCCACCTCTGCCTCTCCCAGAAGGAGGGAGAGGCACATGATAGTCATGTCATAGTCTTGGCATCATCCCAGAATAGTGGAGCTGATTCAAGCAGAACCCCCACCTGAAGAGCCAAGCTCTGGGGCACTGGCAGCAAGGATAGGGCAATGGTGCGTTGGCCCTATGGTGACTGTGAAGGAGGCTGTGGTGATGGAGGTCATCATGGGAGCATACCACCATCTTAACAGGCCAAGGGCAAGTGGGCCTGGGAGTGGGGATGCACGGCCTTTACAGCAGTAGCTACCATCCCTTGGGAGCCAGGTGGCTGCCGGGACAGGTCAGGAGAGAACTGGCACCCGCAGTAACCTCAACATGCTGAGGTCCAGAGCAGACCAGGGCCTTGTGTGCCTGGATGCAGGCATGTGTAGCTTTCGCAGCCATGGTCCCCTGGGAGCCCAGCAGCTGATGGTACAAGCCAGGAACAAGTGGAGCCTGGGGCAGGGGACTTAGCCCTCCTACAATTGTTCCAGCCTGGGTGGTGGCCCCTTTAGCAGGAAATCTCCAGGTATTTTCCAACCCAGAGCTGGCAACCTGACAAATATCAGGAGCCCAGGACAGGTTGCTGGGAGTGGGGGTAAAACCATAGATTTTCTGGTGATTCCAAAAGTGGACTGAAGTCATTTCTGGGTTTTCTCAAGAAATGACATTATGCTGTTGTGACAATGGTTGCCCCCCCACCCCCATACCCCCAGCCTCCCCAAACCTATCTGTATAGCTTTGTATGGCTTGGATGGCTGAACCAAAATCACAGCACTATACCCTGGAGATAAAGCTGTGAGTCCCAGCAGGAAAATCTGAACCTCACTGACTCAATTGTCAGTGTAGGCCTGATCTACCTATGAAGCACAATGATGTGCTGACTTTTCTATTTCAGGTAGGGCTTCCTTGTGGCTTCCAGCGGGGGACTTCTTTTTATGGTACCATAGAGTTTTCCTACCAAATTGCTAGACTGCCTGGGAAAACCATAGAGTTTTCCCTGAAACACCCAGAGCAGCTGGCACACAACATCGCCGACACGATGATGTCACTTCCAGGTGACATCATCATGCAGGCAATGTTGGGCAGGGATCCCCCCACTGATCCACTTTGGGATCCCCCCACTGATCCAGGTTGGGGACCCCTGCCCAGGAGCTTGGCAGCCCTAATTTCAGGCGGCAGATGCAGGCTGCCATTTTTGAAAATATTTTCACCCATTTAATGCTTTTCTCCAAGTAAAATTATAACCACATCTAGAGGAAGCATTCTAACAGGTCTTGACGTGTTATTTTTCTACTAGCAGGTAGGGTTGTTTTTTTTTTTAAATGAAGGAACACTAAAAATCATAACCCCTCATTGCAGGATGAAGTGATATTCCCCCCCACCCCCCACACACTACCTTAAGGCTTGGTGATCTCATTTCCATCTTATCTAAAGCAGTAGAGGGGTGATATTAGCTTAACGAACTGGGCACAGTCTCACAGAGACCGCACCTGTTTCAATTAGGGTTGCCAAGTCCAATTCAAGAAATATCTGGGGACTTTGGGGTGGAGCCAGGAAACTTTGGGGGTGGAGCCAGGAGACTTTGGGGGTGGAGCCAAGAGACATTGGGGCAGAGCCAGGAGCAAGGGTGTGACAAGCATAATTGAACTCCAAGGGAGTTCTGGCCATCACATTTAAAGGGACAGCACACCTTTTAAAACGCCTTCCTTCCATAGAAAATAAAGAAGGATAGGGGCACCTTCTTTTGGGGCTCATAGAATTGGACCCCCTGGTCCAATCCTTTTGAAACTTGGGGGGTATTTTGGGGAGAGGCACTAAATGCTATACTGAAAATTTGGCACCTCTACCTCAAAAAGCAGCCCCTCGAGAGCCCCCGATACTCGCTGATGAATTACCCTTCATTCCCTATGGGAATCGGTAGAGGTGCATAATGGCTGTGGGGGCGGGGCTTCCCCCGCTGGCCAGCTGGCTGGGGGAGGGAGGAAGCCTGTAAAATCAGGGGATCCCCTGCTGGGACCTGGGGATTGGGAAGCCTAGTTTCAATGGGACTTAAACATGCTTAACTTTCTATAAATTTTGTCCATTTTATCTTCAATGAAGTGACTAGTAATTAATAAGAACAGGGCTTGTGAGGCAGATCTTAACTGGTGGGGTGGACACTGTTGGAGGATTCAGTCCTTCATGGACCTTGGCCCTAAGCCATTTAGGCCTTTAAAGGTAATGGGAGACAGTGCCATTTGGACTTTCAGTTTAGGCACCAACATGCCTTGGCCCATCTATTTGTAATTTTTGCTCTGATTAGTACATTACTTTCCACAGACTTTGACCAAGGCTCCATGATGCAAGCTATATTTCCATATTTAAATCAACACAGAATTAGGGTGGAGACATTTTGATAAAGAGTACTTTTATCATTTTACAAGCAACCATGTCACTCACTACCTGTCTTGGAAGAATCGTCGAAACCCAAATGCAATGAGTTTGAAAACAGATTCCATAACAAAGATGACGGTGAAGATGTAATTGCAAATCTTCAGGGCTTCGTCAAGAACCTGAAATGAGGAAACAAATGTGAGGTTTCTGCAGTTATTTCCAGAAGGGTTACCTGCCCTTCTGTTTTCAACAAGATCCTCTCAATGAGGGGGGGGAAAAAACAAAAGCCAAAATGAAGACAAAACTGGAATGTGGGCCTGACACACTCTGTCTTGCGTAGTATGAAAATCTGAACTTTTCTTGTTCTCCAAAGTGAAGATAAGGGCAAAATTCAGATTTGCTGTCCTCCAGGCTGCCTTCTCAAAAAGGGCAAAATACTGTCAGATGACAGCCAGGCTCCTGAACCTGGATGGATTTTACTTTGTGAGAGGGAGGCAACCTGTACTGATGCCCTTGAGCCAATCCTTCCAGAACAATCTGTAGTCCTTTTGTTTCACTGTCAACTCCTGCTGCAATCTTACCTTACACCCTAGCTTTCTTATCCCACCTCTACCTCAGACTGTGTCTGCTGTGAGGAACGGGTTTTACTGTCAGGGAATCTGTCTGAAGTCCAGAGGTAATTTGTGGCCATCAATTTGAAACCACTGCCTTAGACCAGCCATGTCAGATGTGTATACTTAGGGCCAGACCCGCCATTAGGCAAACTAGGCAATTGCCAAGGGCAATTCTGGGGGGGGGGGGGGGTGCCAAATTGGGTGCCCCCCCCCATGTGGCTCAGTGACATTATCAGTGTGGGTGGTGGTGGTGGTGTCAGAAGTTAGCCATCTGCTATCCTATTTGGTAGATTTAACAGGATTGAGTACTCTAATAGACACTGTCTTTGTAATCCCAAGTGTATTGAAACTATTTCCCATGTATTATTGAACTGTCCTCTTTATGATGATATTTGTTGTATATACCTGAAAGATATCTTAGCAGATATGTTGGGCTGGGCTGATTCAGGCAAAGTCCACAAACTTTTAAATGACACTTGCTCTGAGGTAACTTTAATGGTGGCTAGATTTCTTCAACAGGACATGGAAATACGACAGAGAATGGTTCTGGAATGACCACATTTTATTTGTTTTAATTATTTAATTTGGCTAAACTCGATTCATATATATTTTATGTATACTAGCTCCCCATGTACTCTATAATCTAGCATTTTATATTATTTATATTGCTATTTTACTGCTAAATCTGTTTTATGCCAATAAAGGCTTGCTGTTGCTGTTAAGTTAGCCTTGCCTAGGGTGCCAAGCAGTCTAGGGCTGACCCTGTGTATGCTGGTTTAGCCATCAACCATTACGCGCTATCCACACCAAGACAAGCAAGTAGAATTAGCTAAGAACATAACAACATAAGAGAAGCCATGTTGGATCAGGCCAGTGGCCCATCCAGTCCAACACTCTGTGTCACAGAAGAACATAAGAGAAGCCATGTTGGATCAGGCCAGTGGCCCATCAAGTCCAACACTCTGTCACACAGTGGCCAAAAAAGCCCTAGGTGCCATAGCTAATTGTCTACGTTTAAAAAAACAAAACAAAACAAAGTTGCTCTCCTCTGGTTCATAATAAGCACCTGTCACTGAACAACTCCAATGTCAGCCTTAGTTTAGAACATAGTTAATTACATATTTCGGCATAAAGTAATTGGATTGTGTAACAAGCTCCTCACAAGGTGAACCTGCAGCCTGGGCCATGCACTCCCACCTTAAACAAGATGCTTTTCCCCTCTCTCTCCATTTTAATTGACTCACTTTAGAAGTCTAGGTACTGTCTAGCCTTTATGATTACCTCACCTTTGCTTTTGCATTGCTTTTATTCCTTCTCAAACCAGTCACTAATAAAAATACGTACAGTGCACAAATTGGCAGTGAATTCCATCTCACTGTCGTATGCAAGTTATTTTACAGTTCATTATAAGTCGTCGTTATGATTTGAATGTGATCCTAAATACAAAAGCCTGGCATGCTAATACACAAGGGACCTGCTGTTTAGCCAAAACGCTAAGTAAATAAAAGCCTGCTGAATAAATAAATCCACAACGTTGGGGGAACAGGCCAGTAAAATACCAACTAAAAGACTACAAGATTTGACCTAGAGATGACTAGGAATCGGAATGAACTGGCTCATGAACAAGACTGTGATGAATGTTGGCCAGTTTGTGGTTTGCAAAGTGAAGTTCATGGCATGTCAACTGGTATGAACTTTCCACAAACTTTCAAGCCGTTTGTGGAGCTTCATTGCATTTTGTGAACAGATACATTTTGAAACAGACTGTCTCCACTCAATCTAAATGTTTACCAAACGTCGAAGCAACAAGAGGGATGGAACTTGGATGGCATGTAAAGGAACATCTAGAGCACGGGTATCAAACATGCAGCCCAGGGGCCAAATCGGGACTCCTATCAAGCCCCCGAGCAACTGGCTGTCATCTGCTTCCTTTTCCCTCTCTCTTGCTCCCTTCTGCATAACAGCTTGCTTTGCAAGGCTTGCTCAATCATACAGGAGCTACAGAGAAAACCTCTATTTTTGCCATTGGCTGAGGCTCCTCCCTTGGGGAGGGAGGGGAGGGGATAGAGCTTGCTTTGCCAGGCTCTCTCAATTACACAGCAGAGCTACTGAGCCAAGCCTCTTTACCTTCTATTGGTTGAGGCTCCTCCCCCTCCTGGCCCCCTGGGGAAGGAAGGAAAGAGCCAGAGCTTCCTTTGCCCAGTTCATTGGATCCCATGGGAGAAATATATATATAAAACACCTTTAAGACTAATAAGTGCTAATGCTTTAAGTGTGTTTTAAGTTTTTTTTTTTTTTTAAAAATCTTTAATTGTGTTTGTCCGTGTCCTTTATAAAGTTTTTATCTCTGCTATCTATCTTAAATCTACCTAATCTTAAAACAAACATGGTCCGGCCCAACAAGGTCTCATTTATGTCAGATTTGGCCCTCATAACAAATGAGTTCGACACCGTTGATCTAGAGGAGGTCCCCTGCAAGCTTGGCGTCTCTAGCTAGCACAGGATCCATTCTATACACTCTTGAAACTCCTGAGCCTGTCATTTTCCCAGAAAGCACTTTCCCGGGACACCTTCTTTAGGTGGATGTAACTTGGACCCCATAAATCCAACCCTCACCAAACTTGGAGGTCAGATAGAGGAGAGTCAGCTAGAGATCCCCTGTGAGTATGATGTCTCTGGCATACGGGGGGTGGGGGAGGCATTCTACCGCACCATGAACCTCATAAGCTGAGCCAGTTTGTTTGGCCCATTAAAGTTTGTGACAGTTTGTGGTTTGTGAACCAGGCCACAAAACTATGAACCAAACCACATTTTCCCAGCTTGTGCCCATCCCTAGAGATGACCGATTATTACTTAATGGATATTAATATTAAGACATTATTATGATTGGTTCCTTAGACTTGCCCTATATTGCTGTTGAATCTGGCTGCAATGTAAAACCATTAAAACAATTAAAAGCCATATAAAAACATTAAAGATTGTCATCTAAGAACAATAGTGCAAGTAAACAGCTGTAAATAGAAATAATTTTATTGGAATTTCAAAAAGACTTTCTTAAGAAGAATTCTGAATGCCAAAAAGGCATCAGATAGAATGAGCCTGCCTAGAGAAGGCTCTTGATCCTACAGACATTGTGCCTCCGACAATTAGGACATACAGAACAAAGGACTTCTTTGCACGTGTTGAACCTTGAGGGGGAAGAGAGCATTTGTTATATGAATGGGGAAATGTGAATTTGGTGATGTTCCCTTGTTGCGTCGTATGGTTATTTTAACATGATCTCTTCAGGAAAAAGTCTTCGGTTTAGTTTCTCTTTTTACTTTGGTTGCTGCTGTGGCTGGTTATGGCCTAGCAGGGCCCAGACCAAGCCTAACCTATGTTCCAATAAAGTTCTGATCTGTTTTGGTACCAGGCATTGTGAGGTTATTACAGTATTCCTTCAACCCTTCCATGCCCATTCCATTTACGGCTTTAAAGATCTAAACTAGTACTTTGAATTGAGCCTGGAAAAAGAATGGCAACTAGGGCAGCTACTTCCAAATAAGTGAATATGCTCTAACTGGCTTGCTCTGAACAAAGCATAGGGTTGCCAATCCCCAGGTGGGGGCAGGGGATCCCCCGGTTTGGAGGCCCTCCCCCCGCTTCAGGGTTGTCAGAAAGCGGGGGGAGGGGGGGAAATGTCTGCTGGGAACTGTTATTTCCTATGGAGATTTATTCCCATAGAAAATCATGGAGAATTGATCTGTGGGTATCTGGGGGGGGGGGGCTCTTTTTGAGGTAGAGGCACCAAATTTTCAGTACAGCATCTAGTGCCTCTCCCCAAAATATCCCCCAAGTTTCAAAACGATTGGACCAGGGGATCCAATTCTATGACCCCAAAAGAAGGTGCCCCTATCCATTATTTCCTATGAAAGGAAGGCATTGAAAAGGTGTGCCGTCCCTTTAAGTGTGACGGCCAGAACCCCCTTTGGAGTTCAGTTATGCTTGTCACAGCCTTGATCTTGGCGCCACCCTTAATGTCTCCTGGCTCCACCCCCAAAGTCTCCTCGCTCCACCCCCAAAGTCCCCAGATATTTCTTAAATTGGACTTGGCAACCCTAACAAAGCAGGAGTCAAGTTGCGCCTTTAAGGCCAACCAATTTTTATTTAGAACGTAAGCTTTCATGTGCTCTTAAGCACACTTCATCAGACGAGGAATCCAGCACCTCTGGTTACTGCTGAATTTTTTCGAACAGCTGTAAATTCTACTTTCTTTTCAAAGACAATCCCATATTATAGTAGTGTAAGCCAGAGTTATCATAAAATGCATCATAATGTTCAGATCTCTGTTCTACAGAATAGGTATACAGCTGGCATCAGAGCCAGGTCCAACAGCTATTTCTGGGAGACATAGGTCCACAAAGATTCAGGGTGTTTGTGATGGTGATTCAAAGTGTGTGTGCCACATGGAAAATGGACATAACAGTTAGTCCTCTTGAAAGTCCCAGCCATCTGATTCTCTGCCTTAGCCAGTCTTACTAGGGAAGCTGTTATGCATGCAGAAGGTTTCCGATTCAATCCCCAGTATCTCCAATTTAAAAATTCAAGCAGCAGGACATATAAAAGACCCTGTACCAGAGACCCTGGAGAGCCATTCCTAATCAGAGTACAAAACGTGAACCTGGATAAAGCAATGAGCTGACTCAGTATAAGGCTTCTCTTTTTACTTTGTCCCAGGAAAGAAAACTTTCCAACCTGCAGACTGCTAAGCACAAGTACAATAACTCCTCCAAGAATATTGTCAACCTGTCACAACACAGACTCAGTCCTTCAGAGGAGGCAGTTCTTTCATGTGGACTTTCATTCTGCCCCACCAAATCCACACAAATGATTCAGCTTTGTGGGGACTTAGAAACCTTTTATCCGTCGTCTACGCCTAAAGGAATATTTCCAAAATGCACATGAACAGAACAAGGAAGAACATGCTACATCTTCACAACATATCATCACACACTCCACTGGAGAACATTTACCATCCCTCCAACCCAACAATGAACAGGATACTTGCCGTACCACACTAACAAAACAACATTACAAGAGAAAAAATTCCACATGGACTCCTTCTGAGGGCCGCAGCACCACATTGGATCACTACATTGAGTGCTTTCGCCAGAGAGTTCAAACTGATGTGATCAACAAACAACACCGCACACAGCAGAATCTCAACCATGCTGAAAGGAAGGCCATAGACAGTCTCAGGAACAATATGGATATTACAATCAAAGAGGCAGACAAAGGAGGAGCTGTTGTCATCATGAACACATCAGACTACATTAAGGAGGCCCAAAGACAACTCTCAAATACTTCATTTTACAAACCACTGGACTCAGACCCCACACAGGTGTAATGTACTCAGAGACGAGACGTGCTGAAGGCAACATGCTTTAATGGATGGTACATCACAGAACAGGGCAACGCGGTCCGGGACCCACTTTATATACATTAGACCCGGAACAGCCCTCTAGCTGGCCAGTCCAATCCTGGCCAGTCAAACTTCCCGCCACTGATCTTGGTAGGCGGAGTCTTTTCCCGCGCTGCGCAGGGTGACCAAGGGACTTTCCCTGGTCGCCATTGCTGCATGGCCACGCGGTGCTTTAATCAAGCACAAGACCCCACACAGGAATACAAAAAAGAATTGAACAAGATTACAAAAGAATTACCACTGAGCATTCAGGAACAGATCCTGTCAGACACATCACAGGAACCTTGACCAGGTACTTTTTATCTTCTACCCAAAATACATAAACCAGGTAACCCGGGATGTCCCATTGTGTCGGGGATAGGCACTATCACTGAGGGGGTATCTGGATATATGGACTCTATTCTAAGACCCTATGCCAACAGTGCCCCAGTTATGTTCGTGACACTACAGATTTTCTGAGGGAAATACAATCTTTGAACAACCTTCCAGAGAATACTATCTTAGCCACCATGGATGCTGAATCTTTGTATACCAACATCCCACACTGAGATGGATTACAAACTGTAAGTAATATAATCTCTGATAAAAAACTTAGCTGACTTTGCTACCAAACTGTGCCATTTTGTTCTCACCCATAACTACTTCAGATTTGGCAATGAACTTTTCCTACAGATCAATGGTACAGCCATGGGCATCCGCATGGCCCCACAATATGCTAACATCTTTATGGCTGACTTGGAGCAGCGCTTCCTAGACTCCCAGCCACTCATACCTGCCTTATACCTTCGTTACACTGACAACATCTTTATGGTCTGGACGCATGGTAAAGAAGCCCTGGACACATTCCATCAGGCTTTCAATGATTTTTACCCTACCATCAACCTGACAATGAACCAGTCTATGCAAGAAATATATTTTCTGGACACCACTGTAAAACTAAACAATGGACGCATTGACACCACTTTATACCAGAAACCTACTGACCGACAAACATACCTGCATGACTGCAGCTACCACCCCAAACACACCAAATGATCCAGGCTCTACGCTACAGCCGCATTTGCTCCAATCCTGCTGACAGAGATTCTCACCTGAGAGATCTACAACAAACCTTTTTGGAACTAAAGTACCCACCTGATGAAGTCAGGACACAGATCAACAAAGCCAGAATGATTCTCAGAGAAAACCTGTTACAAGACAATGTCAGACACTGGAATACAACTACAATGATTGCTTAGCATAAGTGACTCCATTTTCTTAGCAGTGATACTAACCATGAGAAAGCTTGCTGCATATCAAAGTAGAGGTCACAGAATGTTACTAGTAGCTGGTGTGAACATTCCTTTCCCTGCAAACTAACAAAAGATACTTTCCTTTGAAGATAAGTGCCTCAGGGTTGGCAGTTCGGCCATCCCTGTGAAGCAGCTAAACAAAGAGATAAGAGGAAGTACCCGTGTGAAAGTTAGCACCCTGACCTAGCAATGTTTAGATGTGTGGGTTTTTGCATAGCAGGCTTTGATGTAGAATTCATTAAGTTATGTGCTCATGTACAACAATGTATCAGTTCCAATCTTTCTTCGTTCAGATGCTATGGGTTCTCTAATAAATCCTATACTTTGTTTCAAATCAAAGTCTGGTTGATTTGAAGTTCCATTGTCTGACAGACAGACCCAAAAGAAAATAATAGAATACCACTAGTGGTCACACACAACTCTCAACTTAAAACAGTTCAGTGTATCATCAACAACTTACAACCTCTTTTGGACAGTGACAGCTTTCTTTCAAAAGCACTGGGGGGTATACCTTGCACACAGACAACCCCCCCCCCAACCTTAAAGAACTCCTCACCCACAACAATACAGCATCTCATCTGAGCATGAACACTGGTACCACAGCTTGCAATAAACCCAAGTGCCAACTTTGCTGCCACATACACCCAGACAACACAATCACTGGGCCTAACAACATTAACTATACCATCTCAGGCTCATTCACTTGTTCATCTTCCAACAATATATATGCCATTAAATGCCAACAATGCCCTTCAGTTCTCTACATTGGGCAAACAGGACAAACCCTACGCCAAAGGATAAATGGACACAAATCTGACATTAGGAATCACAGAACTGAGAAATCTGTGAGAGAACATTTTAACCTTCCAAAGCATTCAATGGGTGACCTCAAGGTAGCTGTTTTACTGCAAAGGAACTTCAAGAACAGAATAAAGAGAGAAATTGCTGAATTACAAATGATTATGAAACTTGGAACAAACACCCCCCCAGGACTGAACACGGATATTGTTTTTTTATCTCATTACAGATGCTAAGCCCACTCTCAGTGAGTATAGCTATACATCCACAGTATTCCAATGTGTTTCTCTTTTAGAATTGTGTATCAGTATAACTTTTTGTATTGACATACTCAAAATAGGGATATTGGTTGTATATCTCATTACATATGCGTTACCCATTTTCACTATATTTTATTGTATTCCTTTTTCCTATGGCAAATTAGAATTATGTTTACATGTTAAAAAGTAGATTAGGTGGACAAGAACATCACTATCCAATGTATTTCTCTTTTAGCTGTATTGACACACTCAAACAGGGACTTTGGTTGCTTATCCCATTACATATATTGAACTCATCTCCCATTGTTATTGACAGACAATCTCACAATTTGACATATTACTGTTTTCTTGTTTTCGCATGCTCATGCTGCTCAGATCAAAGGTTTGCTCAATTTGTTATTTTTACTGCATACTGCTGTTTTGTTGCTTTCGCATGCTCATGCTACTCAGATCAAGGGTTTGCTAAATTTGTTAATTTTACTATTCTGTCACTGTACCATTTTACATTCTAAACTACTGCCTACCAGATAATTTTACTTCACTGTCATTGGTTCTTAAATCTGTACCATGTTGCATTCTGGGCCACTGCCTACCAGCTATGTAAGGCTCTGCTCAGCTATGCATGGCTTTGCTCACTGTGCTGGATTCCTCATCTGATGAAGTGTGCTTAAGAGCACACGAAAGCTTACGTTCTAAATAAAAATTGGTTGGTCTTAAAGGTGCGACTTGACTCCTGCTTTGTTCCACTGCTTCAGACCAACACGGCTGCCCGCTTGGATCTATCAGTATAAGGCAGCTTCGGGTGATCAAAATCAGAGATAACACTGGCATTACATATTTTGCTCTTAAAAGCATTTCACTGTGGTTTCTTAAATCATTTTATTTTCAGCAATTTCCCAACGAAGAGTTGGCAACTCTGTCTATAACAGATGGGCTGCTTTTGCCATTGTGATTTAACTTAAGAAAATGCCAGAAATAAGATCTGAAAAAAAAGACGACAGTGGGGAGAACACAAGAATGCAATGGCATAATCTGGATTCCATATTTAAAACTGAATGGGGCAATGGTTCAGTGGTGGAGCATCTAAAAACAATTTATAAACTTCAGAAACAAGGTAGTTCTAAATCTTTCTCTGCTCATTATTTATTTATTTATTTCATTTATACCCCACCTTTCTCTTCAATGGGGACCCAAAGCAGCTTACATTGCTCTCCTCCATTTTATCCTCACAACAACCCTCTGAAGTATGTTACCCAGTAGGCTTCTATGGCAGGAGTGGGGTTTTGATTCTGGATCTCCCAGACCCTAGTCCAACATTCTTAACTACTACACTATCCTGTGTGCCTTATTTTAGGAAGAGAACTTGGTGTTGTTCATTATAAAAATTATGATTGATATATTTATTTTTAATCCAAATAATGCAATGGAAGAGGACCCCAAATTCACAATGATAGGCAAATAAAATGCCTATAACGTTAAACTAAAAGTGCATATCTCATAGATGCTCTGCAGGATCTGTCCAAAGATCTATACAGTCCAGTATGTCTCTATGGGCCGAAATGGTTATGAGATCCATAATGCAATCTCCCTTGGCCTTTTAAAAGGCTTTCGAATTGGTCAAGGAACTCCTGTTTCAGGCTGGTATTACAGCACTGGGGAAGATTAATGTGTATTTCTCCCTCCTCTCTCCCGCCCCCACTCATAGTTTGCCACCAAAGGGAAAACATACAGATGCCAAAATGACGCTTGCGTGCTTCCCCTGTTGGGCAAATAGCAGTTCTTGGGCAATGGTGCGTGTGGGAGGAAGGGGCTGGATTTCGTTAGAAAGCCTATGCCTTGGTTATGGGTCTCTTACCATCACAGTTTGGCCTGACTGCATCAGGGAAGGTTTCAAAAGGGGCTCAATTTAATCACCCTATTAGGAAGGAACGAAGAGGGTGGAAGGGTAAATGTGTAAGGGCACGTTTGCAAATGAAATGGGAAAAGAAAACCTTGTCAAAAAGATATTGCCAAACCTGACTACAGTAACAAATAGGAAATCTGTGTCTCCTACCATGACCCTTAGACTAAAAACCATCTTGTACTCGTTAAGCTTCTTGACCCCCTCCCCTCAGAAAATGACAGAAACAGCATCTGCATAAGACACAGGTTACCAGATTTTGTCCTTTCCTTAGACTAAGCAGATATGTGGGTCTTCTCTGTTGCTCACCAACAGTGTTCCAGAATGGGCATGGAGTATGATCTCCACATCTTTGCTATTTCTGTCATGGCAGCAATTAAAACCCTTTCTGTGATCTGGAAAGACAGCATTCGTATATTTTGGAAAGATCAGCAAAGAATCCCCTGGGGAAAGGCTTTCCCACAGAAATTAGTTTGCCAGAGAAGAAAGGACTAAGTGCTTAAAGACCTTTGAAGTGGGTTAATGCTCTGTTCAGTTGCTCTGCTAGATTCTTTGCTGTAAACAGATGATGTAACTGAAGGTTATTGTTGAATAGCAGGAAGTTTCTTTCTCAGTCTCATAAAAGGCCAAGGACCTTTGGATCCTACAGATAATAAATATGCAGGTCCACTTCAATGTACAGGGGCACTTCATTCACATATTATGAAAATCTTGTACAGAAGAAGATATTGGATTTATATCCCGCCCTCCACTCCGAAGAGTCTCAGAGCGGCTCACAATCTCCTCTACCTTCCTCCCCCACAACAGACACCCTGTGAGGTAGATGAAGATATTGGATTTATATCCCGCCCTCCACTCCGAAGAGTCTCAGAGCGGCTCACAATCTCCTTTACCTTCCTCCCCCACAACAGACACCCTGTGAGGTAGATGAAGATATTGGATTTATATCCCGCCCTCCACTCCGAAGAGTCTCAGAGCGGCTCACAATCTCCTTTCCCTTCCTCCCCCACAACAGACACCCTGTGAGGTGGGTGGGGCTGGAGAGGGCTCTCACATCAGCTGCCCTTTCAAGGACAACCTCTGCCAGAGCTATGGCTGACCCAAGGCCATGCCAGCAGGTGCAAGTGGAGGAGTGGGGAATCAAACTCGGTTCTCCCAGATAAGAGTCCGCACACTTAACCACTACACTAAACTGGATCTCCCAGTTTCGTGAAGGGATGAACATGGTGAAAAGAAAATGAAGACTGTACCACACTAATTGTTCATTATTATTATTCTGGGTAGCTTACTAGTGTGGTACCGGTTAAATTTTTTCTGATGTTTTAAATTTTATATCTGGTTTTTAAAATTGAGTTTTATTGTATCTTATTGTATTAAGGCACGAGGTATTCTGTTTTTTCCCCCCTCTCTCTTCTTGTTTCTTTTGTTTTATTGCTGAATCTGGTTGTTTGATGCTATGGCAATATGTGCTAATGCAATAAATTGAATGACATGACATGGATGAACATGGCTAGATGATAATAAGGGCTGAGCATTCAGAAATTTATTACTGAAAATTTGATCCAAGTTCCCTCTTTTCTATATTTCATATTTGGCTTCAGAGCCCTAAAAATTGCAACAACTGGTAATTTCCAGAAATCTCCATTATATCTTCCAGTGCACCTAAGCATTCTATGTTTTACAGTGACACTAAGTAGCAGTGAGAGACAGAGGAAGAGAATACACAGCATATACTCTAACCCAGGGGTCCCCAACCCCTGGACCGTGGACTGGTACCGGGCTACACAGCCCTGCTGCCCCACGCCCCACAGTGACATGCAGCCTCGCTGCCCCGCCCCCGCAGTGCCTTCTCCTCCCTCCCTTCGTTTGTACAAGTCCAGTGCGGCAGCAGCATGAGCGACCGGCTGAAAAAGCCGCGCTGCCCTTGCCTTCTTCCCACTTCCTTCCTGGCCATGGGAAGGAAGTGGGAAGGAGGCAAGGGCAGCGTGGCTTTTTCAGCCGGTGCTCGTGCTGCTGCCATGGTTTCCCCGCCAATCAGGTGATCGGTGGGGGGGAGGAGGGGTCAGCCTTTAAAGAGCTGGGGAGGCACTTCACCACCACCTTCCCCAACCTTAAACTTGTACAAACAGAGGGAGAAGGAGGGGCAAGAAGAACTATACCTTCCAATCTCTTACTCTGTTGCTTGAGGTGTTTTTCTCAGACTGGCTCCAAACCAAGCCTGGTTATATACCAGTCAAACAAACTCTACAATTGGTTTTGGGGCACAGAGTGGGTTTAATTTGGCAAAGTTGAGTGGGAATAAGGCCAAGTACCATCTTCTCCTCTTCTGCATGGGAATATGATTGAAACAATTTTATTTCTGTTTCATTGATTCTTCCCTATCAACAATAGAAACAGTACTAATGCCTTAGCTCCTAGCAATACTCAGTTGTACCTTAGGTTGCTGGTAGTGCTCCATGGCCATGGTAATGACATTCAGCCCAATCACGCCTGTGATGAACAAATCCAGATAATGGGTGGTGCACATCTGGTGAATCAGAAGTCGGAAGCGAGAGTAATCAGAGTAGTAAGGTTTACACTGTGCTTCTGAAAAAGGGGGGGGGGGGAAAGGGGAGAAGAAGATCAGATAATTTCTTCTTGCCTTACAACCAGTTCAGAACTGGCTTCCAATATTTCCAGGCTGACGCATCCTAACAAATACATTGCAATAAGGTTTTTTTTTAAAAAAAAAACAGGTGACATGGGGGTGGGGAGGGGGGACAGGAGACAATATGTTATCATTGTTAATGCACAACAAAGCTACAGAGTCGGGTCTCTGGGCGAGCGACTGCATGCACAACAGCGAGGCTTTCAAGATGAGAGAGGAGGTGAGTATTGCTTGGAATCATTTCAAGTTCAAAGAGAATTTGTTCTGTGAAGATTACTGCATACATGCAACGCATATCTCTTTAGTTGGTTTATAATCACATAAAATACTTCCTATCGTATTTTGAGTTTACAAGTTTGTTTAAGTTTCAGAGGATAGCATGTTGGACTGCAGTAGAACCGTTAGATTTGAGTCCAATAGCACCTTAAAATTTTCAGGGTATAAACTTTTATATATTTAATCATTCACTCATATATATATATATGGGAGAGAGGGGAAAACCAACCCTAACTCCCCCCCTCCTGCTGTCAGAATTATGCGCTTAGAAAATAATGATCTTGCCTTTACGTGTGATTGCCAAAATGCAAATGTCCTTGTTAGTTTCCTGTGTTTGGCTGCATCAGGGATGACACATACGCTTTAGACCCTGAATGTTCCAGCAGATAAACTCATTTACTCACCTAATCTCTAATGAGGAAATGCCAAGGCTGAGTCTATAACTCAGGGCCATTTTCAAAGAGGTACTATAATGCAGCATAAAATGAAAAGGACTGTCTTGAAGATGTCACAGCATAATATTATGCCCATAATTAGATGATTAACCGGTTATGAAAATTACTGAGCCAAAAGAATTGAATGGTGTGGCATTTAGCAACATTCAACACTACAGGATTGATGTATTGCTTTGGGTAGGATGAAATTCAGGTCTTTGTGATCTTGGGAAACAATTACTTTTCAGGTTATTCCATTTTCTCGGAGACTGCATGTGTGATTTTCTTCTTTGATTGCTAAGATCCAACGCCTTACCTATGATTCAAACAGCTATCTAGCTTGCCGGTCATATGTACTTTAGATGAGCAGGCACATGCCCCTTCACTTCTCCATGCATGGACTTTCTGTATGGATGCCCATATAAACAAAAGTCCATTTTTATTCACACTTTCTGTTTTATTGTAAGGAGGAAAGGTCACCTGAATTGGCCCCTTGCATAGCTAGGATTCTTAAAGAATGCCCTATGTTTCATGTTACTTTAGGTGTGCTGGAGGAGAGAGGCATGGACCTAATGATCCTCCACGTGAAAGGATCATCCACGTCAGTAAATTCTGAGCTAGTCTTGGCCACAAATTATACAATTAACATGCATTCCTTGTTTCGATACATGAAATATCCAAAAACCCCACCCCCAACCGAGAAACAAAGGCAAGATTATATAATCAGTTACTAAATTATCCTATGGGGTTTGGCATTCCCAAATATTTGCTCCTGTATGCCAAACAAAGAGACAGCATTAATGCTTGCTTTTGGAGCAGCCGGTCTGTACATAGTCTGACCCTGAATGCCACAGCATGCTATGGAAGACAAGATCTACAAAAGGAATTTTGATGCTGAGTAAATTCATTGCTAAAAATCAACTCCCTGTCTCCAGACCTAGATGGGTTGGGCTGGTAGCTGGCTGCCTCACGATTTTTGTCAGAGGCTTTGAATTCTGCATAAATCTCCATTAAAAACTCAGATATCTCGATGGCATTATGCAAAACTACGGAGAGGAAATTAACTAAAATGTCTGAATACAATTAAGTTATGAACGGGGCCCTGGTTATGAACCAAGTTATAATTTCAAAGAGAAACCCCGTTCTCATTTTCTGATCTCTTATTGTTCAATGCTTATCCATAATTCACATTCAAACGGGAAAATGTCACCATTTTCTGTCTTTTATTTGAGAGGATTTATTTATGAATAATTACACTGGAACACAAGGGTTCAGCCCTGACTGGCAGCTTAATTCCAAACCCCACACAATAACAAAAGAGGCTGTTAACGTATAGCAGGGATTTTCAGAGATTGTAAAATGTTACCTGCATAGCAACAAAGCATATGGCTGCATGACCTTAAAAGCAGGGTTACTCACTTTCCATACTGTATATGATGGGTGAAGACTGACGTAACATTTTGAGAGAAGTCACTGTAGAGTGAGCTCATCTTCCTCCTGTCTCCTCAGTTTGCATGACAGATACATGTACTATTCAACTGAATGTTTAGTTGACTATACTTCTTTTAAAATCTCACTCTTCAAGTGTGTGAGGTTAACGTACATGATTTCCTTGATTTATTCTCACAACAGGTGGACAAGGTAGGATAGTCTGAAAGTGATGGCTCAGGGGCACCCAAATAACCTTTACGGTAGAGTGGGAAGTTGAACCAAGGTCTTCTTAGTCACTGTCCATCCCTCACACCATTCTGTTGTACCAATTAGTGTGCCAGGACAGTGTGCATAATTCAAACAGGCCACACACATTTTTTTTTTGGCTTTTTAATTTTTATTTTCTATTTGCTTCAAGCAACAAAAACGGTTGCCAAACAGTTGCAAAACTGCTCTGAGCAACAGGGTCTTAGTAAAGGCACAGGTGCCAGCCATTTGGCACTGCCCATCGCCAACAGCCATTCACTGAGCTCAGCCTGGGAGAGCAAAAAGGGTATTTGGACTGAATCAAGTACAAGTGCTTCCAAACCAACTTCAGTGATCTACAAATAAATGTCTGTCTTCACCCCACAGTGAAATTGTAGGGCTTTCTCTAGAAAGCTGCCTTGTAAGTAGGGAAAGCCCTTTTGATTCTTTAGAGGCATGTAACACCTTTTCTAGTACGTTTTAAAAACTGGAATCAGATTGAGGAATGTGTAACAGCCATGATCCATACGTTTTAGGCTGCGCCGATAACTTCATGAATATGCAGCCCTGCTTCTAAATTCTGCTAACCACCAGCTTTCCCATGCTTGGCGTGCGCATCATGCATATTAGTGGAAATTACAGGTATTATCATGAAATGAACCACACACAGAAATGCCATGCTTCCTGAGTACCTTAAATTAACAGCTACTGCATTTCGGTGGGCAGGGAACATTCTTTTTGAATAAAGCATTTTTTTCTTGCTAGTGTTATGCAGAAACTACATTTACGGTTGCTTGTAAATACTGGTATATAAATGTGTCATTATCTTAACCTGAAGTCCGTGCCCCCCTTGAAACAGTTTTATTTGAAATTTATAAGAGGTACCGACATCTTGGGAAATACAGACATCTGTTCAAGTCCAGGTGGTGCATCACCTTTGCACAAAATAACACAACACCACAAATACTGCTACAATACACTGGGTCGAGAACAGCACGAGCTCTGCAATTCGTTAGATAGATAGATAATGGAAAGATTAATGTACATCCTGGCACTGATAGAACTGATGATGTGTAAGAGAAAGGGAAGGAGGGAGGAAGGCTAGAGGAAAAATGGTAGGATAAGAAAAGCAAGAAAATAAGGAAACACTGCAAAAGCCCACAACAAAATACCAGTCACTGGCTGAGAACACAGGTTCTAAATCTAGCTGCTGTTGATCAGTTGAAAAAACAAAGATGTTTTGCTTTAATGAAAGCAGAACTTGGATAACTAAAGGTACTTCAGTTATATCTGGCAAACACCCCCCCCCCCCCCCCAGTACTACGTTTACTTGCTCCTATCAGCTAGAGGGATGGACACGAACCAGCTCATGAACAAATGTTTGTGATGAATTTTGGCAGAAACAAAGTTCATGGAGCAAAGTTCGTGGCAGGTCAACTGGCACAAACTTTCCACAAATTTTCAAGCTGTTTGTGGAGGTTCATGCAGGTTCCTGAATGGATCTGTTTCTAGACAGTCAGTCTATACTCAAACAAAATGTTTACACTCTGGGGGTGATCACATGAGAAATTTGGCCTGATCTTGCCATGCCTCCCCTCCGAATTTAATGTGCACAATCACATGCGTACATCTGCCCCCGAGTCCCGCCCATACCCACCTCATCTGAAGAGAGCTGGGACTGAATTAAATAGCTAGTGGGAGCTTCCTGGTAGCAAACCTTTAAAACATATGCAGGGGCATTTCCTGGCTCTCTGAAGGGCAGGCACACGCTGCACCCGCCCGGCATCTGCCCGGTATGTGCATGAGCAGTCTGAATGCTCCCCTCGTGTGTATGTGGCCTGTGCAGCAGGGCAGGGGTTGTATGACTGCTGTGGCTTGGATAAAGGAGAACTGGCTTTTTCAGAGCTGGGATATTGCCGCGCCAAATCTCCTGCGTGATCTCATCCTCTGGTACCGCTGGACACTCTGTACATTGTACTGGTTCTGCTGATTCTTGCAAAAATGCCCCTTCTTGCTTGGATTGTGTTTGAGCCGGCATTGGCACTGGGTTCTGCTGGGCACTAGTACATTGCACTGGTTGCAAAACATTGCAAAATGTTCACACCATGAACCAAACTGCAGTTTCCTGGTTCGTGTCGATCCCTAATCAGCTCCTCAGGCATCCTTTCACGCAAGGACACCTTCGAGATCCTGACCTAAAATTTCAGTCTCCCATTCATGATTGGTTACTTGAAATAATATTTTGTGTTAAACAGCAACGGCTCATGGAAAAGGAGGAAGCAAAATTACTGGATATCATCCAGAATGCATACCATGTCAGACTAATACTAATCGTAACATCCCAATTATTTTACCTTGATCAGGAAGTAAACACAACACCTGAAAGCACTCTTTCATAGACAATGTAGGCAGGATGTCGCTTGAAGATGGGCAAGGCATTCTGTTGCCCCCTGCCCAATTATGTGGGATGCAGCTCTGAAGTAATCTAACATGGCAGCTGTAGTCAGCTGTCTAATAGTGTTGGCATTTCTGTTACCGTTTTGAATGGCACCTGAAGTGGCTAGCACTGCATAATGCTTCATACACAAGGGGTCAAATACTCCCCGAAGTCTTAATGCAGGGGATGAAAGGTCAGGGATGCAGCAGCTGGATTTACAAACTGTCCGGAGAATATTAAGTTCAAAGTGCTGTACATGGAAGTAACCGTGACATTTAAACAAGTGATTGTATTAGTCGTTTTAGTGAATGGCATTATTTTTAAAGAAGCAAATTGAAAAGTGGTTAAATTATCCCCCTTGAGAGTTTTCCAGCTATGACAGACAACATGTCCAAAAAATGAAATCTCCACTCTATACTAGCAAACAGCACAGACAATGCAGATATGCACATATCTCAGTTCCAAAGTTTAGTATTTGTAAAATGTGAAGATACATCTGGGGTTTTACTCATTGGGGTACAGAAAGTTTGAGCAGTGTGGCCTCATTATTGATTTCCAAATATCATAAGTGCTGAAGACAATAAAGGGGGAAATCCTCTTTGTTCTTTTACACAAAAGAATATTATGTTATGCTTAATAGTGCTAATAACACAACAAAGGAAGCATGAAGCACAAGTTTCAATCAGATCTTTAGAAGAAGATATTGGATTTACATCCCGCCCTCCACTCCGTAGAGTCTCAGAGCGGCTCACAATCTCCTTTCCCTTCCTCCCCCACAACAGTCACCCTGTGAGGTGGGTGGGGCTGGAGAGGGCTCTCACAGCAGCTGCCCTTTCAAGGACAACCTCTGCCAGAGCTATGGCTGACCCAAGGCCATTCCAGCAGGTGCAAGTGGAGGAGTGGGGAATCAAACCCGGTTCTCCCAGATAAGAGTCCACACACTTAACCACTACACCAAACCGGCTCTCCAGTAGCTAGTGGCTACATGTAGTGGCTACATGTAGCTAGTGGCTACATCTCACTAGCTGCCCATTCACCTTTCTGAATCTGCACTGGGGAATGGAGGTCTGGGAAGGATCAAAGAACATTCAAAACAAACAAAACAAATGTTTGTACGGTATGTGATCGAACCCATTATAACCACACTGAAATTAAAAGTGCTAGGAGTTGTTACTCTAGCCTGTGCTGCAAAGGAGACAGAGGACTGGTTTTATAACCAGTACAGAGCATTATGTATGTCTGAATGCAAGAAAATGAGAAGGAAAGATTGTGGACATTCAGGATTTAATAGTCTTTTTTGTGGAACCGGGGGGAGAGCCTTTGTACATTAGCAAATCCTTTCGTGATCTTAGTTTTCTCTCTCTCTCTATATATATTTTAACATGACTTGCATTCTCAGAATCACGTATCAAATGAACTCAGCATTTGTCAAGGGCTGAGTTCATCCACACCATCTTTAAATAACCCCCACATTCATTTTGCCCCTGGCACCCCCAAATAATTATTGAGCATGTTGGAAAAGGCTAGTGTTCTCTAGGCTGTTTGCACTGATCTGTCAAATGTATGCGATCTTCTTGGTCAGTCCAAAACCATCATGCTCGATGGCAGTGCCTTGTGGCTACATCTCACTAGCTGCCCATACATATTCAACAATGATCAAGAAGTCCTTCTAGCCCAATAATGGAGACAGAGGAGCTTCTTAGGGCTCTCACAAAAAACTGGCGCAGTCTTGCCCAGTTTCCACAGCTTCACTTCTAGCTGGAAAGAATTCCTGGCAGCCAATGAGGGGGTCAGCTGGTTGATACTAAGAAAGACATGATCTTAAGCGGACGATATGAAATAAATATCTGGCTTCTATTCTGATTTTTTAAAATGGTAAGCTGCATGTTACACACTGTCGGGTCACTTCCAATTTATGGTGATTCAACAGATTAGCAACCTCCAAAATGTCTGGTCATTATTCGGCTTTGCTCAGGTCTTGCAGGCTTCCTTTATTGAGTCAATCCATCTAATGTTGGATCTTCCTCTTCTCCTACTGCCTTCAGTGTTAAACTGGTATGCTTAATTACGTGAGAATTAAAACTAAGCCCTAATGAAGTAAATGGGAAATAACTTGCTGATTTAAATGGGGGGCTGCAATGAGATTGTAGCTTTAACTTGAACGGTATGCCTATCTGTCTCTTGCTGGGACTATTATTGTTGTCGTTGTTGAATTTCCCATGTTTATGAATTGCTCTTGGAGATGAATAAATCCAGGGAAAAAATACAAATAAATTTTAACAGCTGATGGTGATAATTAATCCTAGTTCAGACTGCCGGCTACTTTGCAGGCAGGGGGAAGAGGCGTAACACACCTAGACAGCAGAAACGGGTGCCAGTTAAGATGAACATATATGAACATATGAAGCTGCCTTATACTGAATCAGACCTTTGGTCCATCAAAGTCAGTATTGTCTTCTCAGACTGGCAGTGGCTCTCCAGGGTCTCAAGCGGAGGTTTTTCACACCTATTTGCCTGGACCCTTTTTTGGAGATGCCAGGGATTGAACCTGGGACCTTCTGCCTCCCAAGCAGATGCTCTACCACTGAGCCACCGTCCTGGTAATTGTTGCTGACCTCCACCAAAAACCTGGTGGAACATCTTTGCTTTACAGGCCTTGCGGAATTGCATAAGGTCCTGCAGGGCCCTAATGGAATTTGGCAGAGAGTTCCGTCAGGTTGGGGCCAGGACCAAGAAGGCTCTGGCCCTCATCTAGGACAGCCGCATGTCTTTAGGGCTGGGGACCACCAGCAAATTGCTGTCTAAGGAGCATAACACTCTCACGGGACATAACAGAGGAGACAGCAGAGTTACAAACAGGAAGTATATAATAATATAAAATATGCAACAAAGTTGATATAGCAGGTATGCAGACTGATTGGTTAATTCCCCCTAAATACTAATATCTAGATTTTCAATCCACTCAATTGCATCTGGGGAAAATGCCCTTTGGGCATTTTCGCACTCACCTTCAGCCGGCGCGACCCCCCTCTTCACCGCGCAGGATCTGCGCGGATTTCGCACTAACGCCGCGGAGCAGACGGAAGAGCCGGAAACTCCCGGCGCAAAAGCGGCGCAAACGGAAACTGCTTTTTGGCGGTTTGCGCCGCAAAAGCGCCGGGAGTTTCCGGCTCTTCCAGCTGCTCCGCGGCGTTTAGTGCGAAATCCGCGCAGATCCTGCGCGGTGAAGAGGGGGGTCGCACCGGCTGAAGGTGAGTGCGAAAACGCCCAAAGAGTTCCGTCACACCTCCCTGGAAAGCACAACGCTTAAATTCCTGTGACAGATGGGAAATATTTCGGTGGGCCGCACCACAATTGCATTCTGGTCCTGGTATTTCGCTGCATTTAAACGGCAAGTCTGCGCAACTGCCAAAGCCTGTTCATATTCTATTAGTCATCTTCCATAGTTTATGCGGCAAGTCAAATCCTGCAGGTTTCTTGTTTGCGTTTATAGGTTATGGATACTGGGTGGAACTGACTGCATCCATGTTCACAACCATTCATTCCCTGGATCAAAATTTTGTGATTGCAGGATTAGTGCAGAACTCATTGCTGGGTTTTGGGGATCTTAGTCTGGATAGGCCCGCATCAGCCATGTCTTTGTGGATGGGCAACCGTCTGTTTTTAATTATCTTTCTATATTCGCAAAGAAGAGCATTGTGTCTTTGGAGATGCAAGGGAGTGACGTGACACAATGTGACTAGCCAATAGGTCAGAGTGGATTTAGTAAATCTGCTGATGGTTCTCTTTGTTGTACTGAGTTGGACATCAGGTTTGTGGACATGGGGGCTGCAGGGCCATGCTAAGCATCATATTCCACAGTACTATATTATAACCTCCAAACTGAGCATCTGAGTGTTAGAGGCGATGCACCCAAAGCTGTACCACATAATTTTTGGAGAATGTTGTTTCGAGTGCATATTTTCACTGCTATATTGGTAAAATGGTGTTTATAGCTCTATGCCCTGTCCAGAGCAATATCGGTATATATGTCTGGTCGTGTGTAAGGCAGGTGCCATTAAGGTAGACATTCATAAGAACATAAGAGAAGCCATGTTGGATTAGGCCAGTGGCCCCTCCAGTCAAACACTCTGTGTCACATAAGAACATAAGAGAAGCCATGTTGGGTCAGGCCAATGGCCCATCCAGTCCAACACTCTGTGTCACATAGTGGCCAAAAGTTTTATATGTGTGTATATACACACACACACACACACATATATACACACTGTGGCTAATAGCCACTGATGGACCTCTGCTCCATATTTTTATCTAACCCCCTCTTGAAGCTGGCTATGCTTATAGCTGCCACCACCTCCTGTGGTAGTGAATTCCACATGTTAATCACCCTTTGGGTGAAGAAGTACCTCCTTTTATCCGTTCTAACCTGACTGTTCAGCAATTTCATCGAATGCCCATGAGTTCTTGTATTGTGAGAAAGGGAGAAAAGTACTTCTTTCTCTACCTTCTCCATCCCATGCATAATCTTGTAAACCTCTATCATGTCACCCCCGCAGTTGACGTTTCTCCAAGCTAAAGAGCCCCAAGCGTTTTAACCTTTCTTCATAGGGAAAGTGTTCCAAACCTGTAATCATCCTAGTTGCCCTTTTCTGCACTTTTTCCAATGCTATAATATCCTTTTTGAGCAACAGACAAAACAAACAATCTTCTCTGAGTACTTTGAAACATTCAGAGAATTTAGGGAGCACCAGAACACTTGGTGACCACAAGTAATGGGTAGGTCTTAAGCCAGACAAAATTTGCAGACTTCTGTTTATATAAATGTTTCATTAACCCTCTAGTTGCCTGCCTTTGAGTTAACTGCTGCAAATGAACAAGCCTCTAGTGGCTGACCCATGGTTGACTCAGGTATTAATAAAAAAAAAAAACTCTTTCTGAAAGTAGTCAAAGTAGGAGAGCTTACAACATTAGGATGAAAAAGAAGTACTCAAAAGAAATGGATAAGGTCTTACAATTAGAAAACTGATAATTGTCAATGGTGAGTCCAACCTGCAAATATTTCAACTTAAAAGGGTGTACAAAAACAACATGCGTGTGATACGGAACAAACAAAAGACCTTCCACCACACACAACGTAGCAAGATGCCTCAAAGCACCAGTGGTCAGCCGTTAACACACAGCACCACCATTCACGTGAGATAAAGACAGCAAGAACTTCCCAGTACCTGGCACTGCACTGGCTGAGCTCTCCATTATTACATCATCCAGCAATAGATCTAGAAGAATGAAAGGGCATTAATCACCCGATAGGAGGTGCAGCAAATCCTTCATTCACTATTTCTCTTGCAACACAAACCAAAAGCTCTATCTGCCTAATGCTGTTCTTTGAAATATTCACACAATTCAATGGAGTCCATCTGAAAGCGACGTGCTTGTCGACAGTATCGTGATCGTGGGAAGGAAGAGGATGTCTTGCCATGGTCAAAAGCTTTTTTTTTATTATTTTAAAGAATGATTTATCATTTGTACAGTCTCTATTACATTGTGAATCCATCTTTTGAGTTGAAAAGCTCCCACGTGGTTATTAAATAAAATTATAATATGAGACAATGAATCATATATGAACATATTCAGCTGCTTTTTTTCTTGAGTCAGACCGTTGGTCCATTTACCTCCACCTACTCTGCCTGGAAGCAGCTCTCCAGAGTCTCACAAAAAGCAGCAACTTTCCCAATTCTTGAATTCCATTGATTGCAACTGCCAAGCATCATTAATATGATTATGGAAGCATAAATATGATTAGCAACAGATTAGGATTATAAGCAATTCTGTTGTCCTAGAGGTATGTGGGGGGAAGTTTTTTCCTTTGAATATCAGACCACCATGCCACAACAAAACTGATTTCAGGTTTCATTTTCATGACTGTTTGTGTGTGTGTGTATGTGAGTGAGAGAGCAAGAGGGAGAGAGAGATGTTCAAGAAAAGCCCAAAGCACCTTTGGAAGTATGAAACTAGCTAGGGCGTTTTCCCACTGACCTTACTCCGGAGCGACGTCCCTCTTCACCGCACAGCGTCTGCGTGGATTTCGCACCAACTGCTCCGCAGAACCCGGAAGAGCCGTAAAGTCCCGCGGCTTTTGCGTCGCAAATGTAAACTGGTTTTTGGTGGTTTACATTTGCGACGCAAAAGGTCGGGAACTTCCTGGTTCCTCGGAGCAGCCTCGGAGCAGTTGGTGGGAAATCCACGCAGACGCTGCGCAGTGAAGAGGGACGTCGCTCCGAGGTAAGCTCAGTGGGAAAACGGCCCATCTTTGCAACCTGGCCACTGTTGACTGCCAAGTGGATTCTATGAGTCTTCATTGTGCAAGGGTGACAGGCAGCTATGGGTAAACTTGTCTGCTCGTAAACCAGTGTAACCTTAATGGGATCAATATGTTTAGGTGAAAAAAACACGGATTATTATATTGCATATTGAATGTTACAAGCTGAAAAAATAGCACCAGACAAAGAGAAGCACCAAATCCTACTATAGGTTGGGATTCCCAATATATTATTAAAGTTGCCATAACGATACTTGAGATATCAATGCATATCTTGCATGCGACACTAGTCATATTTTCAAAATAATTGTAAGAGGAAATAAAACCCACATTTTTCAAATGATTTATTCTGCTGTAATCATTTAAAATCCCATTAAAATCAGTGGGCCTATACAAGGACTCATCAGGAGTAGCTACATATTTATATGGCCATTATCGGACACAGGTCAGCATAACATAGAACAGCTGTGGTGCCAATCTCATGCACGGTTAGTTAGGTAAACATATAGGAAGATGCGAAGGAAGATTCTTTATGGCACAGTCCTCATCCCACTTACCCCATGGTAGTTTCACTGTTTCGATAAGACTGTAATCACCATGGACTAGTCAGGCTAAAGACTATACATTTAAGATAGAACAGTGGGTTACATGCAAACAAATTCACTGTGAATGCTTCCACTGAGGGAAATTTGGAGCAAACAACTGGCAAGAATGTGCATGTTTAACACTTCCCCTCCCACTACTTTTCTGCATCAATTATTTTCCCATACCACTATGCAGAGTGTGAGACATTTGATACTGACAGAAAACATGGAGGGAAGGCGAACAGCAGCTAATTGGCTAGTTTCAGCAGGAAAAAGGTGGATGGAGGCTCACCTCCAGGACAAATCTGAAAAGGCAGGATCTCAATACTCTAAATAAATGAGATGAGCTAAGCACCTCCACACAAAGATACCAATACCCCTTTTCCAGTGCAAACTGGCTCATTCCAAAGGTGCTTCTCCCAATAGAAGAAGTTATTGGGGTTTAGTTATGTACATTTATGTGTAGCATGCATTTCTACCCTTGGAGTGAAATCCCAAGGGTATTCATCCAGAAGGAAATCCCATGGAGCTCAATAGAACCTATCCCCCTATAAGCGTGTTCAGGATTTTAGCCTTACAGTTCAATTCAGAGTAGAATTATACTTTTTCCAAGTCCATTGAAGGTAATGGTTGTAGATTAGTGTAACAATGTAGGACTGCACTGTTTGACACCTAGATCATTTTTCATTCAATGAAGGAAATCTCTTTTTGGGGAAATAACTCCCAGTGACATATTAGATTGAGCCTTGAGTGCTCTGCCGCTGTGCACCAACTGACAACTGGTTGATCTTGACTACAAATTAGAGTAGTCTTTTTAGAGCATTCACCTATTACTACCCATTTATGCACTTTCTGGCTTTCCCTCTGCTTTGCTATAATCTTTCCCAAACCTGTTTTGCGAAGATATTTCCAAAAGGATAGGATAGTGTGGAGCATCAAACCTTCCACCCACATTGGTGCTTTCTCATATGATCTCTCTGTTGCCACTGCAAATGCTTCTGCACTTGCAGCAGTGATAAATGTACAATGACGAAGTTGGGGCTTGAAGTTTTCAAAACTTTTGCTTCAAGGTGCTAAGAAATGGGTATTTCTGCTTGTTAAAGGCTACAAATTTGAATTCATGCAATCAACAGAACCTATTTTAATTGAATGTGGCTTTATGGAAAGCCATGTCCTAAAACATTTTTCTAAAAGCGTTTTCGCACTCACCTTCAGCAGGCGCGACCCCCCTCTTCACCACGCAGGATCTGCGCGGATTTCGCACTAAATGCCGCGGAGCCGCCAGAAGAGCCGGAAACTCCCGTCGCAAAAGCCGCGCAAACGGAAACTGCTTTTTGGCGGTTTACGTTTGAGCGGCTTTTGCGCCGGGAGCTTCCGGCTCTTCCGGCTGCTCCGCGGCATTTAGTGCGAAATCCGCGCAGATCCTGTGCGGTGAAGAGGGGGGGTCGCGCCGGCTGAAGGTGAGTGCGAAAACGCCCTGAGAGTCTGTTTGTTCTGTAATGCCTATAAGGAAGTTTCTTTTAATATCCCATTCTTCTACAAAGCATTTGGCTGTTGCCTCCATCCATATAGGTTTTAGATAACTGAATAAAAGTATCATTCCACGTTTTGAGTAGTCTGAGATTTCTTTGTATAGAGAGTTAACCAATCTATGTGATTTTCTTTTGATGGTTTGGGTATGATGTTATAAGTAAGATTACTGAACGAATATCAGCAATTTTCTTGCAAAGAAAAGTGAAATGTTAGCTTCCCCACGTAGCTATTTTAAAAGGCAACCACTGCAGCTAATACGAAATTAATTTCCAAGGAATGACTAATTGTCCAGGGGAAGTGAAAGAGATTCTGACACATTTTAGCTATGGAAGAAACAATGAAGCCCTCATCAAATCTGTCATAGCACTTTACAATGAGGCTTATTAGTGGAGATTACATTAAGTTTATGAATGATGCATATGGTATTGTAGTAGAATATAGTAAAGAATAAAATACTTGAATTCATTTTCAAACTCTGGAATGAAGCTGAATGTGTTACAGCTAAGTAGGATCAAAGAACCTTGTGTAATCTTTTACCTTAGACCAGGGGTGGCCAAACTGTGGCTCAGGAGCTACATGTGGCTCTTTCACACATATTGTATGGTTCTCAAAGCCCCTGCCGTCCCATTGGCTGGGGTGTCTTTTTAAATCACTTATATGAGCCAAGCCAGCCAGTGGTTTGGAGAATGCGTTTAAAGTTAAAGTTGCTTTCTTTCCACCTCTCCTTCCCCTCAAATCTTTTTTCTCCCTCCTCCCAAATCTTGTTCCCCTCCCCCCGAATCTTTTTTCCTTCCTTCCTGTCTTGTGGCTCTCAAACATCTGACGTTCATGTCTTGCACCTCTCAAACATCTGACATTTATCAAAGATTTCAGGTTTTCACGGCTGGTAACATCATTAGGGTTTGTAGAATCTTTCGGGATCAAGTGCCGTGTTCTACTGGAGAAAGTTTTCCTTCCAGACGTTTCGTTCTCAGCTGCGGAGAACATCCTCAGTGGCGTTGCAGCCACTGGCCCCACTCAATGCACAGCAGCCAAGAAGGTCTGAGCGCCTGCTCCGGCTGCAACGCCACTGAGGATGTTCTCCGCAGCTGAGAACGAAATGTCTGGAAGGAAAACTTTCTCCAGTAGAACACGTCACTTGATCCCGAAAGATTCTACAAACCCTAATCATCTGACATTTATTCTATGTGGGTCCTACATTAAGCAGATTTTGCCATCCCTAACTTAGACAACTTATTGTTCTACTTAAACTTTAAAAACATTTATTTACAGTAATAATTATTGTGCCAGATTAATTAATATGTGTTATGCGATCATGCCACTGAAGCATAATCAGGGCTGTGGTCAGATGGGCAGTTTGGCCCGATATAGTTGCTGTTCCCTTACAGATTAAATGGGCCCAATCACAGAGCCACATCTGGCACCCATCCCCCTGTTGTACTCACATGGGTGAAAGACAAAAAAGGGGGGGGGTGCTGCAACCATCTGAATGATTGACCATGGGACAATGAAGCTGGTTCAGGGTGGGATAAACATTCTGCAACTATTTAAACTGCCACAAGTAGAGGAGTGTGCTAAGCCTCCAGTGTGACTGCAACCCAGGATTGCAAACTGTCATCTGTGAAATGGAGTAACAGTTTCATAAACCATCTATGCATCACATAGAAGTCAGTGTGATTCCTATTTATTTCTTGCATTTAGGGCAACTAGACAGGTGCTCAGGGTAACATCTTTGCTGCAGCATCAGATGGACAGGAAAGTTGCTTTTACAGAGGCTTCTGCTGAGGAGGAGGGGGACCGATGGAAAGACAGAGGACCTAATGCTACAGGGATCCAAAAAAGAAAGAAAGAGAAAGGCTGGACAACAGACTAGGAACAAGTAATTTACCTCTGTAGAAGAAAGAGGGGCAGGAAGGGAGTCCATCAGGCCAAAGAATGACATATGCAATACTTAGCAGCCAGTTAAGTCCCAAGGCTAGGGATCACTAGAGAGGGGTGAAGGAAGATAGGCAGAAGGGATGAGGGTGGGGCAAGTCTTTAAAATATGCAGGGGAATGGAATAGGGAGGAACAATCCTATCATTATCCCACATAGAGTGCTGCTATGCCAATATGAACCTTCTTTAAGCCAGAATTCTGTATGAGCTTCCAAGGGCGCTCATTGTTTCATGCATGTACTTCAACTATGAAAGAACTCCCAATCATTTAAGAATGAGCCCTTTCCCAGAAGAATGCACAAGCCCATTCTTAAATCCTCTTTGTAGGCTGTTCCCAGTGTTAATTCACAAGAATCCCTATTTCATAGAAAAAATATGCATTTGTCACAATTCTGCTCTGATTTGGAGATGATGCAATTTCATTTACAGGTGTCTTTTACACACCAAAGTCGAAGCGGTTTTATGTGTGTTGTGTTTCGAATCACCTTACAGTATAAATTGCAGCTATTTATAGTAGCACATTCAAAGATACTATACCAGCACAATGCAGCCCCAGAGATATTTCTCACTGATGTAGTATCCGTAAATATGCTTCTCAAAATATCAGTGATTTTTGTACACATATGCATCAGAGGGAGCACTATATATACAAAATCCTGTGATTTTGGCACAGAAGGAAAATAAGTTGAATCACCCTAAAACAAAAGAGTTACCCTTTCCATAATATGTTTGCACCCTTTGAAACGTTTGCTTACCTGTCTTGAAAAAAATAATCTGATATATTTTAAAAGTGTCTCCAAAACTCCACAACCTCAAAGTTCATGTCTCTTATTCAGGCTACCTGTGGCCCACAAAATTCCATAAAAAAACCACAGTGCCCAATTTTCACTTTTTTGAACTTCTGATCTGGCATTCCCACATTAAAATGAATAGCATTTAAATCTAAGACATCATACTTTAAAATTGCTTAAGTATAATGGTATAAACGTAAGGAACATAGTACATGCTTTCCTTAATCCTGGCCATATCTATATTGTCAAATAAGAAAACAGCACTAAAATATTTGTTATTTTTAGGACTGATAAACAACAATGAACAATGACAACAAAGAGAGTCCTACAAATTTACAGATGCTAATTTAAAAGGATAAAAATGAGGAAAAGGAAATGGGGAAAAATAACACAAACACAACAATGAAGGCAATGAGTGATACTATGAATACATGAGCATTTGTCAAAAATTAAGGTGAATAGAAGACATGCAAGATGGAAGAGAGTACCTCTGACCTGTGACCTCTGACCTGAGTTTTACTTCCTGCTTTTTCAATCAAACAGAAATTGAGGTTAAAAGCTGATAGGTCAAGTTTCTTAAATTTCACATAAATCTAATATAATTACAAAAGAATAAAATATTATTCTAAGATGCCTACCAAATGTGTCATATTTATCCCAAATCGGTGAAAATTTCATTTGTAAATGTGCTTATTTTCTATGTCTGGTTATTTTCTTTAAAAAAAAAAAATCTGTATTTCTCAAGCAAATGCACTATGTTTTCAAGCATTTCTAAAATAAGGCTGGCTTTTGTATTATTACATCCTTGAGTACATTGTGAAATTTCATTACATTGGCTTGGAAATTGACAAAAGAAATCTGTGACCTTACAAGGCTGTAATAAACCAAATAGTGAAGGTATTTATCAGCAACAGTGCGAGACATGCCTAAGATTCTTGGCGTGTTCTGGAACTGCTGGTCTTTGCATTTAACACTATTTGGATAACGCTAAGCTTGTGCAATGGGAAAAATTAAAAAAAAAAAAAAGTTAAAAAATAACCTAGCACAAAAGTTAGTTGCAAATCATGCAGCCATTGCTACATTTCCATGGCTTTGCTCAGCCTATGCCAGTACTACAACCTTCATGCAAATTTCATAGCTGGCCATGCTTTTGGGAGGACCCTGAGATTCAGGTGCTAGGCAGCAAGGTGTGGGAAGACTGTCAAAGGTCAAGCAGGACTCAAAAAAGATGAGGAAAGACTACCGACCAGCCATCTGTTTCTCCTTACTCCTTCTCTTTTTTTCCAGTCGACGGAGTCTCTTCTCTTCTCGTCTCTTGGCTTCTTCCTCCTCCTGATGTTGTCGGCACTTATGAAAATTTTCCACCACAACTCCCACAAACATGTTGAGGACAAAGAAGGCAACTATCAGCAGGAAGGAGATGAAGTAGAGGAGCATCCAAGGGTTATAGTTCATGACTGGCTACAAGGTAGAGGAAGAAGCTGTTAAAATGACTATTCAGTAAGGTACAGAGGTGGGACAGGTTTTTTTTTAAGGGTTCAGCCTTGTTCTGTTGCATGACAGCAAAGTACTTTGAACATTTGCATTCTCAGTGGTTTTAACAAAAACAAAACAATGAATAATTTTTTCTATTTTTCTGCTATGTGATGCCAAATACATACCTGCTGATCCACTCCTACAGCATCCAATCCATCATACATGATGTCCACCCACCCATCTTTGGAGGCCAAAACAAACAGAGACATTAAAGCCTACAAAGGTAAAACAGGAAACAGAGCATTACATACAAGTTGGAAGAAAATAAACTATTTTATATGTGTATTTCTACTCTTTTCTCTTTTGCTTGTGCTTGTTGTTTTAGCCTGCTGACAATAATATGGGCCTTTCAAGTTAAAAGTCTCCTGCCAGCAAAAACCTATCAGTGACAGATACTGGTCCAGCAAAAAAAGGCTAATTCAAAAAGAAGAAAGCCAGGTCCATTTTCACCCTCCAGGCTTCCACCCCTCCATTCTAATTAGCCCAGATACACTGCTAAAATATGGATGGGTTCCAGTGGCAGTTGTAAATGAATGGAGATATTAGGACGTTCAGGGTACAGCATGTCCAGCCGTACAAGACAAATCCTTTCATTAGATATATGTGGTTGCTGTGCAGCGCTAGAGCAATTAAGCAGACCAAGGAAGAATGTGTGTTTGTCTTAATTCTGAAAGAAATGTATGCAGACTTATGAATAGGCTTCCCAATCCCCAGGTCCCAGCGGGAGATCCCCTGGTTTTACAGGCTTCCCCCCTCCCCCAGCCAGCTGGCCGGCGGGGGAAGCTCCACCCCCACAGCCATTACGCACCTCCAGGAACGATTCCCATAGGGAATGATGGGGAATTGATCCACGGGTGTCAGGGGCTCTGGGGGGGCTGTTTTTTGAGGTAGAGGTGCCAAATTTTCCGTATAGCATCTAGTGCCTCTCCCCAAAATACCTCCCAAGTTTCAAAAGGATTGGACCAGGGGGTCCAATTCTATGAGCCCCAAAAGAAGGTGCCCCTATCCTTCATTATCTTCTATGGAAGGAAGGCATTCTAAAAGGTCTGCTGTCCCTTTAAATGTGATGGCCAGAACTCCCTTTGGAGTTCAATTCTGCTTGTCACACCCTTGCTCCTGGCTCCGCCCCAATGTCTCCTGGCTCCACTCCCAAAGTCTCCTGGCTCCACCCCCCAAAGTCCCCAGATATTTCTTGAATTGGACTTGGCAACCCTACTTATGAATATCACACTGGGGACCTTTAAATGTAAACTGTATGTCTTGGAAGCATGTTATTTGCTACAACGGCTGGGTATCTGCAAGAACACACATGTTTAAAATCAAGGAAATAAAGGAGCAAAGAAGCAGATTACCATTCCATTAATACCTGGCCGAGATTATCAAAATTATACTTGTGCCGGACCCATCTGTAGCTGGCTTCTGCACAGTCTGATTTGTTGGTGATGTTCCTTGTATCCTCCCCTTGGCAGACAAAAAACTTCCCCTTGAATAACTGTGAAAACCAAGAATTGGCAAAAGAATTGGAACAAGTCCCCTGCAGAAAACAAATGGATCCCCCAGGACCAATCATAGAGTCTTCACGCACAGCATACTAGAGGCAAAAGCTTCATGATTGTGCAACAGGATGTTCACTGTTAAAAACTCTTGTAATTTAGCATCACCTTATGAATTGGTTAAAAGACTGGGAACAAGCGACGTAACTCAACTGTACTGAAGCCGACAATCCTGAGGCATTGACTTCAACAGAGTTGGATGTGACTATCAACAATGTAAGAGGTAGCAAAATTTCAAATGATTAAAACGTTGGGGGAAACAGGAAGCGACAGTGTTGCAGCCGGTATGATGCATATCAGTATAATGTCCTGTATCAAGCCAGACTAATTTGTCTGCCCCCCCCCCTTTTTTTTTTTTTTACTGAATAACAACAAACAGTAGTATCAAAGATTTCAGGTTTTCACGGCTGGTAACATCATTAGGGTTTGTAGACTCTTTTGGGATCAATGCACAGCAGCCAAGAAGGTCTGAGCGCCTGCTCCGGCTGCAACGCCACTGAGGATGTTCTCCGCAGCTGAGAACGAAACGTCTGGAAGGAAAACTTTCTCCAGTAGAACACGGCACTTGATCCCGAAAGAGTCTACAAACCCTAAACAGTAGTATGCTTTGCTTCTCTGTGTCAAAGCTCCCTTCTCATAAGGTTTTTTTTTTTTATCTGATCTTGCAAAGCAATGCCAAACATTAGGGTTCTGTTTAAGAAAGCGAAACAACAAAGATGAATAGCAAGCGTATCCATTCCTTATAATCCTGCCAATACAATGCCAAACGTTAGGGTTCTGTTTAAGAAAGCGAAACAACAAAGATGAATAGCAAGCGTATCCATTCCTTATAATCCTTGGAGAAACGTCGACTGCGGGGTGACATGATAGAGGTTTACAAGATAATGCATGGGATAGAGAAAGTAGAGAAAGAAGTACTTTTCTCCCTTTCTCACAATACAAGAACTCGTGGGCATTCGATGAAATTGCTGAGCAGACAGGTTAAAATGGATAAAAGGAAGTCCTTCTTCACCCAAAGGGTGATTAACATGTGGAATTCACTGCCACAGGAGGTGGTGGCGGCCACAAGTATAGCCACCTTCAAGAGGGGTTTAGATAAAAATATTGAGCACAGGTCCATCAGTGGCTATTAGCCACAGTGTGTGTGTATGTATAAAATTTTTTGCCACTGTGTGACACAGAGTGTTGGACTGGATGGGCCGTTGGCCTGATCCAACATGGCTTCTCTTATGTTCTTATGTGACACAGAGTGTTGGACTGGATGGGCCATTGGCCTGATCCAACATGGCTTCTCTTATGTTCTTATGTGACACAGAGTGTTGGACTGGATGGGCCATTGGCCTGATCCAACATGGCTTCTCTTATGTTCTTATGTGACACAGAGGGTTGGACTGGATGGGCCATTGGCCTGATCCAACATGGCTTCTCTTATGTTCTTATGTGACACAGAGTGTTGGACTGGATGGGCCATTGGCCTGATCCAACATGGCTTCTCTTATGTTCTTATGTGACACAGAGTGTTGGACTGGATGGGCCGTTGGCCTGATCCAACATGGCTTCTCTTATGTTCTTATGTGACACAGAGTGTTGGACTGGATGGGCCATTGGCCTGATCCAACATGGCTTCTCTTATGTTCTTATGTGACACAGAGGGTTGGACTGGAGGGGCCACTGGCCTGATCCAACATGGCTTCTCTTATGTTCTTATGTGACACAGAGGGTTGGACTGGAGGGGCCACTGGCCTGATCCAACATGGCTTCTCTTATGTTCTTATGTGACACAGAGGGTTGGACTGGAGGGGCCACTGGCCTGATCCAACAGGGCTTCTCTTCTGTTCTTATGTGACACAGAGTGTTGGACTGGATGGGCCACTGGCCTGATCCAACATGGCTTCTCTTATGTTCTTATGTGACACAGAGTGTTGGACTGGATGGGCCATTGGCCTGATCCAACATGGCTTCTCTTATGTTCTTATGTGACACAGAGTGTTGGACTGGATGGGCCATTGGCCTGATCCAACATGGCTTCTCTTATGTTCTTATGTGACACAGAGGGTTGGACTGGAGGGGCCACTGGCCTGATCCAACAGGGCTTCTCTTCTGTTCTTATGTGACACAGAGTGTTGGACTGGATGGGCCACTGGCCTGATCCAACATGGCTTCTCTTATGTTCTTATGTTCTAATATTTTAAACAAGGAATATTACGTTTGTGGTTTTATTCTGTATGTTTTAATGAGCCACCTTGGTGGCCCTTACGAGGGCAGAAAGGTGGGATATAAATTTTGTGAAGTCAAATTTTTTAAAAAAAGATAATTATTTGGAAGTGACGTTGCCAGAAGATTCAGCTGCGAGTCTGATGGTCCTGAGTGAGTTTTTTTAAAAAAGGCTCTTTGGTGTGTTATACCTGAATGTTTTTAAATTGACAAACGGTGTGTTTTTAAAATGTTTTTCATTCTGTTATTTTATCGCTTTGCGACTTGGTTGTTACACTGTGCCCTGCCTTGAGGCCGAAGAGTTGAGGCTGGATACAAACTTTTAAAGCAAGCAAACACTTTCTGCTGTTATCAAAGATTTCAGGTTTTCACGGCTGGTAACATCATTAGGGTTTGTAGAATCTTTCAGGCTCAAGTGCCGTGTTCTACTGGAGAAAGTTTTCCTTCCAGACGTTTCGTTCTCAGCTGCGGAGGACATCCTCAGTGGCGTTGCAGCCGGAGCAGGCGCTCAGACCTTCTTGGCTGCTGTGCATTGAGTGGGGCCAGGGCTGCTGGAGAGCTGCTATTTGTAGGCTGGAGGGGGTGTGATGAAAGGGCAATTGGTTTGTGGATGTGCCCATTGTTTGGTGGGGCTTCCTGGAAGGGTAGTGATAAGGAAACTGGCTGTTGAATGTGACCATTGTTCTGTGTTAATTGCTGGGAGGGTTGGAAGGGGTTTGAAGATAAGGAAGATGGTTGTTGACTGTGCTGATTGTTCTGTGGAATTTGCTGGTTGTTCTGAGACTTTCTGCAATTTATAGTCTGTAGGGTGTTTTGCCAGATTGAAGTTGGGAACTCCCCAGAGACTTCGGGGTGGAGCTTTGGGAGGGTGTGCTTTGGGAAGGGATGCAACCTCAGCAGGTTATAATGCCATAAACATCACCCTCCTAAGCAGCCATTTTCTCCAGGGGAACTAATCTCTGTTATGTGGAGAGCAGTTGTAATGCCAGGTGATCTCCTTCCCCCAACTTTCTGCTGTGTTTGGATCAAGCTGTGTCCTCTCCCAACCGGCTTCACTGGTTAATTATTAATCAAGGCCGTTCCCCCAGTATATGTGGCTGTGTGACATATGCAATGGGATACCTACTGTTGCTGCATGAACACATTACATCATAAATAAATATTTTGCATCTGTTAAAAATGAGAAGCAGCTCTGAGACATGCAGCTTTATTTATTCTTCCCACAGTCACTTGTAGGGCTGCATATCTCTGATAGCTCTTAGCTTTTGCTTGTAGCATGTATGGGCATTTGCAAAAATATATGAGTTCTGGAGATCTCTGTTTCTAAGCAATTAATTGGGTATGAGGGCCTTCCGGCTGCAACAAATCCTACACACAGCCTACCTGGACTCCCAAGATGCCAAAAATGATGAAGAAAGCACAGCAAATCACAACAATGTTTCCAATGGGTTTTAGGGATGACATCAGGGTTTCCACCACTAGCTTCAGCCCTTGTGCTCGGCTAATGACTCTGAAAGGCAAAAGCCAAGCATTAATGATCTCCTAAGACTACAGCTGCTCATGCCCAAAGGGAACAGAACAACAAGATAGCTTGAAAAAGCAGCTAGCTCAAATATAAGCCTGAAAAAATTATTTAAAAACTAAAAACCGAACATTTAACATGTATAATGAAGCTGAAAATATACAACCGAGAAAGCACTGATTCCTCTTCATTACAATAAATACGAATGAGACTTGAGAGACTGACTTACAGGTGTTGTTTTTTTTTTGCTTTTTATTTTATTTTATTTATTAGACTTATATCTTGCCCTCCCTGCCAAAGCAGGCTCAGGGCAGCTTACATTTCAATAAAACATTACATAAAACCAGTTAAAACAGATATATTAAAATATTAAGATAATACATGTGATATAATAAAATATTAAGATAATACATGTGATGTAATAAACATCTTAAAAAGGTGGTATATTTAATGATGGTAGATAGCTGTATATCCATTCTGTATCTATTTAGACTATAAAAAATGGGAACCCACTTGCAGGAATCATCTCACATCCCCATCTCCCACTATATCCTCTTTCCATTTCCTGAAAGCCTCCATAGTATCTCCCCTTTCCCTGTTGCCTTCTCTCCTTCTAGGGACGCCAACATCCGAGTAGGGGCTGGAGATTTCCTGGAATCACAACAGATCTCCAAACTACAGAGATCAATTCCACTTGGGTTTGCCAGACTGAGGTTGGGAACTCCCCAGAGACTTCGGGGTGGAGCTTTGGGAGGGTGTGCTTTGGGAAGGGATGCAACCTCAGCAGGTTATAATGCCATAAACATCACCCTCCTAAGCAGCCATTTTCTCCAGGGGAACTAATCTCTGTTATGTGGAGAGCAGTTGTAATGCCAGGTGACCTTAGGGTTGCCAAGTCCAATTCAAGAAATATCTGGGGACTTTGGGGGTGGAGCCAGGAGACTTTGGGGGTGGAGCCAGGAGACATTGGGGCGGAGCCAAGAGCAAGGGTGTGACAAGCATCATTGAACTCCAAAGGAAGTTCAAGCCATCACATTTAAAGGGACTGCCCATCTTTTTAAATGCCTTCCTTCCATAGGAAATAATGAAGGATAGGGGCACCTTCTTTTGAGGCTCGTAGAATTGGACCCCCTGGTCCAATCTTTTTGAAACTTGGGAGGTATTTTGGGGAGAGGCACTAGATGCTATACTGAAAATTTGGTGCCTCTATCTCAAAAAACAGCCCCCTCAGAGCCCCCGATACCCACTGATCAATTCCCCATCATTCCCAATAGGAATCGTTCATGGAGGTGCATGATGGCTGTGGGGGCGAGGCTTCCTCCACCGGCCAGCTGGCTGGGGGAGGGGGGAAGCCTGTAAAACCGGGGGATCCCCCTCTGGGACCTGGGGATTGGGAAGCCAACTGGAGGCTGGCAACTGTAGTTCCCCTGAAGAAAATGGCTGCTTTGAAGAGCATTATGCCCCTCTGATATCCCTCCCCTCCTCAAATACCTCCTTTCTCAGGCTTCCCACCCCCCCACCCCCCAAAAAAAGAAAAAAATTCTAGGATTTTTCTAACTTCTTTCCTTTCTGTTGGCAATCTCCATATCCTCTCCCTGCCTCATTTTCTCCTTCTCATCCATTCACCAATCTACCTTTTATCTGTCTCCCATCTTCAGGTATATTTATTCTGTATTTACTTCATTTATACCCCACATTTTCCCACAGTGGGGACCAAAGCAGTTTACATAATTCTCTTCTCCTTTTTATCCACTTAACAAACCTATGAGGTAGGTTAGGCCTAAAAGTGTCCCCCCACACCTTGCTGTTAACTTCCACAGCAAGATGGGCATTTGAACCTGGGTCTCACAGACCCTGTGCTGACGTTCTAATAACTACACCACACTGGCTTTCATCGGGTGGGTACTGTTGAACTTTAGCAAGCAGCTAGGCCTAGTTCAGTCACGCAAGTCGGGTAATACGAAGTCTCCCAGAGGTTGCTTCATGTAGCCATAGGGTTGCCAAGTCCAATTCAAGAAATATCTGGGGACTTTGGGGGTGGAGCCAGGAGACATTGGGGGCGGAGCCAGGAGCAAGGGTGTGACAAGCATAATTGAACTCCAGTGGAGTTCTGGCCATCACATTTAAAGGGACTGCACACCTTTTAAAATGTCTTCCTTCCATAGAAAATAATGAAGGATAGGGGCACCTTCTTTTGGGGCTCATAGAATTGGACCCCCTGGTCCAATCCTTTTGAAACTTAAGGGGTATTTTGGGGAGAGGCACTAGATGCTATACTGAAAATTTGGCACCTCTAGCTCAAAAAAACAGCCCCCTCAGAGCCCCCGATACCCACAGATCAATTCCCCATAATTCCCTATGGGAATCGTTCATGGAGGTGCATAATGGCTGTGGGGGAGGGGCTTCCCCCGCTGGCCAGCTGGCTGGGGGAGGGGTGAAGCCTGTAAAACCGGGGGATCCCCTGCTGGGACCTGGGGATTGGGAAGCCTATGTAGCCAACCTCCAGGTGGGACCTGGAAATATCCCAGATTTACAACTGCGGACAACAGAGATCTGTCCTCTTGGAGAAAATGCCTGAATGGGAGGTAAGGTTGCCAGGTCTGACTCAGGAAATATCTGGGGACTTTGGGGGTGGAGCCAAGAGCAAGGTTTTGACAAGCATGATTGAACTCTGAAGGAAGTTCTGGTAATTGCATTTGTAGGGACTGGGGTCACTTAATTTAAAGGTAGTTGGCAACTCTAGATCCTGGGGTAAGTGTTTGCAGTGGCCTAGCCTTCAGCTGGAGTCCCTGAGGCTGGCAGGCCGCCTGTAAGCTATTAATAATCATGTGGAGTCCCTTTACAATCCCTGTCAAATTAGATCATTTTCATCTAGCCTAGATGATGCGTCAAATTTGAGATTAGCTAGGGGGAACAGATGTAATTAATTATGAGTTCAGGTTCCCTCTAGAGGCTAAAAGACAGGAAGTTTCTTCCCCATTTTGCTGGCTAAACTGTGCTGTGGCTCATGCAGAAGGGAATATTGAGGTATACCTTGGAACCATTATTCTGTTTTGGGAATTTTGGATTTTGTGTTTGAATTTCCTGGACTGTAACGCTGTCTTGCCTGACGGCTGATATATGAAACCTACCTGCTGTATTGCATTTTTAAAACTTATTTTGATGACTGGTGAAACCACCAAGGCAATGTGACTATGGAGCTTGCACTCCAGTAAATCTTAAAGATAAGACCGTTTGTGCTTGACTCTTTGTCAGGGCTTGGCAGAAGCTCTAGTTGCCTTAGACCCTGCTTATAAAAGGATTTACTCTGGACTTTGAGTCTGGTGAAAGAGTCTGTTTACAACTTTATTATTACCAGAGAAGCAGACTAGGCTGGTGGTCTGCTTTTTGAACTATCGTACCAGCCTGGTAGAAGCCAATAAATAAACTCTCCTGCCAGGGCTCTTATCCAGCCTCCCGCCAGGAAATCAGGGGAGAGCTGGAGGATGGTGGCAGAGCACTACAACATTCAAAGTGACTGCACTCCTTTTAAATACCTTCCCTTCATTGGAAATAGTGGAGGATGGGGGCGCCTTCTCTTGGAGCTCATAGAATTGGACCCCTGGTCCAATCTTTTTAAAACATTTTTGGGGGGGTTTGAAGAGAGGCAACAGATGCTATGCTGAAAATTTGGTGCCTCTACCTCAAAAACAGCCCTCCCATAACCCGTTACCCACAGATTGAGTCTCCGTTATTCCCTGTGGAACCAGTCTCCCTAGGATATAATGGAGTGCCCAGTGGACAGTCAATCCCCCCCCCTCCAGCTTTCTGATAACCCTGAAGCAGGGGGAGGGCCTCCAAACCAGGGGGTCCCCTGTCCCCAACTGGGAATTGGCAACCATATTTGGAGGGTGGACTCTATGGCATTATAATCAGCTGAGACCTCTCCCATCCCCAAACCCTGCCCTCCTCAGACTCTACCCCCAAATCTCCAGGAATTTTCCAACTTAAAGCTGGCAGGCCTGGCCCCATTGAGTTCTCCCTCAATAAGATTGCCAGGTCTGGGTTGGAAAATACATGGAGACTGGGGGTGGATCCAGGAGAGAGCAGGGTTTGGGGAGGGGAGGGCCCTTATTATTGCACACTGCCATAGAGCCCACCCTTCAAAGCAGCCATTTTCACAGGGGAGCTGATCTCTGCCAGTTGGAGATCAGTTGTAAAAGTGGGAGATCTCCAGGCCCCACCTGGTGGCTGGCAACCCTAAAAGATAAAAATAGGGCTGGAAAGGGTCTTGCCCCCCCCATTTAACTAACAGAAATTGAAGCCTGGAATACTGTGGTTGTCTAGCAACAGCCACTGAAGGAATGAGTTGCTTAAAGCTATAGGAGCTCCTTTTATCTTTTTCAGATTTTTTAAACAACCAGTGTTGGGGTTTTTTTTGTTTTTTTTTTAGATTTCACAGTTTTCTGCAGACCCAGGGCTCTTTTTAGGTTTGTAGAAAGATCTGTCTTGCCCATTCACAGGTTCAGTCACTGGATTCAGGTATCCAAAGATATCCCGACTTTGCTATTAGAATATAAGATACTTCTCATAGCGATAACATCTGCAACAGGGTAAAAGTGGTATGTATCTGAAAAGCATTGCCATTTTGCAGTCAACTATATGTTATGGCATTTCTCCCTTAAAGCATCTTTAATTTCTCCCATGGTTTGCACTACATTTTTGTAACCTTCTGCTTTGTAGGACTATAACTACAACTATAATTAATGATTTCCCAATGGACTCTAGAAGGCACCTGCATATATATTTTATTCTGGATTAGCATTGGGGTCTTATATTTAAAGAATGTGCCCCTCTTACTACAATTACAATTACTACTACCCAGGGCTTTTTTTGAGCAGGAACACACAGGAACACAGTTGCAGCTGGCTTGGAGTCAGGAGGTGTGGCCTAATATGCAAATGATTTCCTGCTGGGCTTTTTCTAGAAAAAGGCCCTGTGTGAAACAATGGTGATGTTGGGGTGTGTGGCCTAATATGCAAATAGGTTCTTGCTGGACGTTTTCTTAAAAAAAAAAACCCTTGCTACTACCATATAATTAATGTTAATTTAAGAATTCTACTATCATGACTAAAATGGATGCATTGGAATACTTTAGGCTGAAAGCAGCCTTGGGAGAATGTTGAAAATAACAGCTTTAATAGAGAAAGGGTCCTGTTAATTTTACTTTGAAGGGCAAAGACTGGGGCACCCCCAAAACACACTAATGAAAGAGATATACAAAGGTATTTATAAAGGTATCAATACTAGCCTGCAATTTAAAGTTCACTGCAGTCTTTCATCTCCTCCAAGTTTGGGGTCACTGGAATCTGCAGTTTTGTAACTGCACAAATTGCTCAACAAATTTTGAGTCCAGTGGCACAACTGGATTCAAAATGTGTCCTGCTGCTTCAGACCAACATGGCTGCCCATTTGAACATTGCTGAATAATTCAGGAAGTTTTACAGCATTTGGCAGATGTTGACAATTTTACAAAATTCTTGAAGAATCTTGTCTACAAAAAAGTTACACAGTTTTTGCTAAGCAACAAGATCTGGCAGCTATCAAGAACTATGATGGTAACCTACATTTGTCCCATTACAGAACCCGATACTTCCATTGTGAGAGCCAGTTTGGTGTAATGGTTAAGTGCGTGGACTTAACCTGGGAGAACAGGGAGAACCTGGGAGAACAGGGTTTGATTCCCCACTCCTCCACTTGCAGCTGCTGGAATGGCCTTGGATCAGCCATAGCTTTCACAGGAGTTGTCCTTGAAAGGGCAGCTGCTGTAAAAGCTCTCTCAGCCCCACCTACCTCACAGGGTGTCTGTTGTGTGTGTGGGCCTTCTTCTTCCCAAATATTCCACCCTATTGTCCACCAGAACTGCCTTTTAATTGCAAAATTTTAATTGCAAAAGAAGAGGAAACTTCTGTTTTAGAACACTGCACATTAAGGATATAAGTCTACTGCTCTCTGATTTCAGGAAACTGGAACTTAGTCATATGGGAACAAGGTAGGAGACAAGAAGTACCTTTAAGACCAGTGAATTCATAGTTGCCTCAAAGTGCATCTACTTATATCCTTTCTGTTCAACTTTTTTTAAAAATGCAGCAGTTAACTCAGTAGAGTTCTCATGCAAATTCTGTATTGCTTTATTGAGAAATTAAATTATATCCCGTTTGACCTCACAGACAACATTCTCAGTTCTTGTAAAACAGAGTTTGGCACCATATTACCCAGCATAATTTATCAGATGTGGTCCCTTCTGCCCCTTGGACAATGGCTCACTTCTGCCAGAAGTCAAATAGATTGTTTTAATTTAACTCACTGTCACTTGTGGTGTTAACTTCCTGATTGGAATTTCTGCACCTCGGGCCGGGGGGGGGGAGGGGTGTTCTTTGCCTATTCTGCTGTTTGTCAAGGCCTCAACAGTATATTTCTATATTTAAATACACCAATCTGAATCCTCATCAGAGCTGAAATGAATATAGTGCTATTTCAGTTCCCTGTTATCATTTGCATTCCCAACTCCTTTTGACAAATGCTTTCATTTCCAGTGAGCTCCCAAAGAGGTTTCCTTAATTTAATTGTGGCCTCATCTGTTGAGTTCTGTGGCCTAACATTGTATCATCCAAATATGTAACAGTACCAGTCATTTTGGGTTTATTTCTTTGATTGTTTATCTGCTACTCTCTGCTAAATGTCCATTGCAACTTCTCTTTTCAGATTTCTACCTCAAATATGACTGTACAAACAAATCTGGGCAATGCAAATCAACCTGAATTTTCCAATATGCACTATTAATACCCCTATTGGTCAAACAGCAGGGTTATTCTTCTACATGCCCACAAATATATCTGGTTTTATGTTATCAATAACAGCATTACTAGAAACCAAAGAATCACATGCTTTAAATGCATGTCTGAATGTGTGATGCTGAGTTCCATGCAAAAAAAAAAAAAAAATACTAATACTTTGCTTGGGGGTAGATGAGGCCAGGCAAGAGACACCAAAGCTCCCTCTCCACCTTTAGCACTCCAAAAGATACACAAACTGATGGAATACCCCAAAGCTCCCTGCCTACATGCCAATTTCCCCCCACAAACCTTCCACCTTTATTTATGGTGTAACACAGTGTCAGCATTCACGCACGGTATTATTGCAAGGTCATGTTAAAGATCCTGCAAGCTAGGCTTCAGAGGTATGCAGATCGGGAACTACCAGAAGTTCAAGCTGGGTTTTGGAGAGGTAGAGGAACTAGAGATCAAATTGCCAACATTCGCTGGATTATAGAGAAAGCACGGGAGTATCAGAAAAACGTCTATTTCTGTTTCATTGACTACACTCAAGCGTGGATCACAACAAACTGTGGCAAGTCCTTAAAGAGATGGGAGCACCAGACCACCTCACATGTCTCCTGAGAAACCTGTATAAGGGTCAAGAAGCAACTGTCAGAACAGGATATGGAACAACCGATTGGTGTAGAATAGGAAAAGGAGTTCAACAAGGATGTATATTGTCACCCTGTTTATTTAATTTATATGCAGAGTACTTCATGCAGAATGCTGGCTGGAATTAAGATTGTTGGGGAAAAACATCAACCTCAGATTTGCAGATGATACCATTCTAATGGCAGAAAGTGAAGAGGACCTAAAGAACCTCTTGTTGAGGGTGAAAGAGGCTTGAAAAGTAGGCTTGAAACTCAACATAAAAAAAAACTAAGATCATGACATCTGGCCCCATCACACCTTGGCAAATAGAAGGAGAAGACATGGAAGTAGTGACAGACTTCACATTTCTGGGATCCAAGATCACTGCAGATGGTGACTGTAGCCATGAAATCAAGACGTTTGCTCCTTGGGAGGACAGCTATGGCGAACCTGGGCAGTATAATAAAAAGTAGAGACATCACCCTGCCAACAAAAGTCCGTACAGTCAAAGCGATGGTGTTCCCAGTAGTATTGTATGGCTGTGAGAGCTGGACCATAAGGAAGGCCAAGCGCAAAAGAATAGATGCTTTTGAGATGTGGTGCTGGAGAAGAATCTTGAGAGTCCCTTGGACTGCAAGAAGATCAAATCAGTCAGTCCTAAGGGAAATCAACCCTTACTGTTCCCTGGAAGATCAGATGCTGAAGCTGAAGCTCAAATATTTTGGCTACCAAATGAGAAGGGAGCACTCCCTGGAGAAGATCCTGATGCTGGGAAAGTCAGAAGGCAAAAGAAGAAGGGGACAGCAGAAGATGAGATGGCTGGACAGCGTTACTGATGTAACAAACACGAATTTGAGCAGACTTTGAATGATGGTGGAAGACAGGAGGGCCTGGCGTGACTTTGTCCATAGGGTCTCAATGACTCAGACTGGACTGTGCGACTGAACAACAAGAATGATTGCTGCTCATTCAGTCTCAAGAGCTTCCTATGCTAGGTCCTCTATTATTTTTGGCATTAAACAAAACCAATATGCCAGTCCCAGGTCAATTGCCTAGGGCGCTGGGCTCCCAGGGGTGCCGAATTGGCCGCCAACCACATGACTGCAAAAGCAGTCTTGGAGGCAGCGCGCTGTCGCAGTTTCTGGGACAGCAAGGAGGCTGGAACTGATAGCTTTCACCCTGCCTTTCCCCCTGCCATCAGAGAGGGCACTGCTAATCACTGAACCAACATGCGTCCACGCAGGCACAACCTGGCCTCGTGCGCTGACTGTTGCTGTCGCCTGCTGGAGTTGCTCCTAGCCCGGACAGACCACAGCAGCCAAAGAGGGCTGCAGGCGTTCTGACTTAAGCATGTGACTCGGTGCCCAGTGGCTGCCTGTTTGCGCTAGGAGACGAGCGAAGCACCACCGGTGGGGTACATTTGTGTCGGCTGCTGGCACCTTCCTAGCCTGCCTGCATGCTTCCCCAAGCTCCATTTGCACACACCCACAATTCTGAGCCATTGGAGAGCGCTTGGCGGGTTGCAAGGCCTGTCTGTCGCCTCCAGTGCTGCTCCCTGCCTCTCTCTGTGCTTGCCTTACTGGGTGCTCAGCCAAGCTCTTAGTCATTTAGCTGGGCTACAAGACCAGGGAGGCAGCATTTAGCAGGGCTACATGCCGTTTTCCTGCAGGCAGATAGCTTGATCTGCCTGAGCAGAGGGGACTGCCTAGCGAAGCAAGGGAATAGGAGACAGACCATCCACCCATTGCTCCGGTGAGCAAATGGACATCCCTGCTCCTTCACCCTTAAGCACAGGAAAGAAGATCCCCCAGTCAAAAATCTGCAGTAGTTAATTTCAGGTCCCATTCGTAGCCCTGGGTGCACTCAGGCAGATTGCCCCATTTGCTGTGGCAGAGGCTGGGGGGTGGGGAGGGAAAAGGCTGCTTCAGTTCATCCTGACTGGCTTTCCCACCGGCAGAGACAGCTCCCAGCCCTTCGTCCCACTGGAGACAGAGAAACTTGCCTCTTCCTCTGATGTGGAGACAGAGAGATTCACCCTTTCTGGCTGTGTGCTTGTGTGTGTGTGGGGGTCTCTTCTCTCTCCCCCTCCCTGATGCTACTCTAGCCATTGTAGTTGAGCCTGGTAGAAGGTGAGGGTGAGGCGCAGATCATCATTGTTTAGGTGCCATGGAGCGCTGAGGGGAGCCTGCCTTCAAGAAAACTTTTAGGAAATAAAGAAGTTGTGCCCTGTCAGCTGAAAAGCCCCTGCAGCACTGAAAGCGTTAACGTGGACGAGTTGCTTCCTAGAGGGGCCAAGCAAGAGACAGAGAAAAGAGGCAAAGGTATTTTCCAAGGGAGGCTCTGCTGTTGAATGTTAGGGAGGGATGTTGGCTCAGTGGTAGAGCATCTGCTTGGGAAGCAGAAGGTCCCAGGTTCAATCCCTGGCATCTCCAAAAAAGATCCCAGGCAAATAGGTGTGAAAAACCTCAGCTTGAGACCCTGGAGAGCCGCTGCCAGTCTGAGAAGACAATACTGACTTTGATGGACCAAGGGTCTGATTCAGTATAAGGCAGCTTCATATGTTCATATGTTCAATGGCCAAAGAGAACAGGGAGGGCTTCAGAATTCCTATGGGAGGGGGGGGGGAACCCTTGCAGCTGGCGCCTGGGCAACCTTTACTCATGAGTAAATCAGGGGGAGGGGGCACTGGCAGGGGACAGTTTAGCACAGTGGCGCTTATGTCCAAGGAAACCTACTAAGCAGATTGGGCTGTGCAAAGAAATGGAGGAGTTGCTCTTATTTTGTTTTGTTTTGACTGAGCAAATGACGTTTTTCCAGGTCAGGCCTAATCCTTTAGAAGTGCTAATCTCCCCCCTGGCCAGAGACAATGACATGGACAGTTCACGCTTTCAACTAGTCAATTAGTCTTCAGACCAACACTTCAGAAACGCTAATGACCTCCCGGGTGGGACAATGAAATTGTCAGTTTTCTTCCCTCCTGATATAAACTGTAAGCTAGCTGGGAAATGAAAACAGCTTTTACCTACAAAAGGGTTTCCCACCCACCTCAGTCTGTCTCTCCTACCAAAAGCAGACATAGCACAATCAATCCTCTGGCTGGTTGGACAAATTGGGGAGGAGGGTGTTGCCTGGGGAGAGCCCTCTCATAGCTACAGGTCTGCCTCCTCCTCTGACCTGTTCCTGGGTCTAGACTGGGTTCAGAGGTGCATGCCAGGACGACTGGGCTCTGACACTGCTGCTAGCACATTGCTGGGCATGGCCTCACCCTTGCTGCTTTCTCAACAGCCACTAGCTAGGTTGCCCGAGTCAGCAGTGCCTAGTTGAGGCTGTCCCTAAGGAGAATCTGCTCTGAAGCAGGTGAGTGCATGGGTGGAGCTGCTAACCCTGACACCAGAAATCTGTACCCAGGGTTTCATGTTTGGTGGGTGTTGGAGAATTCTGTTTATGCACAGGTCATCACCTTTGTTGGGGGATTTCTTTTGTACACCCCAACAGTACAAACCCAAAACTAAAACCTGCAGTTACCAAAACAACCTGAAGTTATCAGAAGGCTAATACATACTCACTAATAAGTTTTAAGACCTCACAGTTAAGCTCCAAGTTTCTCAAAGCAAAACAGTTTATTAGACTCCAAGTTTCTCTTTGGACAGAAGGTTTAAAATATAGTTGGAAAGGCAAAACAAGAGATTACATTCGTAAAGTTGCTCATACAGTTCTTTAGACAGAGGGCTTCAAATGGATAGAAAACAAAGCAGTTAGATAAACTTAGTACATTTCAGTTTCTACATTCAATAGAAAGCTTAAAATATATGGATAGAAAACAAAACAAGACAGCTACACAGAATTCAATCAAGCATAAAGCATAGCTCTACAATAAACCAGAGAGCATACTGAAAATTTTAAGTCCCAACAGGGACTTCTCCCTATTAGTTTACATTTTCCCATTTAGAATCTAAGTCCTATTCTAGCAGAGCTATGCACTGTATTCAATGCTTGAGGCCTGTTAATTTCTGGGCTAGACTGATAAAGAGGTCCCTGCCTCTCATCCAGTCAGCTCCTTTTGCTCAAAAGTGCAGGATTTATAAAGGCTTCAACCCATCTCTTTATCAGATCTATTGGGTCACAGCTGTGCTTTACTGCAAACAATAGCAGCCAAATCAAAAACAATCTGAGCCCAGATTGTCCCCAGTTCCCCTCTGCCTTTCAACTACTTTCTGGGTCTTACCGGGGCTTGCTTCTTGCCATTCCAAATATGGGCTTCCTGCCTGAAGAGGCAGCTTTAACCTTCACACATTGACCCAGATTCTCAGCTTATGGTTGAGAGTGATTACATTGCTGTTGAGAGCCATATGAAATGCTTAAGGTGCTGAAGAGCTTAGAACTCTGGTGACTACGTTCATAACTGCAGCCAAAAATAATAGAGACTTCTAAGGTGTGTGAAGGGCTTAGTACTCATTTCATAAGAGCATGGCTGCTTTTTCAGAAAGAGTTCTTGTAGCCAATTTCATAAAGAGTACGTTCAAGATCATAAAGAGGGCCAACTTAAAAATAAATTCCGCCACAGTGGGGCAAATAGCTAAACTTTTTGCTTTGAGGGGCCAGGGTCCCCAAAATAACATCCCACAGAGAGAGTGTGCATATGAGATGTGCCATAGAGAGAGCAACCTTCCTAGAAGCTGCTCTTGGAAGCTTCTCCTCCTCCTGCTGGAAACTCTTCCACAAGGGCTCCCTGATGGGGTTTCAGGAGCAGCACAAGAAAACAAGATGCTGCTAAAACGATTTCCCCCTGTCTGCTGCTCAGGCTGCATTCTGGGGCTCTCCCACCCAGCAACTGCCAGGTCAGCACGCAGGTCTTTTTCTCATTGGCTACCTTGGCCCCTTGCCTCTTCCACCTCCTCTGGGCTCAATCCTGTGCCTCTGCCTCGCTGCCCCCATTGCTGCCTTGCAGGCGAAAAGGAGGGAAGAAGGCAAGCCAAGCCAGCTCCCTGGGGAGTGTAATCAGTGTGAGTCACCAGATTTCTCACAGCAGGCACGGCTCTCACAGTGCGCCTTTGCCCACCAGAGCATCCTTTCCCGAGCCGCTGAAGATCTGTGCTGAGCAAGCACAGATCCTCAGGATGGAGGAAGGCAGGTGGGTTGAGCCAGCACCCTGTGCTGCACAAGGGAGGCAGCCTGGCTTGCTTGTTCCATGCCTGTTTGGTGTAGTGGTTAAGTGAGCGGACTCTTATCTGGGAGAACAGGGTTTGATTCCCCACTCCTCCACTTGCACCTGCTGGAATGGCCTTGGGTCAGCCATAGCCCTGGCAGAGGTTGTCCTTGAAAGGGCAGCTGCTGTGAGAGCCCTCTCCAGCCCCACCCGCCTCACAGGGTGTCTGTTGTGGGGGAGGAAGGTAAAGGAGATTGTAAGCCGCTCTGAGACTCTTCGGAGTGGAGGGCAGGATATAAATCCAATATCTTCTTCATCTTCTTCTGTTCCTGGGGAGAAAGAGACCAACCTCAGCCTCCCCACCACGCCTGCGGTGCCCTGGAAGCCACGCACAAAGATCTCAACAGCAGTGCTGGTTGGATAGCTGCAGGCGGACAGAGCAGCTCCTCGGCCAGGATGAGCCGGCAGCCAAGTGAGCCTCCTAAGGTGGGGCCAGAAAGTTTATGCAGGGCTCTGATTGGTGGGGCCTGGACCCCCACGGACCCCTTAGCTATCGGCCTGCCTGACACTATTGTACTCCTTTGTCACCATGAATAAAAGTGCAATTCCCTCACATTTGTGATAAAGTCACATGCAGAGTCCCTTCATGCTAAACCAGTACACGCTAAACCAGTACATGGAGTGCATTTCCATCCCTCCCCCCCCCCCCAACAAGCAAAGCACTGCTTTTAAATTGACCTGGTCTTTACTACCTTCGTTCTCCCCTATCTTTTACAACTGCCCTTTGACTAACTGAGGCAGCCATGATTGAGAGCTCTCATGCTCATCAGTGACCTTCAATGATATAACATCTTGCTTTAATACAGCAGAAAGTTTCATAACTGTGGATTAGATTATACCGCAGCAGTTAGGGAGAAGCAATCGATAGGTAAGACAGATACATGGCGGAAAACAAAGCAGCCCAAATCACTGTATTGCCTTGCCAAGGACAAGGCTTACCAAGGGCAGGGTTGCACCACAAGAACTAAGCACTGCAGTCTGTTTGCCTTGTGAAAGCCACCTAGTCATTTAAGGCCAAGCTCCATTCTTAAACAGTTTACCCAAAATAAGCACAGACAGAGCCAGCTCTGGTGCACACAAATCTGCACTAACATCCCACATATTTTTGAGGATGTCTACCTTCTCAACAGCTTTGACAGTACTGGCAGCAATAATACAGTTGGAAAGTCGAGTGCCAAAACAGACAAGATGCTGGAAGATCCGTGAACAGTTATCAGTTATTTTTTTCCAAAAGGAAAATAACAGAAGTCTGGGGTCCCAATTCAAATTAAGGCTGTGATGCTGGGGGGAAGATGGGCTGAACTCTTTTCCTCTATATAATTTTGTGAATCTCAAATAACCTTTCCTCCAAAGTTATTGCTTTTATTAGCCCTGATGGTTGGGGGGGAGGGCAAAAAAAAGAGGGTGCCTCTATTCCAGGGTGGAAAAACAGCCAGGGGGAATGTTTTGATTGGCGAGACCATGGGAAGGGAAGGATCTCTCTCTCTCTCTCTCTGATCTCGATTTTGAATTGGGACCCATTCAGCTCGTTTCCTTTTAAAAACATTGGAAAGATATTCACTGATTTCCCAGCATCCCATATTTTTTGGTCCTGAGAGGGCAGAGTAACTAACAGTACATTTGTGGAATAACAATGTTCTGGTCCTCTGCCCCCTACCTAAAGAGCTTAACAAATTCATATCCCCCCTTTTAATTTAAAAGCACTCACAATGAAAATGTAATGCTTCCCCCTGCTTAGGAAACCATCAGTACCTTGGTGCCGAGTAGCATGGAATGGAGAAAGTAGAGAAAGAAGTACTTTTCTCCCTTTCTCACAATACAAGAACTCGTGGGCATTCGATGAAATTGCTGAGCAGACAGGTTAAAACGGATAAAAGGAAGTACTTCTTCACCCAAAGGGTGATTAACATGTGGAATTCACTGCCACAGGAGGTGGTGGCGGCCACAAGTATAGCCACCTTCAAGAGGGGTTTAGATAAAAATATGGAGCAGAGGTCCATCAGTGGCTATTAGCCACAGTGTATGTGTGTATATAACATTTTTTGCCACTGTGTGACACAGAGTGTTGGACTTGATGGGTCGTTGGCCTGATCCAACATGGCTTCTCTTATGTTCTTATGTTCTTAGCCCTTTTTCCAATCCCCTCACCACACCTTAGATCCTTTACACACAACAACCAATGCATCTCCTACTATGAAAAGGAGCAAACATAGTTAAGCTCAACAAGGCAGGTAAGTAAAGACTCAAGAATGACTGGCTGGTTGTACACGGAAGTGAGCAACAGCTCACATGGCTACTTTTTGCTCACAACCTTTTAGACTGTGATGGTAAATAAAAATGATCACGTGCAGTTGTCTTTTCCCATGAATACAGTGCAAGCATATACATTTTGTAAAAGCACAGGCTTGAAACATCACTGGAAATTTTACAGTGCAATCCTAAAAACAAATTCCTGGGAATATGCCCCATCAAATAGATCTGAATAAGATTCTGGGTAGATCTGTTCTGGATTGTAGCTTATTTTCACAAATTAGATGTTTCCTTGTGTCTATTCAGATGCCTGTTCCCTTGATTGTCAAGTGCAATAAGTACCTCCCCTGTGCTCTGCAACGAACATATTATACTCTTATATGCAGAGCTTTTTGGTAGGAAAGCAGGAACTCATTTGCATATTAGGCCACACCCCTTGACATCATCATTGTTTAGCACAGGGCTTTTATGTAGAAAAAGCCCAGGAGAACGCATGTGTATATTAGGCCACACCCCCTGATGCCAAGCCAGCCGGAACTGCTTTCCTGTGTGTTCCTGCTCAAAAAAAGCCCTGCTTATATATAATGCTGTTAGATAAAAAACCTTTATGGTTTGAAGCTCATGGGAATAAATTCGGCTGGCACGCATATCTGTATTATGGGAAGAACAAGATGGACGGTTTTTTCTCTCATCACTATATCAGAAATAGTTTATTAAACACTTGGATAAAATATAAGAAATATGGCAACGAAAGAAAACCGCTTTGGATAGTGCCAGCGGAAGTAATAAAAATAACAGCTGAATCTGATGAAGAAAGAGCGATGTCATATAATCAACTGCTTAAGATTCAAGGAGACAAAATTGAATTAAAATCTGCAGAAGAGTTAAATAATAAATATGACTGGTTTCAAATGCAACAAATTAAAAGCTTGATGGAAAATGATATTAAAATGGATGGAATTAGACGCGAGCAAACAGAACTGGAAAGGGTCCTGCTTGGAGATAATGAAAAATTAATATCGAAAGTATATAAATTATTATTGAAATGGTTTACAGAAGAAGAAGTAGTAAAATCTCAAATGGTAAAATGGGCAATTAATGTGAATAGAGAAATACAAATGGATGCATGGGAGCACCTTTGGAAGAACTCGATGAAGATCTCAACCTGTCAGAGTATTAAGGAGAATTATTTTAAGATGATGTATAGGTGGTACATGACTCCGAAAAAGCTGTCTAGGATGAGTAAAAAGATGTCGAATAGGTGTTGGAAATGTAAAAAACATGAAGGTTCTTTCTTTCATATGTGGTGGACTTGTGAAAAAACGGAGTATTGGAAGATGATACAACAAGAAATTTCCAAAATTTTGGGTTATGACTTCAAAAAAACTGCAGAGACCTTTTTGCTTGGATTACAATTAGAAAAATTTCCAAAGGAAGACAGGACTTTAATTTGGTATTTGCTCTCAGCTGCTAGGACATTGTATGCGCAGCTTTGGAAACAAGGAACAATACCAGAGAAATGGGACTGGATTGTGAAAGTTTTATCGTGGAGTGAGATGAACAAATTAACTAAAACTTTAAGAGACTATGACTTAGACTTATCTAAAAAGGAGTGGAAGAAATTCAAAGGATATATGGAGAAAGAGTGGAACGTAAAAAGACATTGGACAATTTTTTAGTATTAATCAAAAGTATTACATTTTGATAGATTAGTGGTACCTTTAGAATTAACTGGAAATTTATAACTTCGGGGAAGTCAACATTGGAGGGAGGGGGGTGAAATATCATATGGTTTAGTATAAGAAAGAGTTAATTAAATATTGTAACCATGTGTTATTAATAAATTGTTAAAACACAAAAAAAGCCCTGCTTATATGTCAGTAGCTCCACCTTCACAGTCATCAGTAAGGAATCATTCCTGTTTTGTAATATACGAATGTGGAGTCACAGAGTTGCTTCAGCCCTCAGTGAGAGAGACATTTGACCCCTGTCTTAGAAGGAGGAATGAGCAGCGGAAGTCTCCAAAAAATTTAAAAACAACAGGATTCCACAGCTTAAGGTAAGTTATGTGTGATTTATCATCATCAATATATCTAATTCTCAATATGGTACCAGAGATAAGAGCCAGGAACAGACAAGACTGCTCTTTCTACAAATCAGAAAAGCTCCGGGTTTGAGAAAAATCTGAAATCTAAACAAATAACCAAACAAGTTACATCAGGGGTTAAACCCCTCCAAGGTAACAGAAGTAGTGCCTATACCTTTAAGAAACAAGTACTCTTTCAGTAGCCACTGTAGGGGTTGCTAGACAACAACAACAATACTACTAGCCTTCAAACCTTTTGTTTATGTGATAAAGGCAGAGGGAGTTGAGCAGGGCCATTTTTAAGGCAATTTCACCCTCAGGATTCACCTCTGCTCCCTTGGCAAGAACCATCAGGGGATTCACTACCATGTGACTTGCACAGCTCACCCAGACCTAATGGTGACTCACTGCTATTTGGCAGCAGCTACCTCATGAAAACCCGTGTGGTGTAGCGATAAGAGGCTATGATCTAGGAGTCCCAAGTTCGAATCCCCTTTCTGCTATGAATGGGTGATATTAGGCCAAGTCACTCACTCTCAGTGTAGCCTTCCTCACAGGAGATTTTTTGAAGATAAAATGGAGGAGAGGAGAAGGATACAAGTTGCTTTGGGTCTCCATTGGAAAGAAATGCAGGGTAAAAATTATTATTATTACATTAAGCTTATATCCCGTCCTCTCCGCAAGCGGACTCAGGGCGGCTCACAACATTACATTACTACCATTAAAACCAATAAAACATATAAAACATAATTATATATTTAAATTATTTAAAACCATTTCATGGTGCTGTGTTAATACAGTACAATATAGGCGGTTCTGCAAATTCGGTGGTGACCACCAGTACTTTACTTGGTGCTCTATATGATGTCCAGTGGCAGCTCTCTCTCAGTTAGATATCGAAGGCCTGTTGAAACAATTTGGTCTTACAGGCCCTGTGGAACGTAGGCAGATCCCGCAGGGCCCTTATGGCCTCCGGGAGAGCGTTCCAGAGTTCTGGCGCTGCCACCGAGAAAGCCCTGGTTCGTGTCATATGCAACCTGGCTTCTTTTGGTTCTGGGATGGACAGTAGATTTTTCGTCCCTGAACGCAGTGCTCTCTGGGGAATATACGGAGAAAGGCGGTCCTGCAGATAGACAGGTCCCTGACCATAAATTAATTTAATAAACAATAAATAAAGGTGAAGATTGGTGGGCAGGAAAGGTTGGTAGATGGGAAGGAGAGAATGAAGCCAGGAAAATGGAAAGGATATAAGACCTGCCCGCAAGAAAGAGGAAATAATGTGGTGAGGGGGGAAATAAGGTGCCTTCCAAGAAGTCCTTGCAGGTTTCCACTTGTTTTTACATAAGTAATGGCCTTAGCTCAGGGGTACCATGTGGCTCTTTCACACATATTATGTGACTCTCAAAGCCCCACTACCCCATCGGCTATCTTGCAGAAGGCATTTCTCTCTTTAAATCACTTCAAATCAGGCTAGCTGGCGGCTCGGAGAATGCATTGAAAGTTAAAGTTACTTTCTTCCCGCCTTTCCTTCCTTCCTTCTTTCTGGCTCTCAAATATCTGACAAGCATGTCTTGCGGTTCTCAAACATCTGACATTTATTCTATGTGGCTTTTATCTCAAGCAAATTTGGCCACCTGTGCTCTAGCTCCTCTCATTGGGGCAATTTTGTTATTGCCTCAAGACCTTTACTTTATAATGTCTCCCAGGATGACCTCTCCTTACAATAGCTAAGAGCCATAGCTCCATGGGCAGGATTCTTGCCTTCCCCAGGCCCGTTTCCTGCTCCTGCAAGGGTAGCTCCTCTTCTGAGCTTCTGCCCAAGGTTTCTTTCCTCAACTACTATGAAACTAGGCTTCCCAACCCTCCCGCCCTAGCTGGGGACTCCCGAATAGCCTCTTCCCCCGCTCTTAAAAAGTCTGGGGGCGGGGGAGAGAGAACATACCTGCAGGAATCATGTTTTACAGCTTGGGATCCGTTTTTAAGGCTGCACAGGAAACAGGAACAGCCCTTTAAGGCTGCACAGGAAACAGGAACGGCCCCTCCCTTTCTTTTCCTGTGCAGTCTTACTTTCTTTTTCACAGCCAGCAAATTCTGCTGGAAGAAGACCAAGTAAGGTAAGTGTTTGTGTGTGTGAGAGAGAGAGAGGGAGGGGGCAGGCAGGGGGGAATTCCCTGGTATGGAGGCCCACCCCCCCCTTTAGAAAGCGTGGTGGGGGAAGGAAATGTCTACTAGGCACTCTATTATTCCCTGTGGAGAACGATTCCCATAGAAAATAATAGGGAATTGATCCATGGGTATTGGGGGCTCTGGGGGGGCTATTTTTTGAGGTAGAGGCACCAGATTTTTAGTATAGCAGCTAGTGCCTCTCCCCAAAATACCCCCCAAGTTTCAAAAATATTGGACCAGAGGGTCCAATTCTATGAGCCCCAAAAGATGGTGCCCCTATCCGTCATTATTTCCTATGGAAGAAAGGCATTTAAAAAGGCATGCTGTCCCTTTAAATGTGATGGCCAGAACTCCCTTGGAGTTCAATTATGCTTGTCACATCCTTGTTCCTGGCTCCACCCCCAATGTCTCCTGGCTCCACCCCCAAATTCCCCAGATTTTTCTTTAATTGGACTTGGCAACCCTATATGAAACCCTGCTCACTACAGCTGGAGCAGTTTTGGCTTTACCTTCAGCCACCTTTGTTCACTTTCAGCTGGAGCCAAGTCTCTAGTCAAGCCCCTGAGTAGTTCTGTTGATGGAATGATTCACACAATTCTATGTGTGACCATTAGCTTTTTCTATGTGTGACCATTAGCTTTTGCCAAACAGTAACCACTGGAAATAACCTAACTACGCAGGGGTGGCCAATGGTAGCTCTCCAGATGTTTTTGGCCTACAACTCCCATCAGCCCCAGCCAGCATGGCCAATTGTAGTTGCAGGCAAAAAACATCTGGAGAGCTACCGTTGGCCACCCCTGAATGAAAGTATAGTTTTGATTTCTCTTCCACTGTCTCTCACTAAATAATCAGGCTCATACAGCTCCCAGGGACAATAATAGAAATCACACTTCTCCATCTCCATTATTTTTACTGAACAACTAATAGCAAGAAATTACACAGAGGATTGCTTAACTGTAAGTCAATAATAGAAAGCTGGATTCTCTTCTTTAATTTTTTTTAAAAGAAGCAGATGGGATAATCTTTATATAACTTCTCCAGCAACGAAATACAAATAGGCAATAGACTAGTTTCTAAATGCAGTGGCCTAATTTAGAGACAGGTGATTTATATGTGTGGGCCCTTGCTTTGCACAGTAAACCATTTGTCTAGCTGTGACCAATTTTAATGATGCCAAAAGGACATCCCATCCTGAAAGTGCAAGATTTGCTGTAGTAGTTAAAATGGGCTCGAACAACATGGGTTGCACAAGCAGCATACCATGAATAACAATGGCCATAAAGTTTGTATCCTTAATACAGATGTGCATTTTTGCATAATAATCATGATCCTATTTTAATGGTACCAATTTTTAATGTCGTTTATTTTATTTTCTAAGATTTGTCATTATTGTGATTGATTTGATTTCTTTGCTTTCTAGCCTGCCTTTCCTGTTAATGGGCTCACAGTGCTTGCTAAGTAGGGGGAAGCTCTGCTTGTACTACCAGGCAAATCAGATGCAGGTATGGCAAAACTTCAATTTTTGCCTCTCCTGCAGATGACCAGCCCATGCAATAGATGATACAGGCAAATGCTTTGCCTATGCTAGATAAACTGCTAAGCCTACTAGCTTGTTAATACCATCTGACTGCCCTCTGGCTGAGTTTCTTTTCTCCTGTTCTTACAGGCGCTTAAGACTATGGGCGTTTTCGCACTGACCTTAATCGGCAGCGACGTCCCTCTTCACCGCGCAGAATCTGCGCGGATTTCGCACCAATTGCTGCGGAGCACCCGGAAGAGCCGCAAATTCCCGCGGCTTTTGCGGCGCAAATGGAAACTGGTTTTTGGCGATTTCCATTTGCGCCGCAAAAGCCGTGGGACTTTGCGGCTCTTCCGGGTGCTCCGCAGCAATTGGTGCGAAATCCGCGCAGATCCTGCGCTGTGAAGAGGGACATCGCTGCCGATTAAAGGCAGTGCGAAAACGCCCTGAGTGTAGGTAGAGGCATGAGCTCTGGTTTAAGATCCTCACCTCTTATCCTGTGGCTCACAAGCTGCAGCCTGTATTAGCCAGCCCAGTGAAACAGGATCTCCCCCAGAATATACTTGTTGTTTCTTTGTTTGCTTATTTAAATTATATTATGCAGATTAGCAGCCTTGCATTTTAGAAATTTCTATAAGCCACCTGGGGTCTTTTGGGGAAGCAAAGTGGCATATACAGATGCTAGATAAATAACAATATGTTTAACAGGTTCTCTGAATTCTAGGGTTGCCAAGTCCAATTCAAGAAATATCTGGGGAGTTTGGGGGTGGAGCCAGGAGACATTGGGGCGGAGCCAGGAGCAAGGGTGTGACAAGCAGAATTGCACTTCAAGGGAGTTCCGGCCATCACATTTAAAGGGACCACACATCTTTTCAATCCCTTCCCTCCATAGGAAATAATGGATAGGGGCACCTTCTTTTGGGGCTCATAGAATTGGACCGCCTGGTCCAATCTTTTTGAAACTTGGGGGATATTTCGGGGAGAGGTACTGGATGCTATGCTGCAAATATGGTGCCTCAACCTCAAAAAACAGCCCCCCCCCCAGAGCCCCAAATACCCGTGGATCAATTTTCCATTATTTCCTATGAGAATAAGTCTCCATAGGGAATAATAGAGTTCCCTCCCCCCATTTTCTCTCACACACATGCTTAACTGTCTCTGGTGCAAGTGAGCTGCCGTGTTGGTTTGAAGCAGTAGAACAAAGCAGGAGTCTCTGGTGCCTCCACAACCAGGTCTGGAAAGTAAAGGGGCTGGGCTGCTCTTTTACACACACACTCACTTGTTCGAAAGGAAAGCAAAACAAACAGAGGGGCTGCACTCTCACAGGTCTGCTGTTGCTAACCCTTCCCCATGAAGTACTTCCTGCTCCAATTTAAAGGCACACACACATTTTAAAACTATACCTGTTTGCAGGTCCTGCCCAAGATCTAGAGGTACAGGGTGGCTGTGGGGGAAGAGCCCCAGCCAGCTGGCGGGGGAAAGCCTGTAAAACTGGGAATCCCCAGCTGGGACCTGGGGATTGGGAAGCCTAAGGGGAAGGGAAGGGGCAAAGAGAAGCTGCTGCGATGGAGCTGGGTGGGAGGGGAGGGGAAGGGGCGAGGAGACGCTGCTGTGATCGGGTCTGGGTGGGAAGGGAAGGGGCAAGGAGACGCTGCTGCAATAAAGCTGGATGGGAAGGGATGAGGAGACGCTGCTGCGATGGGGCTGGGTGGGAAGGGAAGGGGTGAGGAGAAGCTGCTGCGATGGGGCTGGGTGGGAAGGGAAGGGGCGAGGAGAAGCTGCTGCGATGGGGCTGGGTGGGAAGGGAAGGGGCGAGGAGAAGCTGCTGCGATGGGGCTGGGTGGGAAGGGAAGGGGCGAGGAGACGCTGCTGCGATGGGGCTGGGAGGGAAGGGAAGGGGCGAGGAGAAGCTGCTGCAATCGAGGCTGGGTGGGAAGGGAAGGGGCGAGGAGAAGCTGCTGCGATGGGGCTGGGTGGGAAGGGATGGGGTGAGGAGAAGCTGCTGCGATGGGGCTGGGTGGGAAGGGAAGGGGCGAGGAGAAGCTGCTGTGATGGGGCTGGGTGGGAAGGGATGGGGCGAGGAGACGCTGCTGCGATGGGGCTGGGTGGGAAGGGATGGGGTGAGGAGACGCTGATGTGATGGAGCTAGATAGGAAGGGAAGGGACGAGGAGACGCTGCTGCGATGGGGCTGGGTGGGAAGGGAAGGGAAGGGGGGAGGAGAAACTGCTGTGATCAGGGCTGGGTGGGAAGGGAAGGGCCGCCATTTTCCCCCCGCTTCCGGATTTTTGGCAAGCGGGGGAGGAGGCTCCAAATCAGGGGGTCCCCCGCTCGGGGCGGGGGATTGGGAAGCCTACCGAATTCCCAGTTTCATTTTACAAAAAGGTAAGTCCCACACTGTTCATTGCAGAGATATGCCTTTCCCGTTATATCTTCATGAGGAAAGGTGCTAGGACTCACTTTTAACAAAAGAAAAATTAAAGCTGAGAATTCAAAGAACCTGTTTCCCATATTGTTAAACAACATGATATTAATATAATGTTATTTGGCTACTGATTTTTTTTTAAGCCCATAGGTAGTGCTGGGAGGAAACAACTGCTATGAAGATAGTGGCTTGGAAGATTAAAACAATCAGTCCAGGTCAATCACTGGATCTCTCTGAGCTAGAAGGAGCATAAAGACTTCCAGATCAAGTTAGGACATTCTTTAGATACATATTGATGAAATCATGGCTTCATTAAACTATCTTCTGTGTAATTGTCTAACTGCAGGCTAACAACTGGTGCTTGCACAGGGGACTACCTTTACCTTTTTAGGCCGCTCGAATAACTATGGTTGTTAAACTATGTCAAGCCAGGATCTGAAACCCTATTTTGAACATGGCTTATTAACTGCACTTAGTCTTAACTATGATTTTGTCTATATGAACATAGACAGGGCTTTTCCACATTCTCATTTTCCTCCCTTTTAAGTTCCTGTTTCTTTGGGAGGGGCGAGTGTTGCTGTTCCCTGTGCATTTTTGCTCTCTCTGATATCACAGAGGGACTGAACTGATATCACAAAGGTGTATTTATTTATTTATGTTATTCCACATATACCATGCCCCACCCTGCAAGTAAACTCAGGGTAGCACAAAACATAAAATGAAACAATAAATAGTAGTTCCTAAAAACACCACAAGCATATTGATTAAAATCCCAGTGGCAGCATAACAATTCTAACTCCAGTGACTGCTACACATGTCAGGGAGAGCATATTTGTCTCAAACCAGAATCAGCTGGTGCTAGTACCAAGAGTGCCCTAGGTGAGTTCAGCAGGGAAGGCCAGTGACATTTGGATGTTCATGTCCTCAACAAAAAGTCTGGTGGGCCCTGATCTCAGTTGGGAGCATGTTCCACCAGGCAGAAGCCAGAGTCAAAAAAGCCCTGGCCCTGGTTGATGCAAAGTGGATGTCTTTTGGGCTGGGGGACTGCCAACAGTGGTGCTGTTTGGAAGAACACAAGGCCCTTCAGGACACATATGGGGAGAGACAGTTCCATATAGGGTTGCCAAGTCCAATTCAAGAAATATCTGGGGACTTTGGGGGTGGAGCCAGGAGACATTAGGGGTGGAGCCAAGATCAAGGCTGTGACAAGCATAATTGAACTCCAAAGGGAGTTCTGGCCATCACATTTAAAGGGACGGCACACCTTTTCAATTCCTTCCTTCCATAGGAAATAATGAAGGATAGGGGCACCTTCTTTTGAGGCTCATAGAATTGGATCCCCTGGTCAAATCATTTTGAAACTTGGGGGGTATTTTGGGGAGAGGCACTAGATGCTATATGAAAAATTTGGTGCCTCTACCTCCAAAAACAGCCTCCCCAGAGCTCCAGATATCCATGGATCAATTCTCCATGATTTTCTATGGGAATAAATCTCTATAGGGAATAATAGAGTTCCCAGCAGACATTTCCCTCCCCTCCCTCCACTTTCTGATGACCCTGAAGCGGGGGGAGGGCCTCCAAACTGGGGGATCCCCTGCCCCCACCTGGGGATTGGCAACCCTAAATCTCCTTGATCCCGCTGCTGTTATCTTTTCGGCTTCCTCCAGCCCTGTCTCTTCCCTGAGAAGCATGCGCGTTGCAAAAGAAGTGGCAGAGAGAAATGAGGGGGTGTCGACAAAATCGCGGCTGCGTAGCCGGCTAGATTGGGAGGGCTGTGGGTTAATTCCATAGTCAGTCACCAGGTCGTCGGTTGAGCAAACAGCTGCTCGCGCATGTGCGCTTGTCCTGTTCTGTGGCTCACTTTCCCCCCTGCCTCCACCCTCCCCTTCTCTCATTTTACCTCAGAGGCGGAGCGGGTAACGCCGCTGCACTGCCACCTCTTGTCCGCTTCACACCGTAGCTGCTCCGCCGAGATGGGCTCGGAGAATGACTTGGACTCAACACGCTCGACCTCCATACATGCGGCCGCTCCACCGTCCAAATGCCCCAAGAGCGAGTGGCACCAAAATTGGCGCCGACCCCCCCCCCCGCTTCCAGATTTTTGGAGAGCAGGGGAGGAGGCTGCAAATTCAGGGGTCTCCTGCCAGGGCGGAGGGGGGGGGGGGGCGGGGTTGGGAAGCCTAGTTCCATATATATGCTGGTCCCTGGCCATATGAGGTCTAAATCTTAGTACCATACTCTTTCCAGCATAAAAACCTGCAGTTTATATCTGTCGCTAGATATGCTGGGAATATAAAATTGCAATGCCAAATTGACCACGAGGGACCAAAACACACACGGAGCAACTTCCCTTCCCAAAGAAACAGGAAAAGGAGAATTCTAAAAGGCCCAGAGGCTTGTTGCAGCTTTGTTTCAGCTTTGAGCTCTTTATGGGATCTGTGTGGGGGTGGGATAGTGTGAAAACAAGGCAAACCAGGATCTTAATGATCATTGAAGAGTCAAATATGAGCTTTGCAAACCAACCAGTTCATATTAACCATGCTTTTGTACCATGTCTGAAGCGAGCCACTGTACCTGCCTATCTGACTCCTGAGTTCTTTCTCCCTAACTCGAGCTCTGACATCCGGTATATTTTAAGCAAGTGTAGACAGCTGCTCTTCCTGCTGCAAAAGAAAAGATGTAAAGGGCAAGGCAAGGATGCCAGCATCCTTCCAATACAATAAGAGCTCCTTGTCCCTTTCTCACAACTCTTAATTCTCTCTTTCTCCTGCTTCCTTCCTTCGACTTCACTGTCTGCTATCTTACATGCTTGGCCAGAACCACCACTACAGTGCCGCCCCCAAAAGACCATTTGTTGAAGCAGACTGCAACGTGAAAAATAATCATATGCAGACTTTGCATAGCGTGCATAATATAATCTGCATAATTTATTCTGAGCACTGAAACCACACTTGGATATTTTGGCACAAAGTACACACAGCTTGGGCTTTAAATCTCTCCGGCATTTCCTCGGCTTCAATGCTAATGCAGTTCTCATGTCTGGAGGAAACAAAAATGTTAGGACTTTTTGCAGAAAGCAAATAATCTCTAATCACTGGAAGATGGCAAAATGTTTGTGCTGAAGGGCCCCAGGGACCATTAATGCTAAATGGAAGGATTCTCGCCAATTCAAGGAAGAACCTGAAGAACTGACAACAAGAGCGGTGTTTGCATTTCCAGAATATTATTGCCAACTCCAACAAGGCAGCCTTAGCTAACCTATCATCTCTTTTATATTGGCACACAGATATCTCTCCAACCACCCCCCCCCCCCCCAGTCTCCCATCCATCGTACTGTCAATTTAGAGTTAAGAAGTCTGGTACTTCTTTTGAACCTTACAAAAGTCCCAGACCGGGAGCTACCTGAGGTAGCAGTAAGATTAATTTTGAGTCAGTGGCAGGTATATAACAAATGAGGGGAATTAACGTTAGAATGTTTTCCCTCCTGAGAAGTATTTTTTAAAAAACCCTTCAGTCCCTGAGTTCTTCCTAGTTCTGCTGGCCTCAGCAATCTCATTTCCCTCTGCTAAACTCCTACCACACAAACAGCTCCAAAGCCACAGTCGGTTCCATCTCTGTTGAAACACATTTGCCAGCTTTAGGCCTTCTAGTCTGATCAGAGCATTTGAAGCAAAGTGGGAGATTCAGAGCCATGATAATATGAGCGATGAAACAAGTCTTGTATTCTTGTGCTCTGAGCAGTGAATAATTCATGCACCTATTTTGGAAGCTGAAGCCTTCTCTTGTATTTGATCCCAGCCTGTATGCAGAAGGGAGAAACATTTTGGCTGCGAGTAATTCACACATACAAGGATTGGTGAGTGCTGTCCCATTGAAACCATCTCAAGCAATTCTCTATGAAAAGCTTCAGGAATTCCCTTTTTCTTCCCTTCAGAGTCTTTTCAGACAAATTTGTGCTTTCATCACAGACCTTAATAATCTCTTTCACACCCAATCATCAGTCCCAGTTTCTACAGAAAGAAGAGGGCCAACTGTTCCAAGTGGCTTGATCATAAATCTCTCTTGTCATGAGGAAAATGGCCTTCCTAAAGTCATTATTGATACCACATGGAAAACAGAGTCCAAAAGGTAACAATTCTTCACTAGAATTATATGCATCTGTTCTGCAAGCTGTAGCTTGGACAAAATAAAGTTTAGGCCCAAGCAGATTATAAATAGAATTACACAATCATGAGGCAGCAAATTTGTGGAAGCAGATGTGGGTATGGACAGTGCCAGGATGGCAGACCACCTGGGAGCCCTATGTATGCTGCCTTGAGTTCCATAAATACCTTCTGGGGGCGGGGGAAGTATTGCTGTGAAGGATCATAGAAGTTGGATTCTTAGGCTTAAGCCTGATAGATATGAATCTATATCCAAATTCAAGATAAAACTGATCTTAAACAGTTGAGCCATGGGACCACTGCTCAGCTGTTTGGATCAGAAAAAGCTGAGCTGAGGGGGCAGCCTGCTTCCACAAGTCAGCTGTTTAAAGGGGCTGTTTAAAGGGCTGGCTGCTGAAGAAAGGCCCTTTAAACAGCTAAGCCAGCAGGAGCACCCTGCTCCTGGGGCTCAGTTGTTTAGATTGGAAACAGTTGAGATGCAAGAGCAGCGTGCTCCCATCCCTCAGCTATTTAGAGCCTGAAACAACCGAGTCATAGGAGCAGGCTGCCCCTGCGGCTCAGCTGTTTTGCCACGAACTTCACAAACCTGGTTTGGTTCGTATGCAAGCCAACTAGGTTCGTGGAGTTCATGGTTGAGTTCATGGTTTGCCTATGAACGGAACTGCATTTTTGTGGTTTGCACCTGCACCTAGCAAGTATACCTCATTTTACAGATTTGTTTCCAGTGATAGAATTAAATGTATACTTTGAGGATGACTGCGCTTATGACCTTATGCCAATTTAGTCAGTAAACAACAATAAACAGGATCGATGAGTTAACACTCACAGAAATAACCTTAAAATCAGAAGCTATGAAAGATCTCTATGCAAAAAGAAAATTAGAATAATTACAAACTATGTAGCACCAATATCTGTTCCCCCAGAAAAAAAAAGCCCTGATGCACACACACATACATAACATCATCATTTAAAATGACATATTTATATATGAGGAACCCCATGGTGCAGAGTGTTAAAGCTGCAGTACTGCAGTCTAAGCTCTGCTCACAACCTGAGTTGGATCCTGGCAAAAGCTGGGTTCAAGTAGCCGGCTCAAGGTTGACTCAGCCTTCCATCCTTCTGAGGTCGGTAAAATGAGTACCCAGCTTGCTGGGGGTAAAGTGTAGATGACTGGGGAAGGCAACGGCAAACCACCCCGTAAAAGTCTGCCATGAAAAGATTGTGATGCAAGGTCACCCCAGAGTTGGAAACGACTGGTGCTTGCACAGGGGACTACCTCTACCTTTTATTTATATATGTACTATTATAATCACATACTGGAGCTAACGTAAATGTATTTATACAACAATTATTTGTCAATTGCAATGCTTTCTATTATAAATGAACTGTCGTAGTGATTCAGTCAAAATATTACTCAGACACAAGCCTAAATCAGACGGAGACCATGGTGTTACTGCCAGCTTCAAATGCTTGGAAAACGTCTTATAGAAATCAATTACTACATGAAACAATATACGTATATGTTGCCAGTGACAGGCTACCATGCTAGTCTGCTCTTCAAACAGCAAGGCAGGATCCATGAACACTTCCAAGTTCTTAACGTAAACTGGAAAAGGCAGCATCATTCTATCTAGGACAAGTGGACTCAGTCCCTCTAGAATATCAGCCTTTTTGACCAGCATTACTTCTGAGCAGGGCATATTTCCAGGATGGAAAACCACCGCCTTCCCAAGATTGCCCTGTATGGCAAACTCTCCACCGGCCATCGAAATAGAGGGGCACCAAAGAAGAGGTACAAGGACTCCTTGAAGAAATCCCTTGGCACCTGTCGCATCAACCATCACCAGTGGTTTGACCTAGCCTCAGATCGCAAAGCATGGAGGCACACCATCCACCAGGCTGTCTCTTCCTTTGAGAACGCACGCATAGCTGGTCTTGAGGACAAAAGGAGATTGAGGAAGAATCGCACTGCTACAGCACCAACCCCAAATCAGACTTTTCCCTGCAGCCACTGTGGCTGGACCTGCCTGTCCCGCATTGGGCTTGTCAGCCACCAGCGAGCCTGCAGCAGACGTGGACTACTGCACCTTTCTTAAATCTTCGTTCGCGAAGTCAAGCCGAGAGAGAGAGAGAGACTTCTGACTTTTCTGTATTCTGTGTTCTGCCTTAGCCACCAGACTACACTTGCATATTAATGACACCCAAACCTCCAGACAATCTCATTCAGCAGCTTCATATATATATATATATATATCACCTGCATGTGAGTTAACTCACCACTTGGACTTCACTTGTACACGGTGCGCCTTGTAAAAGCTATTTAAAGGGAGCATCCTTTTAAACGGCTTTTGCAAGGTACACCACATATGACTTGACGTCCTAGAGGCTAGTACACTTGGTCACAAACCCCATGCAGTGAACCAGTTTGGTAACTGGGGAGGCTTGTGAAGGTTTGTGATTTGGGCAGCCCCACAAACCAAAACGAACCTTAATTTTTTTTGGGGGGGGGGTCATGACCCTGCCTGGGAGTTCAGCAGATTTCAGGAATGCAGTTTTCACATTCTTTGACCTTTCGTGGATGAAGTGGCAGGTGGGCTGCTTCATCAGGGACATGTGTAGGGATGGGCACAAACTACATTTTTGCAGTTCTGTTTGTGACTACGCCACAAACCTATAGGAACAAGGAAGTTGGTTTGTGAACCAAACCAGTCTGTATGGGTTTGTGACCCTTGCTTTCTACTCTCTGAGAAAAGCTGTATAAATAGCTGGTGGTTAAAATGGCTCTGCTTAGCTGCTTGGTTTAAATGGCTCAGAGCTGAACCCAAGAAAGCCCCTTTAAACAGCCGAGCTATGCAGAGCAACCTGCTCTGCATGGCACAGCTGTTTAAGAGCATTCTTGGGCACTCAGCCCCTGAAACTGGCTGCACAGAGCACAGGAACAGTTCGCTCCTCATGACTCAGCTGTTTAAAGGGGCTTTCTTGGGCAGTTGAGCCACCCAAGCAAACTAAGCTGTTTAAAGCCTGAAACAGCTGAGCCATGGGAGCAGCTGTTTCTGATCTAAACAGTTTGTGAACCACAAACTGGCAAAATTGATCACAAACAAAGGTTTCTAGCAGGTTGATGCCCATTCCTAGACAAGTCAAGATCACACGGGCTTCAGTTTAATGCTATTTAGTACCATTCTGTTCAGTTCCTTCAGATGTACCCCTCATGAGCTTAGATCCAGCACAGCATTTCTGTGGACGGAACAATTTCCACCCAGAGAGTACCATTTTCTCACCTCTCTCTCCTGCTGTAGCCCAAAATATCCTCCAAAATCCTAGGACTAGAATTTAAGGGAGGCATATTGGGTTGCAACAGGGGATGGAGGTGGGACAGTCCTGCTGAAAGGATGGAAATCTCTCCGGCCATGGAAATGTTCTGCAGGATACAAACTGATAACTGGAAGTGGATGTGAACATACCTTGGAAATGTTTTCACTGACCTTGCAGAAGGTCTCCTTGGATAAACTTTGAAAAACTGAGTCCCAAATAGCTACACTTACACAAGAAAATACAGGCAACAGCAAGAAAACATATCCTGATCTTGTACATATCAACTGGCAGGAAAACAGTTTTTATTCATTTGAATGGCAGGAACATAAGCAGTAATTGCTTGGACCAAAGACTGTAGAATGTGCTGTCCCAAGATGTTTTTATGTGACTCCAACGCTTCTCTCAAGACCTGTGGAGTTTCAAAGTGTCCTGCAGGGACAGATGTTTTTAAGCAAAGCTCAGAAAGAATGGTTGCTTATAAATGTATTTTTCTACCTATTGTTTCTTCAAGATCATTTCTGTTCCTTTCTATCACACACTTGATTAATCATTACACACTCGATTATATCACGATCATCCTGCAGAGCCCCATGCGGTTTCCCTACCTTAATGGTCGGAGAGTTCGCAGCAGCCTCAAGACTCTTAGCATTCCCAGAATTTTTGTGCCGCTGTCAGAAACCATTGAAACCAGAATGTCAATAACGGAGATGAGAACCAGCACCCCATCCAGCACATTCCAGCTGCTTCTCAAGTACGCCTTTTCACCAAAGCACAAGCCTAGTGCCACCACCTGCCAAGATGCCAAATTACAAAAAAAAAAGGTGACTAATTTGGCCAATATGCTGGGAACCTGTTTTTATTGCATTATTTACAGATACGTGACTGTAAGTGCATGGGTATACCAGTTACAGCAACAGAACTAAGTCAACTCTGTAAAGCGTTATAGTGAAGGATCATAAAAATAACTCTGTTGAAACAACCCTGATTGTCCCTTTAACAGCTGATGCATTTTGAATGCAGCTGAACCCTAATTGTGAAAAAGTACATTGCATAAAAGGATGGTGCACATGATTATAGATAGGAATGATTAAAAAGTTGCTGACCGTATGTTAGTTCTGACCACAAGGCACACAAATAAATTGCAGGTGAACCAGGAATTCACAAGAACCAAGGCAGAATGAAGTCTCTGAGATGACATTAACTATGCAAAATAGGATGCTGAAATTATTTCTAGGCTTGCAGAGGGATGATCCTTCTACCAGATCTTCAGCGAATTGGACAAGTTCAGCTAAACACACACACCTTTGGCCTCATCTTAAGCAAGCAGGTTTGCATAGGAAAGGTACCCAGCAGCCGCTGGTTGAGATACTGAATCCTCACAAAAGCCACTTAATCCTCATAAACTTGCATAAAATGGGAAAGCTGCTGCAGAAACCCTCCATTTAGCAAATCAAAAGGTTAAAGGTGAATGTATTGGATGAAAAAAAAGCCAGTTTGATGTAGTGGTTAAGTGCGCGGAGTCTTACCTGGGAGAACTGGGTTTGATTCCCCACTCCTCCACTTGCAGCTGCTGGAATGGCCTTGAGTCAGCCATAACTCTCACGGAGCTTGTCCTTGAAAGGACAGCTTCTGTGAGAGCCCTCTCAGCCCCACCTACTTCACAGGGTGTTTGTTGTGAGGGAGGAAGATAAAGGAGATTGTGAGCCACTCTGAGACTCTGAGATTCAGAGTGAAGGGTGGAATATAAATCCAATGTCGTCGTCTTTTTCTATCCCATTCTGCATGATCTATAAGCATGTGAAGAACATCTAAAAAGCCTTTCTAATTGCAAAAACTTTGTGAGAACCCTACAAGATATACAAGGATAGCCAGTGAAAGCAGTTTTGAACACAGTGTTTAAAACATCTAAGCCTAGCACTTGTTTTATTTCATATTTATATCCTGCAATTCTCCCTAACCACAGTGGCTCTGCATATTCAACTTGCTGCTTGGCAACCATATATACGTATGTCTGATCTGCAATCAGAACTGAATATTCTGTCTCTATAAGAAGTTGCCATTCAAATACATACTGACGTTTTCTTTGGAAACTTATAGTGCAATTCTAAACTTAGGGCGTTTTTGCACTGACCTTAATCGGGAGCGACGTCCCTCTTCACCGCGCAGCGTCTGCGCGGATTTCGCACTAATTGCTCCGCAGAACCCGGAAGAGCCGCAAAGTCCCGTGGCTTTTGCGTCGCAAATGTAAACTGGCCAAAAACCAGTTTACATTTGCGACGCAAAAGCCGCGGGACTTTGCGGCTCTTCCGGGTTCTGTGGAGCAATTAGTGCGAAATCCGCGCAGACGCTGCACGGTGAAGAGGGACGTCGCTCCCGAGTAAGGTCAGTGCGAAAACGCTCTCTATTTAAAAGCATGCCTTTAAAATCTGCATAGCCAAATCAGAAGAAGCCCAACTGTGGTGCACTTTATTATTGTTTTATTGTTCTTGCTTTGTTTAATTTTGATGCACTGTTTTAACTTTTATTGTTATTACTCTATGTTGTGATCTGCCCTGAGCCCGTTTACGGGAAAGGGCAGAATATAAGCCTAATAAACAAACAAATAAAGTAAGCCTCAGCTGGCCCTACCCATCTTCTAAAAGCACTTGATGGACACTGGGAAAGGCACTGGTGGGTACCATGTTGGGGACTTCTGGTCTAGAAACTATTCATAGGCAGGCCATTAAAATCACATGCAATCCAAGATAGTTTGGGTGGACCACTTCATGAAACAAAAAGGTCGCCTACAGCTTACATTGGCTCCACAATTGCATGCATCTTTTGGAAAGGCCTGAGCACTGATTCAGTTCTAAGTATGTTCTTAAGGTCAAGTTGAAATAAGTATTAGTATGTTTTGCTGAAAAGCGCTGAGTGTACATTTTGAAACTTTCGTTATCACTGATAAGAAGTAATAATGGTGCTGGTAATCTGTCAAAAGGGGATAAAGTCATTTGTTGAACAGCAGAATTTCATAGTTGGGGAGGGACGGTGGCTCAGTGGTAGAGCATCTGCTTGGGAAGCAGAAGGTCCCAGGTTCAATCCCTGGCATCTCCAAAAAAGGGTCCAGGCAAATAGGTGTGAAAAACCTCAGCTTGAGACCCTGGAGAGCAGTTGCCAGTCTGAGTAGACAATACTGACTTTGATGGACCAAGGGTCTGATTCAGTAGAAGGCAGCTTCATATATATGTTCATATGTACACAATGTGAGGTCATTAAATGTTTCAGTTTGTTGAAAATCCAAGTCACTAGTTATCATGCTTGCTAAATAAACCTTAGAAATATGGCAATCGCACTCATTAAGTGCATGCGAGTTTCAAATTAGCATTAGTAAGGAATTGCATATTAACTTAAATCCCATTTCTGAGGCAACTGTGTATTTGCATCTCCATAGCGTATGTTGGGTTGACTCAGTACTGACGTCTTTGCCGTCTGGTACTTTTATGTGCATATTTCCCATGAAGTGCTGGGATGAGTTCAGTGGATATAAAAGGTGCCAATGATGAGGGATTTGTGTGATGGTGATCACAGGCCCACTTACCTTTATTGTCATTTCAGCCAGGAAAATTGCTGTGAAAATGTAGTTGGAGAGTGTCAGGAAAATTCGTTCCTATTTAAAAAGAAACACAGAGAGACAAGGTTGGTTTGTTTTTTTTAAATAGGCTTACTTAACCCGATTGTATATTTTTACATTCCTGGTAGATGCTATATGTTGCCTTGTTTTCATACTGAAATACCAATCAGTGTTTACTCCAAAGAACGGAAAATTCCAAATACATACATTTAAGTAGTTTAAAGTCCTGTTGCCTTTTTGATGCTGTCGTCTATGTTAGCACCATGGGCAGCTGCCACCTCTTTCATCTATCGATATGGGATGTACAAAAAGGGTTTGTCTAAAATTCTTTGGACAAACATTTTCAGAGCAAAAAAATATATATATTTTTTTGAAGGGTCCCAAATTGTTATCTAAAAAATTGTCCATATAAACCTTCCTTTCCCGCAACGGATGGATCCAAATGTCTTTGGATATCTGGCAACGGGAGTTTGACTTCCAAAAGTTCATACCTCCCCAAGTTTGTTGATCTCTACGGTGCTACTGGACTCGAATCTAGCTTTTCGGATATCACGTTGTCGTAATCATTCGCCTGTTGGATTCTCTTGTTCAGACAAGAAAACAACACAAGCAAGAGGAAGCATGCCCACAATTCTCACAGCCCCCCTCCCCAGCTGAAACACACAGCTCCAGAGCACACCTGTCAACTGGGATGTATTCTTCTGTGCAGCGAAGGAATGGGAACGCATTATGAGCTGACAGCACCATCCCCAGGTCTCCAGAGGCAGGTACTGAAGGAAAGAAAGGCAGACATCCCCAGAGTTTCAACAGGGGTTCCCCAAAGTAACCCCACAGCAGCTCTGCAGAGACCTTTGGCAAGCACTGGAACCCAGCAAGTTGTGCCCACAATAGTCCCAAGCCCCCTCAGGCCCAAATATATAGTTCCTCCGGTCACAGCCCAAACCCAGGGCAAAATTTCTGGTTATTTACCATTAGAGAAACACACTGTACAGATGTTGTGCTGTGAATTGTAGACATGCAATGGAAAGGGGCAGTCAAACATGGGCTTGCTTGTACAGGCAGATGTTCATTGAGGTAGATGTTTGCTTAGATGGATGCTGTTCCATGAAGTAGGCATTGTGTTATGAGACAGATATTCTTTCATGAAGTAAGTGTTAGGCGAGGGAGATTTTGAGAATAAAAGCAAATGTGGGTGTCCAGTGGTTTTCTCAGTGAGGAAATTTCAGTGAGAAAGGATTAGGCGTGGGGCCAGCCCACCCCCCACCTAGCAGAGGTGGCCATCCCCCCCACCCAAGCACCTAGAGCACAACCCACAGGCCAGATCACCCGCAGAGGAGGAGGAATGCGGGACATGCAGGGGGGAACTGTGAAGTTCAAAGAGGGATAGCCCAGCAAGGGGAGGTTGTTCTTGGAGAAGGCCAGCTCATCTACCCTGGCCAGGTCCAGGCAGAAGAAGAAGAAGAAGAAGATATTGGATTTATATCCCGCCCTCCACTCCGAAGAGTCTCAGAGTGGCTCACAATCTCCTTTCCCTTCCTCCCCCACAACAGACACCCTGTGAGGTAGATGAAGATATTGGATTTATATCCTGCCCTCCACTCCGAAGAGTCTCAGAGAGGCTCACAATCTCCTTTACCTTCCTCCCCCACAACAGACACCCTGGGAGGTAGATGAAGATATTGGATTTATATCCCGCCCTCCACTCCGAAGAGTCTCAGAGCGGCTCACAATCTCCTTTACCTTCCTCCCCCACAACAGACACCCTGTGAGGTGGGTGGGGCTGGAGAGGGCCCTCCCAGCAGCTGCCCTTTCAAGGACAACCTCTGCCAGAGCTATGGCTGACCCAAGGTGCAAGTGGAGGAGTGGGGAATCAAACCCAGTTCTTCCAGATAAGAGTCCGCACACTTAACCACTACACCAAACTGGCTCTCCAGTTTGCGGTGGGGGCTGGAATGTCTCCCAGATGGTAGAATACCTGCTCACTCTGGATACTGGTAGAAGTCAAGAAAAGAGAATCATGGCCACACAAGAGGTGCTGGGTCAGATGAAAGCCTTGTGTGGCCAGTACTCTGGATGATCAGCGTTAATGGGTTCAGGGGACTCGGCTAGATACTTCCTCACCATCACTCTGCCCTGGACTTTTTTTTCTGGAAAAAGAGGTGCTGGAACTCTCATGAAGGAAACGAAGGAGAAACACCTGGGTGCCCCTCATTAACTTTCAAACATTTTTTTTGAGAATGTTGTTATCACAAAGAGGTTCCAGAACTCTGTTCTGCTGTGTTCTCCCAGGAAAAAAAAAAAAAACCCGGCTTCCACCTGCTGCTCCTTATGGTCAGGTCTGTTTTCTTGCGTCCTCCACTCTTCTTTGCAGAGTTCATGCTTCCATTGTACATCCCAGAGAGCAATGCTGCCTTTTATCCAGGGGTCGCATAGATGGGCCAGCTTGTACTCCCCTTCGTCGCAGAGAGGATGCAACCTGGCTGAGGCCCTGATCCATGGCAGAACAGCCATCCCCTTGGGGTCCTGCTCCCGTTCAGAGTCTAGTTGTCACGGCTGGGGCCGGGTCAGGCAAAGTCCAGAGGCAGTCTGAGGTCTGTAGCCAGCAAGCAGGAGTGTCCAAGGTGCCAAATCCAAATCGCTGTGCAAGTATCGCAGGTCCGAGGTCCAGAAGCCGAGGTCAGGGAGTCCAGAAGTCAAAAGCCAAAGTCAGGGAGTCAGGAACCAAAGTCAAGCCGGAGTGGATGCTAGAACGTCAGGGAGATGACTAGTTGCTTCCACAAAGCCTCCTCCCAAAGCCCACAGCTATATAGCCCTCTGCTGGCTGTTGCCCGTTTGGGCTAATTGCTGGCTCTGGGAGGCAGCCAGGATCCTGTTACAACTCAAGCATCCTTGCTCTTAGGAGGGCCAGAATCCTCTCAAAACTCAGGACTCAGGGAGCGTCTTGCTTGTGAGCATGCCGCCCTCCTCCGATCCCTGAGGTCCTGACGGAGGCGGTCACGCACACGAGCCACCCGAGAGGGCGAGGCAGGGGGGCTGGGATCTTCTTCAGCAGGAGGTAGGGGTACTGGTGCAGGTGGCGGGGGTACAGTTTCCTCGGCAGACTCGTCTTCCTCTGCAGGGTCCCCAGCACCCATGACACTAGTGCTTGGTCCAGTCCTTGAATCAGGAGAATGACTTGCCTCTGGCTGCTTGTATGGGTGCAGATCATATCAGTGGTGTCCTGGAAGGGCTTTAGGACACACACCATTTGGGAGAGGGTCAGCTAATCATTCAGCCTGATGCTGCTCTCCTCTTCCCCATGCAGGGTGGTCACGGAAGAGAAGACATCCTGCAGCACACTCTTCTGCTCCACCAGATGCACGATCATGGAGTAGGCAGAGCTCCAGCGGGTGGGTAAATCCAGGACGAGCCAGTGTTCAGGCTCATCCTCCTCCCCCTGCCTCTTTCATAGCAGACAGACAGACTTTATGCTGCATAAGAGGTGGGTGGCTAGTCACCCACAGGCCTCAAGGAAGGACAGCATCTTGAGCATGGCAGCATCCCAGGTGGTCTTGACAGCCCCAGAGCATCCTTCACCATTAGGTGAAGCATGTGCACCACGCTTACAATCCCCTTAAGATGCACAGTCTTCACTGCTGCCTGCATGTTGTTGCTGGCGTCCATGACCATGTAGCCATGAACCATGTTGCCACCACCAACCCACTCCCTCAGGTTACCGTGTATCACATGGCAGCAATGTTTTGCAGTGTGTGGTCTGCATTCACCCCCTGCACATGGAGCAGAACCAATTTGCAGCCTGTTGGCAGAACTGTCCCCTTCTGGGGCTTGGGCTATGTGCGGACAGTCTGAATAGACAGGTCTTCTGATTGCCACCAGTGGGTGATCAGGGAGAGGTCACTGTGCTGCTAGTTGTTCAAGAGGCCTGATGTAAAGTGCATGGTTCTGCCTTGTGCTCTGAAGAGCTGAGTCTTGACCATTGCCACTGCTGAGCAGTGCATTGCAGGCAAGATTCATCAACTTATGGTCCTCTGTGAGGGGGTGGAGAACCAGGGAGCCTGGTGTTGCAACAGCTGGCAAAAGACTATGTCCTTCATGAGAAAGAAGGCCACCCACAGCAATCATCTCATGGATGAGGTGAGTGACTGCTTCCTGGACCCTCCACATAGCTCTTTTGGATGGCACTGTTGGCATCCATGGTGGAATGACCCCTTGGAGGGTAGTCTGCCTCAATGTCCCACCTATGGCACCTCAAGCGTGAGGAGCCTTTCTTGGAGGGGTCTCCTGTGCCCCTCCACTTCTTCATGGTGAGAGGGAGTGGGCCTCTTCTTCCTCCCTCTGGCTGCCACTCTTTCCTCTGGTGGCAACATAGTTGGGTGCACCCAGATGCCTTTGGAGAAAGGAGGAGGACAAGTACTGGGAGTTTGCATTCTGTCACACAGGGGTAACTGGGGAGGGTGCAGAAATGTTTCCAAACTGTGGGCTGCAAACAGGGCTCCAAGACAGGAGAAATTGCTTTCTGGCACTGGGTTGGTAAGGGACATGGAGAAGTATACTTGAGGCAGGAGCACCAACAAGAAGTTGGGATGTGGAAGGGAAGGATGCTTCCCCCCACCCTCTGAAACACTGCTGTCTGAGTCCTCCTGTCCGAAGAGTGTTAGCAACTACTGGTGTCTGGGCAGTGATAACTCCTTTGTCTCTATGGAGTGCCCCAGGAACAGATATGGGGAAGGAGGCTCTGAGCCCCCTGATGATGCCCTGCTAGAGCCAGGCTCCAGTGGCCTGGCAGGATTGGTTTGGTGCCCAGGAACAGAGTCTGTGGTATAAAGAGGGTGGAGCACTTCTCTCTCCCACCCCCAACAAGCACCCTTTGAACCTACTTTCACATTCATGGTGCACAGAGGTGTTCACAATCAGGTGGGATAAGAGGGTAACTATATATGGGTCTTCAGCTCAGGCACCCAGTAGTTAAGCCTCTCTGCTTGACGTGAGCAGAGAGACAGGGTAGCCCTCAGCCCTGAGACACCTAATATTCAAAGCCCACCAGGCGGAGATGTTTACAGTTAGGAAGAAATGAATATGCTCTGTTTTTAACAAGTTCCTTGGTTCTCTGTCTGTCAACACCCAACAGAGGGTGCAGAGCTGAGGGCGTTCTGATCCCATGGAAACTCTGTTATTGGCAGCCAGCAATGCCTGTTAAGCTTTGGAGGGCCCCTATTGGTGTTTCCAAGGCTGGAGAATTCCAGACCCCCATTTTGCTTTGAAGTTTGGTAAACATTTTATTGAGCAGAGACTGTCTGGAAATGTTCCTATTCACAAACCACCATGAACCACATGAAAGTTCATGGAAAGTTTGTGCTGGCTGACCTGCCATGAACTCAGGGCCAGCGTTGCAGCTTTTGCCATTCCCAGCAAGGCCACACCCCCACCTTCCAGTGGGGGAGGTCCCTGAGCACCCACCCAAATGCAGGCCGCTTTTGCAAAGCAGGCTGCTCTCGAGGAGCCCACGGTGCAAACGCCCCCCCTCCTCTTGACCTTCCCATGGCACGGGGGAACTGAGCAGGGCCAGATGGCCATGTTTGCACAGCTGGCTCCTCTTGAGGAACCCACCATGCAAACACCGCCCCCCCCCCCCTTGACTTTTCCATGGCCCGAGAAAGTCTGGGGTGAGGAAAAGATGCGGCGCAAGGGAAGTTGGCCTGCGAGAGAAGGCAGGAGGCTGGAAGCGAGGCTGAGTAGCCTCTTTCCTCCGCCTACATGGCCTATTCCCATGTGCCAGCCATGCATGAGCTTCAGTTTGCGAACTATGACCCAGCCAAAATTAATCACAAACTTTAGTTCATGAGCCAGTTCAATGCCCATCCCTAGTAAGTGTATGGTGATGAACATTGGGACAAAGAATCGCAGCTTGAACATATATGAACATATGAAGCTGCCTTATACTGAATCAGACCTGTGGTCCATCAAAGTCAGTATTGTCTTCTCAGACTGGCAGCGGCTCTCCAGGGTCTCAAGCTGAGGTTTCTCACACCTATTTGCCTGGACCCTTTTTTGGAGATGCCGGGGATTGAACCTGGGACCTTCTGCTTCCCAAGCAGATGCTCTACCACTGAGCCACCATCCCTCCCCTGACCAGCAGCGGCTCTCCAGGGTCCCAAGCTGAGGTTTTTCACACCTATTTGCCTGAACCCTTTTTTGGAGATGCCAGGGATTGAACCTGGGACCTTCTGCTTACCAAGCAGATGCTCTACCACTGAGCCACCGTCCTTCCCCAAGCACAGACTGGTAATATTACTTCCCCAAGTAATAGTCCTTCCTTTAAGCATAGACTGACAGGGTCTGAATTAGCTGAGAGAGCGAAAAGATCTCAGGGAGCTCAATGAAACTAGGTTCAACCCAGTGTGCTGCAGCGGTGAAAAAAGGCAAATTCTATGTTAGGAATTATTAGGAAAGGGACTGAAAACAAAATGGCCAATGATTATAATGTTCCTGTATAGAACTATGGTGCAACCTCATTTGAAATACTGTGTACAGTTCTGGTCCCTGTATATATATACAAAAGACATCACAGCACAGAGGGTGACCAAGACGATTAGAGCATCTTCCCTATGAGGAAAGGCTGAAGAGTATGGGACATGTATATAAAATTATGCATGGGGTGGAGAAAGTTGAGAAAGAGAATTTTTTTCTTCCTCTTCCCAGATACTGGAACTTGAGGGCATCCAATGAAGGTGATGGGCAGCAGTTTCAGAACAGACAAAAGGAAAGACTTCCTTACTCAGAGAGTAATTGAAATGTGGAATTTGTTGCCAGAGGATATAGTGATGGCCACAGAAATAAAAGGCTTTAGAAGGGGGTTAGATAGATTCATGGAGGATAGGTCTATCAGAGGCCACTAGCCATAGTAACTGAGGGAAACCTCCACATGGAGAGGCACTAATCCTCTGAATCCCAGAGCCAGGCAACAACATCGTGGTCTCTATGCCCTGTTACTGGCCTTCCAGACGAACTGGTCAGCCACTGTGTGAGACAGGATGCTGGATTAGATGAACCATTGATCTGATCAAGCAGGGCTCTTCTTATGTTCTTAATAACATAATATCCAACAACATGTGGACCCTATGCACTGTTCCACATGCTTACATTCTTGTTTGCTGTCTTCATTAGAAAGTATGTTCTTTTACAGAAGTATGGGAGAGAGCTGTAAATAAAGGCACTGTTACAATTCAAAACAAAATCAAACCAGGCCCCAAACACAGCAGAACTTGAGCACACAAGGGCTGTGGGCAGATTGGCAGGTTGGTGTGGTTTGGGCATGCCCCTAATTGCTAAGTCACATTTTGTGACAGAGATTTTCAATCAGACTCTCATCCTGATCTGGCCATACTGCACACTTCTTCCACGCTTGACGATTCAGATTAGTGCTGCATGTCAATCACAGAGCACATGGTCTGGTTTTTTTTTTAAAACCACTTTTACTTTTTTTTGAAAAAAATTCTTGGGTGTACATGTGTGCCCATGTGCATATGCTCTACCATTTTAAAAAACAGAACAGCAGAACCACACTTCTAAACCGATTTTTGTGCACATCAGGGAAGTTCAGACAACCAGCAACACAGGATGAATGTGCGGGGATCCAAAAGCACCGGAATTCTTCTGCTGTCTATTTACTCAGTCTATGACTCATCTTATAATGGGGTGAGTATGATGAGAATGGCTACCAGATGTGGGTGTGTGAATGAGCCCATTTAATCCATTAGGCTAAAACAACTATATCAAGCCAAACTGCCCATCTGATCGCAGCCAAGGTGTTGCCTCTCCAGCTAATAATGCAGTCCAGGGTTGTTGTTTTTTTGTAGAAACAGCCCATCAGGAACTCATTTGCATATTAGGCCATACCCCCCCTGATGCCAAGCCAGCTGGAACTGTGTTCCTGTGCATTCTTGCTAAAAAAAAAAAAAAAGCCCTGAATTGCCAGTCAGAACCAAACTTTATTCTTTTTCAAACCTATAGCAGACTGTGACTTCTGAGGAAGTTTTCTATCCCTCTTTTAATGGTCATTTAATCACTGGGAATTGCATTAACTCTATATATTCCAGCAAGAAGACATTACCAAAAGCTGTTCAATCTGCTCACAATACATGGTACATCTTGAGGGAGGAGAAGAGGGAGTTGGAATATCACAATTAAGGTCTATTGGCATTAATGTGTCAATTCCATACATGGAACATAGAGTTCCTGAGTGATTCCTTGTCTCTGCAGCTTCTTTTTGACCTCCAGAAAGATCATTATCAGGGTCGTGAGACCTGCATGAGGAACAGCTGCACATATAGAGGAACTGTAGTGAGGAAAGACAAGGAGGTAAAGTTGCTAACCCTTCCTCTTCTGCAAGTACAGTTCTGCTTAGCAAAGGCCTCAGTTTCACTCCTTGTCCTACATCACTCCTGCCCACTAACTTGCACAGCTATCTTCTGGAAGGATCCCACAAGTCCAAGCAATGATTTTTCCAGGGGTCTAAAGGAGCTACTGGAAGGAAGACAGCATAATATATAGCCAGATCTCAGAATCTATGGATAGTCAGGACTTGGATGGGAGACCATCAGGGAAGACTCTGTGGCAAACCACCTCTGCTTCTCACTTCCGTTGAAAGCCCCTCCCTAGGGTCACCATAAGTTACCAGCAACTTGATGACGCTTTACACATACACACAAAGCTGTAGAATGCAGGAAAACTCTGCATGCCTTTCATGCATTGATGGTTGAATCCATGCCAATATGAAGTATTATAACACACTTATTATGACTCATCTTTTAAACATTAGTGTGAATATTAAGGTGTCTTAAAGCCCTTATCTTTTCCATTTGTTAAAACAAACCTGCTATCATTATTCTTCCAATTTTAAAGCTAGGAACCTGAAGAGATTGTTATAAACTCCAGGCTATCCTATGAATTCATTGATGAGCTGAAGTTTCTAGGTTTCCAGAGACCTCTGGATCATATTGCAGTGCGCAAAAAAATAGCGTAGGATAACAGGGGTAGCTAGTGGAAACAACATTTCCTAACGATATTCATTACATAAATTACACTTTAGCCTAATCTCTTTGCAATCCCTGATTATACCAAGAGAGAACTGAGACAAAGCACTCCTGAAAACCTGAATATGCTAGATCATGATTTATAGAGAACAAGAGGGGACCTGCAACAAAATGTTGCATAATGGGTTGTGTTCTCCTTAACCCACAGATCAAGTATATAGCTAGCCTGTTGGTTCATGGAGGGTAATATCTTAAATGGGGGGGGGGAGGGCTGAGCCAAATGCACCGTCTGAATTTAAGTAGGGGTGTGCGTTCAGTTCGGTCGAACCAAAGAAACCTCCGAATCACCCCTGATTCGGAAGTATACGGCGCTGTATACTTCCAAATCCAAACTGCAGCCATAATACGGGAGCCGTATACGGCTCTCCGTATACGGAAGTCCATAAAAAAGGCAGGAAAGGGGCTTCTGCAGCCTCAGGGGAGCTGCTTGCTTCCTTTCCCGCCTTTGGTAGCATTTTCCCGCCTCTCCCATAGCCTCCCTGGGATCAGGGAGGGAGGGGGAGGGGAAGAGGAGCCCCAGCAGCCAATCCAAAGCATGCATTTGCAAAATGCATTGCAAATGCATGCTTTGCAGCGCTGTTGTGTAGCTGATGGCTGGGCTAATCTCCAAGCCATCAGCAACATTGTTGTTCTTTTGTTTACTTGGGTATCCAAGTAAACAGTGTTCTCTGGCCAATCACAGAGCAGTGGTATTTTTTTAAACTGTTCTGTGTAGGGCCAGAGAAGCTTTTTAAGGAGTCTGCCTGGCTGGACTCCATTCCATTGCTTCTGTGTTGGTGTTGGTGTGTGAGAGAGATTGTGCTGTGCTGGCCCTTGGCCTCAGCTGTTACTGCTCTCTCTCAGCCTTGCCTGACCTGCCTGGAGAAGAGAAGACATCTAAAGGTAAGACAGTCTTGGGGTTCTTGTTTTTATTTTAGTTAGTAAAAGAACTTTTTAAGACTCAGGAGTCCCTTTACTTATCCAGATTTGGGTGGGTGGGTCCTGGGTAGCTTATTTGGGGTTAGGGTTAGAGGGTTCTGCTGGGGGTGGGGCCTGGAGTGGGGAGTTGCCAATTTGCCTATATCTTACTTTAGTGAGAGGACTTTTAAAAGTGCAGTGTCCTTTTACTTTTTCTGATTTGGGTGGCTTGGATTTCTTGGGATTAGGGTGAAAGTTTTTTGGGGGGGAGGGGTTGGTAAAGTTCCTGTATTGTTAAAAGTCAAGTTTTTTTACTGTTTTAAAAGGATTATGTGTTTCATTTGTTGCTGCTGTGTTGTGCTGTTGTTCCTTTTCTCTTCTGGTTCTGGCTCTTGTGGGGGGGGCTGTTTGGCCTAATTTTCATTGTTAAAAAGGTCACTTTTTTAACAGTTGAGTTTTTGGCCTTTTCTTAGTGATTTGGAGTTGTTGTTGGTTTTGCATCGTGTCCTGTTGTCCCTTTTCCTGGTTCTGTTTTTTTTTTTGGGGGGGGGGTTGTTGACTGATTTGGCCTGAGGTTTTTTATTGTTAAAAAGGTCACTTTTTAAACAGTTGAGTTTCTTGGCCTTTTTTCAGTGATCTGTTTGGATCTGTTGTTGTTTGGATCTGTCCATCGCTTCTCTTGTTTGAGAGTTGTGTTGTTTGGGGCAGGGCTGGAGAGCTGGCATCTGTAGATTGTGTGTTCTGTGGCAGGGAAGCTGGCATCTGGATGAGAGACCCAGAACCAGCATGCTTGTTGCGCATTGTTTGGGGCAGGGTTGGAGAGCTGGCATCTGGGTTTGCTGCAGCCAGGTTTGCAAAGCAGACCTTCAGCAGATTGTGTTTTGTGTGGCAGTGACATTGGCTGGCAACTGGGTTTATATTGGTTCCAGGCCAGCAGGGTTCATAGAGTAGATAGATGGGTGTAGTGCATTTGGGTCCTATAGGGATTCTCTGGTGTGAAGTTAGATTTGGCTTTGGGTGCCCCAGGAACTGGACCCCCTGGTCCAATTTTTTTTTTTTGGCCTTTTGGGCTTTGTGTGGAACAGTGCCCTGAAGCTGCACAGCAGTTTGGGGGGCTCTCCTCAAAACCCCCGGCTCCCCAGAGCCACTTTTCCCACGAGTAATACAGTGGGGGAAGTGGCTCTTATTGGTTTTTTCTCACCATTGGGAACAGTGTTCCTTTTGGGGTGCCCACAGAAGGGTGCAGTCTTTTTGGACCAGGGGGGTTGCATGTGGGGGAGTCCCCTGAAGCTGCCCTGCAGTTTTGGGGCCTCTCCCTCAAACCCCCCTCTGGCCAGAGCCACTTTCCCCACAGCAAGTATAGTGAAGGAAGTGGCAAATTGATTTCAATGGCCATAGGGTATAATGGGGCCGTATATTCGGAAATAGCCGTGCATCTACCATATATATAGCTATTCCAAGTACCGGTATTCGGAAATATACGGTATTCAGAATATTTTGGCCCCGTATATTTCCGAATCTGATTTTTTACTATTTTTTTTTTTGCACACTCCTAAATTTAAGTCCTGGCTGGGGCTTATCCCTGGCTTGAAAACCCTGCAGATGCTTCCTTCCCTTATGAATTAACCATTGTGGGGGAAGGTCATAGGAAGCATACCTGAATACTGAGTCCAATGGCTGCCCCGTGGTCAAAAGAGAGGCTGAATCTTCTTTCTGATTCCTGCTGGAGTTTCAAAGCCAGAGCACTCTTTTTTTCTCTCTCTCTAACACACAGAACTTCCTCAAATTGCTGCTTCCCAGAAAAATTCAGTGTCCAAGCTCTCTCTCACACACACAAACACAAACACATACACACAGAACTCCTTCAAATAGCTGCTTCCCCAGGAAATCCAAGCTCTCTCTCTCACACACACACAAACACACACGCACACACAGAACTCCTTCAAATAGCTGCTTCCCCAGGAAATTCAAAGTCCAGGCTCCCACCCCCAACACCACCCCCCTCTCCCTCCCTCAAATCACTGCTTCCCTCTGAAGTTTCAAAGCCCAGGTCTGTCTTTCTCTGTCTCTCTCATATACATACACAGAGAACTACCTCAGGTGGCTGCTTTGGGCCCAGAGCAGCCCTCAGCGTTCCCAGCCCTTGCAGCTTGGCTGGGATCGGTTCCAGAGGAGCAGCAGCAGCCTTGCCCTCAATGGTAAGGTGAGTTGTCTGTGAATGCTCAGACATTCGTTTTTACTTTGGAGGGAAATTTAAAGCCCCCAATGTATTTTTCTGTTAAGTTTTCAGATTTTCCTGCAAATCTGGGGAGTCCCCCAAGTATGCTGAAAGATCTCTTTTCCCTCCATGTGCCCCAGATCTGCAGATTTAGATATCTGCACAGAGGGGCTGTGTTGGCTATTAGATATACAGATGACTCAGTAATCAGTAAGTAACCACTTTCCATGCCGGTGTCCTTAATTTATCACACCTTAAGAACTCCTGCTGCGACCACATAAACCTTGCTTGGCAAATGTTCCCAGCCTTCACCTGAGTACTGCGCAAGAAAGATGGTTGTACAAGGTCAGCAAGCCATGCAGACAGGATGCTGGAGAACTGGATAAGGTTCTGCTTTATGAGATGCAGATAAAATGTTCATAGCTGATAGACAAGGTTTGGGCTATTTGATGCTGTTACATGAAGCATGCAGCAATTTAAACGAGAAAGAACCACACAGAGGACTTTCAGAAAAGGACAGAACAGTGTCTAGAGGCAGTGCCCCCCCCGCCACACTCTGCTGTGACAGGCTAGCTGGATTTGGCAAAGCAAGAGAACTGGGCTTGAGGCAGTTAGAAAAATCCATTTCTCTAGAAGGCAAAGAATAATTATTTGAAACAATTGAAGCTCAAATAATATCTATTTCAGTTTCTGGGCATGAACTCTGTCATACTGAGGAATCTTTGTGTGAGTCCTGACTTCCCTTTGGGGTCTTGCATTGTTCCTTCAGCATTTCCTTCGAGGACTTCTGATTTCCTGCCTGCAGTTCATGGTCTACTTCCCTTTTATTCTGGCTGCCCAATTAATTTCCATGGTTATGTATCACCATTCCTTTATTCCAGGCCTTGTTTCTCCTTCTAAGCAAAAATGTCATTGCTTTCTGTGTTCTTCATCTCTTTCTCTTTGCCACGCCAACTCGATTTAATTCCTTTGACCTTCATAGCTCTGTCTCCTCCCCACCACCTCTTTGGCTGTACTTCAAAAATATTTTAACCATTCTGTAACCCATCTTTTACTCTCACCTCTATCTCGCTATCACTTCCTGTCCTTCAAGGCTCCTCACACAACAGTCAGAGACTTCCTGAAACAAGACTTCGGCTGGGTCCAGACCAGCAGTTTAAACTGACACAGAGATGGCTCACAGGCAGATTAAAAAATCAAGTCCAAACATTAGAGTTGCCAAGTCCAATTCAAGAAATATCTGGGGACTTTGGGGGTGGAGTCAGGAAACTTTGGGGGTGGAGCCAGGAGGCATTAGGGGTGGAGCCAAGATCAAGGCTGTGACAAGCATAATTGAACTCCAAAGAGAGTTCTGGCCATCACATTTAAAGGGACGGCACACCTTTTCAATGCCTTGCTTCCATCGGAAATAATGAAGGATAGGGGCACCTTCTTTTGGGGCTCATAGAATTGGGCCCCCTGGTCCAATCTTTCTGAAACTTGGGGGGTATTTGGGGGGGATGCACTAGATGCTTTACTGAAAATTTGGTGCCTCTATCCCCAAAAACAGCCCCCCCAGAGCCCCAGATACCTGCGGAACAATTCTCCATGATTTTCTATTGGAATAAATCTCCATAGGGAATAACAGAGTTCCCAGAAGACATTTCCCTCCTCTCCCCCCCGCTTTCTGATGACCCTGAAGCGGGGGGACAGCCTCCAAACCGGGGGATCCCCTGCCCCCACCTGGGGATTGGCAACCCTACCAAACATGCACATCTGCCTCCGGTCCGTTTCCCGCATTCACCCCATCCCCCGGCATCTCAAAAAGCAACCTCTTAAGAAGTGGTAGCAAATTCTTCTGCTGCATGCCATCCACCTTTCTTGGCTTCTGAACGCTGGAGTGCACAAGTGAGACAGACTGGGGGTGTGAACCCACCAATCTGCTCTAAATGCTCACCTATATTCTTTTTTTAAAAACTGCCAAGACAACATGAGTGCATACACACATGACCACTGAAAATGTATGGAAAAAAAAAGAAACCCAAACAGTGCCAAGGGGATGGGGTGGAACAGCCGTCTGACTGCACCAGAGCACCTCCTGTGCAGGAAACAGGCGACTTGTGCGGGAGCATCTGGTCAGGATTCAGCTGCTCCATTTTGAACCAGCCTGATGTGAGACGCTTCTGGTGCACCTGAAACTGCCAGCCTGGACCCAGGTTTGCAGAAAAATTGGAAATCTTAAAAAGGAGAGTTAACCCACCCAAATAATAGAATCAGTGCCTATACCTTTAAGAAATGAATGCCATCTGGTATCTCAATGGCCTTTTTCGGGGTTGCCAGTGACCATGGACTGGGAATCACAACAGTATTGCCAGCCTTCAAACCTTGGTTTCTGTCACTAAAAGGCAGGGGGGAGGACCTGTTTCAGGGCTTCTTTGGCTTCCTGCCCATCCCCTGCTTCCTTTCCTCTTGTTTTGGAGGGAAGAGTCATCAGGGCCAGGGTCAGCAGTAACTACTAGGCAACTTGCCACCACACAGCTTGTGTGCCTCACCCAGGCGTGGCAGAGGCTGCTGGACAATCGGGCGGCACACAATTCGCTGGGCCCAGCATAGGGTTGCCAATCCCCAGGTGGGGGCAGGGGATCCCCCGGTTTGGAGGCCCTCCCCCCGTTTCAGGGTCGTCAGAAAGCAGGGGGGGGGAGGGGAGCGAAATGTCTGCTGGGAAGTCTGTTATTCCCTATGGAGATTTATTCCCATAGAAAATAATGGAGAATTGATCCGCGGGTATCTGAGGCTCTCTGGGGGGGCCTGTTTTTTGAGGTAGAGGCATCAAATTTTCAGTACAGCATCTAGTGCCTCTCCCCAAAATATCCCCCAAGTTTCAAAACAATTGGACCAGGGGGTCCAATTCTATGAGCTCCAAAAGAAGGTGCCCCTATCCTTCATTATTTCCTATGGAAGGAAGGCACTGAAAAAGTGTGCCGTCCCTTTAAATGTGATGGCCAGAACTCCCTTTGGAGTTCAATTATGCTTGTCACAGCCTTGATCTTGGCTCCACCCCTAATGTCTCCTGGCTCCACCCCTAAACTCTCCTGGTTCCACCCCCAAAGTCCCCAGATATTTCTTAAATTGGACTTGGCAACCCTAGCCCAGCAGCAGCCACTTCTGCACAACTTGCATGAGTAGGCCAGGCCTGGCAGTGGTTATCAAACAAATCACCTTGGTGACCTGCAACTGTACAATATAACAACTAGGCCAGACTTTTCCCAGGGAGGGAGAGACTGGCAGGGGCATAGAAGGGGGAAGCAGAGACCCAGTGTGGTATAGTGGTCAGATTAGGATCTGGGAGGCTCATGGTCAGATCCCCACTCTGCCATGGAAACTTGTTGGGTGACTTTGGTCTAGTCACCCACTCTCAGCCTAATCTACCTAATAGGTTTGTTGTGAGGATAAAATGGAAGATAGGAGAATAACGTAAACTGCTTTGTGTTTGCATGGGTTATAAATGAAATAAATAATTACAGCTAAAGATGGGGTAGGGGAAATTAAAAAAAAGTTGGTTGAGGAGTTGAAAGGAGAGAAGAAGGGAAAGGGAAGAAGATATGGTTTCCATACCAAACCCAGAAGATATTCACATTGCCCTATTCATACAAAATGGTGACTGTGTGTATCAAAAGGATTTTGTGTACTGTGTTTTTCTGGTATACAAGCTAGGGGTCCCAAAAATATAAGCATCAAAAAAAGCATGAGAGTTTTTTTTTGTGACTGTTTGTCCCCACTCTTTTTCTCTCTGGAATTGCAATCCTAAGTGGATTTATGTCCAAGTAAACATGCATAGGATCAGGTAGCAAAGTAACTGAAATGAAATAATAAAAGTCAGAGTAATGTGCTTGTCTGGTTTGTATATGACTATCGCTATGAAGATCTGGCTCGAAAAACCATTATGGGAATCTAACAAAATAAATGTTTCAGGGAAATAGAATGAAGATTTCTGTGCATATCAGAACAAAGGGGGGAAAAAACACAGAAAAAGAAGTACAAAATGAGCAATTCCTCCCCACCCTCCTATTCCCTCCTGCTAATGCTGAACAGATGGAAAGGACCAAAAAAACCACCGTTGCAACAAGAAAGCAAAAGTGTTTGAATGTTTATTTGTGAAGAAAATTGTGGCAGATGCCATATCTGTGTCAAGTATCAAAACAAACCAATTGTGCTTTGGGAAAATAGGATGCAAAACCCAGAAAGTCTTGATGTCTTCAACACATTGATGCTGCTATTGCATGTAGCAGAGTAGAATGAAAGACAGCTTGGCAGGAGCAAAGCGTTAGCAGGAAAAGCCCTTTTTCAACAGTTCTTGGAAGGGATCAGTTATTGCTTCAATTAATGACATGCAGGTGCAGTTAAACAAAAATCCAAAATCAATTGTAAATAGATGAGGCTTGATCCTTGTAGCAGCCAACATTCATGCAAATTTGGAGGTCAGTTACTCATCAGGATTGTACAGCAAGCATCTGGATTCAGATAGGAGAGCAACAGGATCAGCCAGGTGAGAACTAGTTTGCCCTTTGCACGCGTGCGATAACAGCTGAAAGCATGGTTTGAATTTGGCTGGAGAACAAGGTCATGATTTTAAAGGCAGAAGCCTTATTGCTTGTCAGTGGAGTGGGATCTCTCTCTCTCTCTGTGGGCGTTTTCGCACTGACCTTAATCAGCAGCGACGCCCCTCTTCACCGCGCAGGATCTGCGCGGATTTCGCACTAATTGCGGCGGAGCACCCGGAAGAGCCGGAAAGTCCCGCGGCTTTTGCGGCGCAAACGGAAACCGCCAAAACCCAGTTTCCATTTGCGCCGCAAAAGCCGCGGGACTTTCCGGCTCTTCCAGGTGCTCCGCGGCAATTAATGCGAAATCCACGCAGATCCTGCGCGGTGAAGAGGGGCGTCACTACCGATTAAGGTCAGTGCGAAAACGCCCTGTGTGTGTGTGTATATTAAGTTGCTTCTGACTTATGGGGACTCTATTAATCAGATCAAAGTAATTTAATTGGATTCCCTTTTGTACCATGTAAAGATTAGCCACAATCCTCTCCCAAACCTTAAAACCAACAGCAGGCATTGATAAAAGCCCAAGGTAAACCCTCTGCCTGACAGGTTGACAAGGTTATACTATCATTGGGAAGAGATGCATTTGGCTACTCACAGCGCTGTGTGGCTCGATTTTGGGACGTTCCATAGCGATGGTGATGCAGTTCAGAAAAATTATAACCAACACAACATGATCAAACATCTTATGAGTGATGATTTTATTGCATACCAGACGGAATCTACGGGGAAAAAGAGTGGGGAAAGACAAAGAAAACTGTTGTAATCATGTGAAGACTGCTATTCCTTCCTAAAGCAGACACTTAAAACAATCTTTTCACCCCCACAGGAAACTAGTACATATTTTCTCAGAGCAAAACTAGAACACAAATAGTTCTAGAACAGCGCTTTGTTTGATGTACATTTTTGCCTCTTTTGCTGGTTAGACAGGCCAGAAATTAATCTTGCTTAAATGTTTCTCATTGTCAGGGTCATACTTTTTTCAAAAGTTGCCTTGATATCCTTTACCATCCTCAAATTGGATAATTGTGTGCCACGAGAAAAAAAAAATGTTAGTAGTAAAAGACTTCCTAACTAATTTAGGGATTAGGGTTCTGATTATATCTCTTCCCAAATATCCTAAATGTTTAAGTCCAAGAGTCTAAACAGAATAAAAGGAACAGTTTCTATGTGATAGCTGCAAATGTGCCCCAAGGTTCTTTTAGCATAGGGGTGGGGAACCTTTTTTCTGCCAAGGGCCATATGGATAATACTTCTGATAATTTGGTAAGTATGTGGAAATCTTAACCAAAGTTGTATAGTGAAATATGGATCCGAGAGGCAAAACCAGTGCATCACTTGCAGGTTCAGGAGATTTCTATCAGGCTTGGCAAACATGTATGCTCTCTTCCATTTCTGACCTTCTTTCATAAACAGACCTCTGCTTAATCATGACCCCGGAATGCAGCCAAGTATACATAACATTGCTGTGTTTGGGGTAGCTGCTATTACAATGTTTTGGTTAATGCCAAGACTAATATTTCCATATCAGGATATCTAGTTATCCACATCTGTGGATAACTGAATTTACAGACTGGAGCCATAAACAGGCAAGATGCATATTTCTACAAACCTAAGAACAGATCCAGGTTTGCAGAAAAACCAAGATCTTTTTAAATAGTTGGGGAGATTATAATGATAGAAGCAGTGCTTGTAGAGCTAAGAAACAAATGCCCTCTATAGCTGTTGCTAGGAAATCACAACAGTATTGCCAGCTGAAGCCTTGATTTCTGTCAGTAAAAGACAGGGGGGGAGAGAAGGGCCTTTTCCAGGGCTGTTTTGGCCTTTGTGGGAGACTCATGGGGCTAGGCCCAACAACAACCATGAATAACTTGCACTACGGTGTATTAGTTAGAGTTTCAGACTAAGATCTGGGAGACCCATGTTAGGATTGCCAGGTCAAACTCAGGAAATATCTGGGGACTTTGGAGGGTGGAGCTAGGAGAATTTGAGGGTAGAGCCAGGAGCAAGGTTGTGACAAGCACAATTGAACTCCAAGGGAGTTCTGGCCATCACATTTAAAGGGACCATGCTCCTTTTAAATGCCTTCCTTTCACTGAAAATAATGGTGGATGGGGCACCTTCTTTTGGGGCAGGGAGCGCGGGATATAAATCTAATAAATCAAATCAATTTGACCCCCTGGTCCAATCTTTTTGAAATTTAGGAAGTGTTTTGAGGAGAGGCACCAGATGCTATGCTGAAAATGTAGTGTCTCTACCTCAATAAACAGCCCCCCCCCCGAGCCCCAGATACTCACAGATCAATTCTCCATTATGTCCTATGGGAACCAGTCTCCATAGTGTATAACGAAGAGCCCAGCAGCCATTTAACCCCCCCAACACTTCATGATGACTCGGAAGTGGGGGGAGGGTCTCCAAACTGGGGGATCCCCTGCCCCCAAATGGGGATTGCCAACCCAAACCCAGGATCAAATCCCAATTCTGTCATGGTGTTTACTGAATGACCTTGGGCCAGTTGCATATTCTTCTCCTAAACTCTCTCAAAGGGTTGTTGTGAGGATAAAATGGAGGACAGGGGAATGATATAAGCTACTTTGAGTCCCCGTTGTGGAGAAAAGTAGGGTTTAATTGAGGCAAATAAATAATAAATATAGTGAAGATGGAGGCAAATAAAAAGTAGAAAGATTGGTGGGGGGAGGAAAAGAAGGAAGCGGGGAAAAGGGAGAGGATATGGAGCTATCAGCAGGAGGGAAAGAGGAAAGAGTGTGGGAAGGTGGATATAAGGGTAACTGAGGTGCCTCCCACAAGATCTTGAGGGCTCCCCACTGAGCAGCTGGGCCTGGCCTGGTGGCAAACCCTCCACAAGTGGGTAATAAGAACATAAGAGAAGCCATGTTAGATCAGGCCAAAGGCCCATCAATTCCAACACTCTGTGTCACATAGTGGCCAATTTTTATACACACACACACACACACTGTGGCTAATAGCCACTGATGGACCTCTGCTCCATATTTTTATCTAACCCCCTCTTGAAGGTGGCTATGCTTGTGGCCGCCACCACTTCCTGTGGCAGTGAATTCCACATGTTAATCACCCATTGGGTGAAGAAGTACTTCCTTTTATCCGTTTTAACCTATCTTCTCAGCAGTTTCATCGAATGCCCACGAGTTCTTGTATTGTGAGAAAGGGAGAAAAGTACTTCTTTCTCTACTTTCTCCATCCCATGCATTATCTTGTAAACGTCTATCATGTCACCCCGCAGTCAACGTTTCTCCAAGCTAAAGAGCCCCAAGCGTTTCAACCTTTCTTCATAGGGAAAGTGTTCCAGCCCTTTAATCATTAATAGTTTTCCTGAATAGAGGTTACCAGGGAATGGAAGGAGGGAAAGCTGAAGACAGGGGGAGAAGATAAATGTAGGCTGGTTGGTGGGTGGAAATGAGAGAAGGAAGTAAGAAAAGGGTAAATGTATGGGGAATTTCAAGGAAGGGAAGCAGACAGCGTAGGGGAGAGGAATATGAGATGCTACCCACTTACAGTATCTACATTTTAGTATCTTTATGCATTGTTTATATTTTGAGATTCCCAGCCTCTGTTATTGTGGTTTATAGCTGTAGCTTCAGAGAATCCAGAAAGTTGCTGAGCATTAGCACAAGCTCCAGTCTTTTAGCTGACAGTGCCTATTTGGTCCTTGCAATTTTAACTCAAAGACTGCAAGAATTCTTGACTGCCAAATTCTGTTAACATTTCTTTGATCAGAGGATCCAGGAGCTCTGCCTGCCACACTGTTATCAATCAAACTAAGGTGCCTTACTTAGACTGCGGAGCAAAGATGTAGACAGACCAGGAATCTCTTTCTTTACACCAGGTGGGGAGGTGTGCCCTTATCCAAGCCTTCATACGGTCCTTTTTACTCTTAAAAAAAAAAAGAGAGAGAGAGAAAGACAGACAAGCAGAGAGTGAAAATTTGCACAATGAGGTACCAATCAGTCAATCTGAGTGGCGGTGACAGCCATTAAAACCAGAATCTGAAACCTGGAGAACAGACAAGTGCAAAGCTGTCATGATACTTTAATTCCCACCCTTCTCCATCACTCCTGAAGGAATCTGCTTGGCTTGCAAGCTGGGGTCGTTCCTGAATGGGACTTCTTGGTCATAAAACAAGGCTAAAACAATGACTCTAACTGTGTAGAGATGTGGTTCCTGCTGTGTTGCTCAAGGATGGATTAATGATATCTAGCAGTACAAGCAGGCTGCTCCACTTACAGCAGCTGCGTAAAGAGGCAGGTGGCTGAGAGAGCGTAGTTTTAGAGAAATTTATTGCAGAGACACGCACCACTGTGCACAGCATCTGCTTAAAGACCACTGCAACACGGCAGCAGTGGCATTTCAGACATCGCTAAGAGGAAAATACAGACATAGTTGTGAAGGAAAACAAATAAAATTGTCTCTCAAGCTCAGATAATATCTGAACGCAAAGTGTCAAAATATTGCTTCCTAAGAAAAATTGGAATATAGCAAACAAATTGGGAGGGGGATCTCCCAAAAGAGACATACCCCCTACTCTAATATAAAGCTTATTTACTATTATCCCTTAGAAGAAATAAAAAAAAATCAGCAACAAGAGAATCTTCAAGAGTTTGTTCATTGTGAAGGAGCCTATATGGCAAAATCCCACTCAAGGGACTGGTGCACATATTATATTGGGATAGATCTTTCAGGTAGACAGCTGCCGGAAGAAATGTTATGTATAAACTAGCCGCTCACTTATCTCCACTGCAACAAATTTTGCAGCCCACAGTACTAAGATCACAAAAGTTGCTGTGGCAGAAATATATAAACTTGTACATAGGGAGAACTCCTGTGTTTGGAAATCTACCCCAATATAAAAAGTCCTGGACCATGTGAGAGATAATTCGTCCTGGAATCACCAGACACAGAAACTGGGATAGTACTAGGGTGGAGAAAAGCTATAAGATGGGTTCATCCCCCATGGCCCATGACTACTGATATTACTGGTGCAATTCTTCTCTCACATACATAATGAGAGAAGAGGCCCTTAGCTGGTCATGGTAAGGGTTTCAAGGTTAAAAAATGTGTTTTTTTTAACTTATTATTGCAAGTTCTCTTACATTTAAAGGTGCTTCAGATTGACAGAGTCCAGCTGTCAAGCATGACCGAAGGACCTGAATGAAATCAATAACCATGGTGAAGTATCAGTAGTCTAGTGTAGCTGATTCAAATCTACACTGTCCACACAACTTTACCTCAGGGTTTACAAGAAATATCCTCATCATGGGTAGTCTCTGAGCAAATGTTCAAATGAGCTAGGGGAAATGACTGAATGACACTTTAAAGTGTTGCATGCTACAGGCCACAAAAGATGTAAAATTGCAGTCTGCCAAAAACAAATTGAGGCAACTGACACAAAACAAATCAGGGAGATGTTTCCAGGGGGACAAACACAGACTTAAAGATATGCCAAAGAACACGAGCACCTGAAAATTAGGCACAAATTTATTCAGAGTGAAAAAACTCTGAAACATCTGATGAATCTCTTGTTTCTTATTCATCCAATACTCCATGTATGCATTGCGCGACATACATTTAAATGTTAATCAATTTAAAAGTGTGCCATGATGCCACGTGAGTATACATCTCAAACAAATTATTATCTTCAAACCAACTCAGAATGGGTGCCATATACATCGCCTTAGAATCAAACAGGATTATAATTATTTAGTGTCTTGTTGTAAACCACAGGCATGCCTTAACCGCCTCTCTCCCTATGAGCTGCAGCACGCTGCCCTTTTGGCCTTCATGGACCACTGTCTTCTAGCAATTGCTGCTGTATCACTGTGGGGGCTGCATCCACACAAAGGAAGGATTGGCGCTCACCTTCTCCTTCCCCCTCCTAGTACTGACGTGCTGCTCGTCATCCTTCCCTGTTTACAGACACCTCTTCCATTACAGCTCAATTATAATCCTGTTTGATTCTAATACAATCTATAGGGCACCCATTCTGGGTTGGTTTGATTTTAGATAATTATTTGTTTGAGGTGTATGCTCACTTCACATCGTGGCACACTTCTTAATTTATTAATATTTAAATGAATGTCACGCAATGCATACATGGAGTACTGGATGAATAAGAAACAAGAGATTTATCAGACGTTTCAGAGTTTTTTCACTGTCAGTGAAGTAAGGAAAGCTGATATGGAAAAGGGGTCTGTGGACAGGGAAGGATGAGGAGCAACACATCAGTACTCAAACCGGGGAGGAGAAGATGAGCACCAGCCCTTCCTTTGTGTGGATGTGGAGAACATGCCCATCACAGGGTGAAAGGAAAGCATTAGCAGAAGTTTCTAAATCAGTCCCATTAAAACATGGGGTTAGACTTCATAAGGAGCTAAATTTTTTCTCCTTATTCATCTGTCAGCTGGCCAGTTGTTGATTTTAGTTTTAAATGTGAGCTTTTTTCAGTTGATATCAACTACCACACATGTGAAGCATCAAAAAGGCATAGAATGCAAATAAATGAAACCAGTTAAACCGTAAAGCCATGTATACATAATGTTTTCTGAGAGATTTCCCCTTTAACTCTCCTCCGCTGGGTCTTGCCCTGGTACCGTTCCAGAACATCAGGAGTCAGAGGAATAGCCTCGCTGCAACAAAAAGTCTGACGACTGCTTAACAAGGTTTTAAAATATGATTTAATGTTAGCCCTGAAGCCTGAAAGAATATTCTTTGTTAAGCGAATAAACATCTTTAAAAAAAAATGAACAAAATGATTTGCTGGGGGGGCAGAACAGGCAGTTTTACATTTTTTTAGAGGCACCATGCCATTATGTACATACAGAAGCACCTTTCACCTTACTAAAAATGTCTTTAAACGTTTCTAAACTTTTGCAAACTATTGCAGATGTTTCATAAAGAAGAAGATGATGAAGAAGAAGATATTGGATTTATATCCCGCCCTCCACTCCGAAGAGTCTCAGAGCGGCTCACAATCTCCTTTCCCTTCCTCCCCCACAACAGACACCCTGTGAGGTGGGCGGGGCTGGAGAGGGCTCTCACAGCAGCTGCCCTTTCAAGGACAACCTCTGCCAGAGCTGTGGCTGACCCAAGGCCATTCCAGCAGGTGCAAGTGGAGGAGTGGGGAATCAAACCCGGTTCTCCCAGATAAGAGTCCGCACACTTAACCACTACACCAAACTGGCATTAGAAGGACATTATTTAGTTCTAGCAATTATTTAGTTCTAGCAATATTATGAGTTAG